>NC_133618.1:399009536-399329536 GCF_048593235.1 Sminthopsis crassicaudata
ATAGTTCTCTTCACAATTCCACCAACAACATATCAGTGTCCCTGTTTTCCCACATCCCATCCAACATTTGTCATCTTTTCCTATCATCTTAGCCAATCTGACAGGTGTGTAGTGGTATCTCAGAGTTGTCTTAATTTGCAGTTCCCTGATCAATAGTGATTTGGAGCACCTTTTCATATGACTAGAAATAGTTTCAATTTCATCATCTGAAAATTGTATGTTCATGTCCTTTGACTATTTATCAACTGGAGAATGCTTGATCTCTTATAAATTTCAGTCAGTTCTCAATATATTTTAGAAATGAGACCTTTATCAGAACCCTTTTATGTAAAAATGTTTTCCCAATTTATTGCTTCCCTTCTGATCTTGTCTGCATTAGTTTTGTTTGTACAAATTTTTTTTTCCCCTTGAGACATTAAATGTACACACCTCTTTTACTCATTTATCAATTTATCCATTATGGAGAGCACAGTGCTATATGCTGAGCCAGACACAGGCAACTTTAAAGAAGACACAGCCTGCACCTTCATAGAACTTACAGTCTAGGGGCGTCTAGGTGGTACAGTGGATAGAGCACAGCCCTGAAGTCAGGAGGATCTGAGTTCAAATTTGACCTCAGGCACTTAACACTTCCTAGCTGTGTGACTCTGGGCAAGTCACTTACCTCCAATTACCTCAGCCAAAAAAGAAACTGCACTCTAGTAAAAGGGGTGTGTGTATGTGTGTGTGTGTGTGTGTGTGTGTGTGTGTGTGTGTGTGTGTGTGTGTGTAAAAGGATCTAGAGGAATCTGAGAGGTACTGTGTGAAGTCTTGTGGGGAAATGATCATTACCAATGGGGACTCCAAAAAGGCTTCTTTTTTAGTTAGTGTTATTTTCCTAGACTCTCGAGACTTGAAGTCACAGAATTTTCTTTGATTCTTCTCTCCACCATGTTCCACATCAGTTGCCAAATCCTTCCAGTTCTATCTCTACAACATCTCTTAAATCCATCTACTCCTCTCCCCACTCTCACTGACATTAATCTCATTTAGGACATAATTGTCTCTAGCGTGGACTATTATAATAACCTTCTATCCAGTTTCTTTGGATCCAGTTTCTCTTCTCTTCAATCTATCCTTATACAACTGTCAAATTAATCTTCTTAATGGAAAAGTTTAGATTCTATCTATCTTTCCAACCTTATTTACTCCCTTGCAATCTATGTTGCAATCAAACTGGACTACTAGTTGTTCCCTGATATTGTCTTGCCATTTCCTTTCACCAGGAATTCATTGGGTCCTCTTTCATTCCTGGACCTTTCCCCTATACCTTTGCTGTTTAAATTCTCTCTTCCTACAAGTCTTAACCTTTGGATCATGCATTTCTTTCCAGCTGAATATATTACTTTCTTCAAATTTTCTTTTTAGTAATTTATCCAGACCTATCCTTTGCTCTCATCACATTTTATTATGTATAACACTTATTGGTATTTGTGTTTGTAATCCTCTCTATTAAACTGTAAGGTCTTAGAGGGTAAAGTTTGTGTCATGTTTCATCTTAGTATCCTCAGGATCAGGCATAAGAAACTACATGTAATTGGTGCTTAATAATTGCTTGTTTCACTGAATTGAGAAGATGATATTTGGTTAATGAAAATAATCATTTGAAGAGGCCATGACAAGGGTCTCTTCTGTTTTAATATTGCCAGAATCAAGAAGACAAGTCTGTGGAGAACAGGAAAGGAGCAGTTGCCAAAGCATCTGGAGAGGGCATCTTTCCATCCTTAAGCTTCCTGTAAATATTAGAAAAGAAGCAGAGAGATCTTTGGCCACTGACCTGATATTTCTTAAACTGACTAATATACTTACTGTAGTTGTAAAACTTATTTTATTGACATGCGAGAAAAAGAAAGCCTGGCAAAAGCTCAATGTGGCAGAGCCATGAAGTTGCCCAGACTTGACTTGCCAGTTAACTAGCAGGCTTTCTGTAAGGGTCTTTGTTTCCCTGTTATGTGTATGTGTGTGAGAACTGTTTTCTTAATTGGTTTGTGCTTTGAGTAGACTGAGATTTTAGGCTGGGCATTGGTGACTTTGTACCATGAGAAAGGGGGAAGAGGGGAAATGAAAGAGAAAGGAATGAACAGAAAAAGAGGGGAAAATAAGAGAATGAAAGAGGTATGGAAGAGAGGAGAGGTAAGAGGCAGAGAGAAGATAGGAAAGGGGATGGCAGAAGAAGAGAGGAAGATATGATGAAGGGTGGAGTGAAGAACCAGCTGAGGGGAAGGAGGGAAAAGAAAATGTGATTTAGATTTACAAAAAGAGTTCTTAAAACCTCTTTATTTATAGTAAAACAATTAAGTCTATAGTCAATAGTGGCTAGGACATTGTGGAGAAATTTTTAAAAAAAGTTTCAAAATGAATGCAGCCAGAGATATCTGTCCTGTCTCTTCTCCTTCTTACAAGAAGAGGTTTATGACTCCACCCTTCAATCAAAAGAGCAGAAGGCACTGTTTAAGTGTGAATAATAGCCTTTTTATTTGGGTAAAACAATTAAATTGCAATATTTGGCAACCCAATACAAATGTTTTTAATATGCATAAGCAAAATTCATTAAAATATTGCAATTTATTTTAAAAATAATTATTAATAAGATATTTTCCTCCAATTCAATGAAAATGTTTTGTAGGTCAGATTTTATTTCTTTTGGCCAAAGGCCATTATAAAGAAAGAGCAGGGGTAGTGTGATCTTCAGAATAAGTTACTGAGTTTGTGTAAATATCTGAGGATGGAAATATTTAACATTCCAGAGGTAGTTTCATAAAAGGAACCAGCAATCCAAAACAATGCTATATTAATTTAACTGTAGTCTAGTTCTAAGCTTTTGAAACAGCTAGTGCAAAAAGAGAGAATAAAAATGACATATTTTTTTTCCCCTTATATAGTAAGTAACTATTTTTTATAGTTAGAAATACTTACAGGGAACTTTCAGTGTGACCTCAAATACTTGAGGTGAAGCTTTTTATATGTTTATATAAATATATAATATTTATTATATACACATATATATATGTATATATATATATATACATATATATATATATATATATATATATATATATATATATATATATATATATATATATATATATATATATATATATATATAAAATAAGAGAATTATTTGGCTTGGATATTAATTCAATCAGAGAGGTAGGGGAATTAATCTGTGGCAACAAGAAAGCAGCAACTACTAACCCTAAAAAGGTCATCAGCTTTTCTCCTTCTCTAAAATTGCCTGTAGGTAATAGGTGGAGGAGAGCCTGGGCCTTTCTAAACTGGCCTCAATACTGTGCAGTTGATTATCTTGATAGGAGGAAAAGAAAGAGAGCTAGGGGAGTAAAACTTCATGATGGCAGATCCATGTAGCCATGGCCTAGTACTCTGGCACCTCTCCCTGTGTGTCTATATTTGGGTTTCCTTAGGAGCAATAAGTGGAAGTTGGAAAAGGTAAGTTTTGGCTTGGAATGAGGAAAAACTTCCTAACAATTAGAATTATACAAACATAGAATGGGCTATTTCAGGAGGTAATGGGTTCCCTTTCACTAGAGGGAAGAAAAGGCTAGATGACCAATCCAATCCAATACATCTTAATTAAGCACTACTATATGTTAGACACTGTACTAAGTGCTGGGGATAGTTAATAAAAAGAAAGATAGTCCCTGTCCTCAAGGAGCTTATAATGTAACAGAAAGGGGAAACAAAACACAGAAGGAGTTAGGGGGAGAGAGAAAAGGGGGAGGAGGGAGGAGGAAGGGGAAGAGAGACAGAAAGAGAGAAAAAGACAGAGAGAGACAGAGAAGGAGGGAGAGAGAGAGAGACAGGGGAAGGAGGGAGACAGAAAGAGAGGAGACATACACACACCACACACATCCACACACGGAGAGAATGTGTGTGTGAAAGAGAAACATCAGGGGGCATCTTGTTCCATGGACCTGAGACCAGGCAGAGCAGCAGATGTGAAGTAGAATGAGCAAAGTCTAATTTCTTCCTGGAATAAACGGAGGCATTGGGAGAACATTGGCACTCTATTCTCTAGCCTTCCAGTCAGAGGAAAGGAAATATTAGTCAAAGCATGGCAGTATTAGAAGTGATGATCTTTACTTAGGAAGACCAATTGGTGGCTATTTTGTAATAGGAATTTTTTGGGTGTGCATTGAGCTTAGCCTCTGTGGTCCCTTCCAGCCCTAAAATTCTGCAGAGGCTTGCGGACTGGAGTGCGCTGTAAGTTGCCTGAATTCTTGGCAAACCCCGAGGATTTGGACAGACTCAGTGAGAAGATCAATGAGAGCTGCACCTTTGATGATGGCCTGTGAGCCCTATTTTCTCCTGTGTGTCCCCAGGATAGGAGTTAGAGGTTAGGGGACACGAGTCACTATCTGGGCGGGGAGGGCGAGTTACATTAGGTTATAGGCACTGCTTTTGGGGAGAGACACCTGGCAAGTCTCCACTTGGGGACGAGAGTTAACTGAAGGATGTTTAAGCTTTGCTTTGGCAGCAGCAGGACACTGGTGTGAGGTAGACCAGGGCTTCTTAAACTTTTTCTATTCATGACTCTTTTTTGTCCAAGGAATTTTTACATGATCCTGGATATATAAGTACATCAAATAGGTGTGTGAATCAAACATTTGCTAATAATTAATCATAATTTTGTGGTCCCCACATTCAATTACGAGACCCCATATGGGCTGGGACCCACACTTTAAGAAGCTAGGATCTAGATCAACCCATGCCCTTCTGTTGTAACAGGGCAAAGTATTCAGTTAATAGCTAATATTATATAACACTTTATAGTTTGTGGAACACTTCAATATGTTATCTTATTTAATCCTTAAACTAACTTTAAAGTTAGTGCTGTCATTATTTTTATTTTACAGATGAGGAAAGTTTAGATTAAGAGGTGTTAAGTTTTTTTATTATCTAGGATAATATGGATATTAAGTTTCTGAGGCAGAATTTGAACCCAGATTTTCTTGATTCCAATTCAGGGCTATATCAACTATGCCATACTGTCTCTCTACTACTGTAAAGATATTTCTTCTTCTTCTTCTTCTTCTTCTTCTTCTTCTTCTTCTTCTTCTTCTTCTTCTTCTTCTTCTTCTTCTTCTTCTTCTTCTTCTTTCTAGGACCACACCCATCAAAGATTTAAAAGGGTCTCTTTCATATGATCAATATCATCTTTTTTCAGTGGAGATGAATGAGTTCTAGTGTCCTTATTTCAGGGATTAGGGAAAAAGGAGACTTTTTGCTCTTAGATGGGTAAATAACCTAATTACTTGAAGGGGCAAGATAACCATTGATTTTGTCTAGACAAGAATTAAATTTGGATTTCACCCATGATCCTTTTCAGGGTAACTTACCCTTTGTTCTATATACTTTCATAAAGAGTGATGTCTGGGAAAGGTTTTAGACTACAGAAAATATTCATTTTTGAGTATTTCTAGAGAAACTAATAAGATGTTTACACCTGCAACTTAAAATCTTAGAGCGTTGATAGGTGATTTGCCCAGCTTCTCACAGCTAGTATTTGTCAGAAGAGAGGCTTCTTAGCTTTGAGGACCATTTCTTTCCTCTAAAACAGACAACAGACTGTATTTGGTAACATGTGCAGTTTTAGCATAGAAATTGCTTTGAGGCTGAAAGGCTGAAATGAGCCACATGAGGGCACTCAGATGTCTCAAGACATCAATAAAACCTTGCAAAGTTAATGAAAGAATTGGAGAGCTACAAAGTTTGACATTACATCCATGCCAAATTACCTGTAAATCAGTCTTCATTTCCTATATATTTTGCTTCATCAGGGAAGAGAGCAGAGCTCCTGATATTTTAGTTATACCTTTTTTGTGTGTGAAAGTTTGGTGTCTGTTTAAAATGTTCTCTAGAATTTGTTGTTAAAATGAAAAGGTTTGTGCAAAAAACACAAAGATGAGTGAAGTTAAGGAGCGAACACCCCCTGATTTTGCTGAAGTCTGGGCAGCACACCAGATTCCCCTCCGGTTCAGGCCTCTACAGACAGCAATGATTGTGCCCTTTCTATAACTTGGCACCCGTCACTCCTCTGGTTCTTGTGGTATTAAAGCAATCCAAGCAGACCATCTGCACTAGACTCAGTGTGAGAACTTATTTCTACAATCCTTGGTTGTCCTTTTATCATTTTTTTCTCTCTAGCTCTTGCAGTTTCCCAAAATATTTTGCAAATAAATTCCACTACCAACTCTAAGAAATATGGACAGAAGTTTCCTCACCTGTCTCTCCTCCTGTGCCTAATCTGCCAACTGCAGAGCGCTGAAAGAGCTCTGAAGGGAAGATGGATTTGTTCACACGCCAAGCTTCCAAGTCATGAAGTGACTTCAGGTGTTACAGGGAGGGTGATGGGAGAGTATATGTCCTGGCCTGATGCCTGGACCCTCATGCTGAGATATGAAAACAAACTTTCCAGAGCTCTGCAGTCTCTCTCACATCTTCTTCCTTCCTCCTTTTCCTCATTGCTACTCCCTTCCCCCAGAACAACCTTCATCCTATCCTTCGCCATCCTCCTGGACTCCTAAAAGTTTCTCCTTCCTCTCCTTCCTTCCAGTCTATCCATACTCTTACATAACACTAATCTTCCTTGTGCATGGATCTTATTGGGTCAGTCCTCCACTCAACAATTTTCTGCAGCTTCCTGTTTGCAGAGTTAAGTCCAGGCTTTTCTGTTTCACATTCAAGGTCCTCTGTAGTCTACATTTCCAGCCATTTCATGTATCATTTGCTCTGTAGGCTGGATGCTCCAGGCTTCTTGGGCTTCTTAGGGTTGCCTATCTTCTGCTCTGCCTTTTCCCTATCCTCAGTATTCCCTTCTTTCTCCTATTGAATTACTACTCATCCTTTAAAACCCAATTTAAATGATATCTCTTCCATGAAGCTTTCTTTGATCTTCCCAGTCAATGTCCCCTACTTTGCTCAAGTAGGAATCATGTGGCCTTGAATTTAACAATTCTCTGAGACAGTAATAATGTGTTATATTACAGCTATCTATGTATATCTTATCCTTCTATTAGTCTTTTCTGATTCTTCTTCTCTCTCTTTCTTTTTGCTGTGGCAATTGGAGGGTTCAATGACTTGCCCAGGGCCACACAGCTAGGAAGTGTTAAGTGTCTGAGGTAAAATTTGAACTCAGGTCCTCCTGATTTCAGGGCTGCTGCTCTATCCACTGCGCCACCTAGCTGCCCTGTTCTGACCCTTCTTAATGCTTGAGCCTTCCCTCTGTTGATTTTAGCCAATTTATCCTGTATATATCTTACTTTTACATACTTGTTTTCAGGTTGTTTCCTCCAATAATAGACTGTATGCACTATGAGAGCAAGGACTCTGACTTGTCTAAATTTTGCAATTCCTTCAGCAGCTAGCATAGGATTAGTGCAAGTACCCAACACATTTTTGTCATATTGGAACTGAATGGATATAAAGAAAATTGTGTTGCTTGAAATTTAAAAGAAGTGAAAGGAACATTTGAATTGTTATTGTAAGATTTGGGACCAAATTGGTTCATTTGGTAATTCAAAAGTATTCATTGAGCACCCATTGTGTGGTCAATCCTATGCTGTGCTTATAAGAGATTCTTATCTCTACTCCAAAAGCTTAGAGCCTATTTCAGAAGCTAAGGCATACCTAAATGAATTAGTTAAAGGGGCAGCTGGGGATTGAGACTAAACGAATGAGGTGTGTATCCTATCTTTTTAAAAATACTCTGTTCTGGAAACCCTGAAGTTCAATCTTAGATTGTGAGAGGCATAAGAGTGTACTGGAACCTGCTTGAATCTGTAAGAGCTGATTATAAATTTTAAGTCTGAGCATTTATATCTTAGACATTGGCAACTACTATAAAGTAGGGCTTGGTTTATTGTTTTTTGAAGATCTAGATTTAAGAATGTGATGGAGAAAATGCTAATAATGCGGATTAAATTGAAAAGTGTACTGTTTATAATCCTCCCCCCCCCCCACCAAAAAGCTGAAAGCTAATTAAATATTTACTATCATGTCCCTGACCTTGGAAATTATCTCCCCAAAGCTTCCCTAGGCTTTAAGGAAGTTAGTCAGATTGAGATTTTAGTGTTTATGTGAAATTATTCAAGTTCTTCACCCCTTTCCTCCTATTTTAAACATGTGTGATGTTTAAATCCAGGTCCTTTCTCTTCTCTTGTCCCAAGTCAGTGGTTTAATTATTGCCTGATATAATCAATCTACACCCAGACACAAATAGGACACATATTATTGTCTTAATACTTTATTTTTTTAAGGGTCTGTGATTTTATCTTCTTATTTTCTTCTACTCAGCAATTGCCCTTATACTAATGGACTTCAGATTTCAAACTGATGTTCTCTCAAATTCCTTAAACTTCCAATTCCTCAGAACCTCCTTAAACTCCATGACCTGTTCTAGCTCACCCCACTCTCCACTTGTAGCTCTGCTTGGCTTCCCCTCCAAGGAACAAAAAGATGCCCATGCTGGATACCTCCCTGGAGTCCCCACCTTGCTTCCAGCTTCCTTTCTGTCTTCTCCCTTTAGACCATAAGTTCTTTGAGGGCAGGAATTCTATTTCTTTACTTTTATTAATTACTTAATAATGCTTATTGAATTGAATTGGGTTCCTTCATTGCATACCTTCCTTAAGAAGTCTTTTCAGATCCTTGATGCCAAAGCCTTCCTTCTATTGATTATGTCCATTTAATTCTCTCTGAATCCTGATTGTACATTGGGACCTGTTGTCTCCCCACTTAGACTGTGAACACTTTGAGAGCAGAGATTGTTTTGTGCTTTTCTTAAAATCTCTAGTGCTTAGCACAGTGTCTGGCACATGATAGACCTTAATAAATGCCCTTTGACTTCACTTTATCTGAACTCAGTTACACAAAAGGATGATCACCCACTGAATCTCACCATATCTGCAAGTGTTCCACTTAAGTTTATAAACTTAATTGTCTCCAAAGAGGACCTTGCATCTTACTTTAGTGAGAAAATTGAGGCCCCTTGAAGTCACTTTCATCTTCTGTTATTCTCTTCATGTCAAAAGCCTGTACTAACACCTCTCATTCTGTCCCTTTCTTCCCCAGTCTCTGATAAAGATACGACCTGGCTTCTTGCCAAGATCAAACCCTTTACACTTTAAGTTGTCCTTGAGTGGTCTCATGGTTTCTAGCAGTGGGCTACTTTAATAACCCCTCTCTCTCTTGAATCTTCAACTAATGGTTCCTTCCTCAATGCCTTCAAATATTGGCCAAATTTTCATCTTTAATAAATGTTCACTATCCCCTCAAATTATTGTCCTGAATCTTTCCTTTACAATTCCCTGAAAAAAAAAAGAATAATCCTGGTGGAAATTCAAAATCTTGCAAAAATAAATGCTGAAAACTAACTTTACATGTAATTGAAAAAAAGTATTATTAAGTGCAAAAAACATCTGTTATTAAATCTTGTTGGTTTTGTCTTTACAATATTTTTGGCATCCAACCCTTTCTTTCTATTCATATGTCTACTATCTTATTGTAAACCCTCATGTAAATAATCCCTTCCCTATTGTGATATCCTCCTAATTGATATTCCTGTTTCAAATTTCTCACCTCTCCAGTCCATCCTACAGCCTGTTGTCAAATTAGTTTAGTTATATTTGACCATATCACCCTCCTATACAATCAGATTCAGTAGTTCCCTAATGCTTTTGGGATAAAATATTAACTCTTCTGTCTGTCTTTGAAAGCCCTTTACAACATGGCTCCAAATTATCTTTTGTTGTCCATTTCTCCTTTACCCACCAACTACAATCCAGACAAACTTGCTTTCTATCACTTCCTCACAGTCCATCTGCCAACTCTGCTTTTGCACAGGCCTTTCATTGCTTCATGCCTAATAAGTATCTCTTCCTCATCTTCCCCTTTTAGGCACTCTCTTCTTTCTCATTCCTTTTTCTCCTCTCTTCCTTCAAGATACACCTTGGACACCATCTTTTACATGTCTTTCCTGATCTTTCCCAAATGGAGTGTTCTTGCTTCCAAACCACTTTACACTTATATGAATTTTCTTGATTTTTATTCTGTAGATACTTTTATACACATTTGCTATCTTCCCCATTACTGGGTAAGCTTTTTGAGGGCAGGGGTTGTTTTAATTCTTTCTTTGTAGCCCTTACACCTTCCTTTGTAACTCTTACTCAGTGTAGATACTTGATAAGTGCTTATTGATTCAGTTGATAGTAGTGGGTAGTATCCTCACTAAATGCAGATTAAAAACCTTCCACATCTTAGACAGTTATATAAGAGGCTGTAGCCAAAAATATTCATCACTGCAAAGCTAACCTTCTGGGAATGGACTTTTCCATTCTTGCATAGGCTTATCTTCAGATAATAGTCACATTTTTTGATGCTGGGCCTGCAGATAAATCTTTTCTAGGTTGGAAGGATCTGCCAGAGCTGTTACTCTGCTAAAACCCCGGGTTGACTTAATATTTATTTTACCATCATTACTTAATCAACAAGTTGTTTGTGTTTACTGGGGCCAGGCACTATGCTAGGTGCTAGGGTACAAGGCAGAAATAAAACAATTCATCAGGGAAGACAACATAGACATATACAAACTTATGTAAAATAAATGATTTATTTGGGGAAATCAAAAAAGCCCTTATGTAGAAACTTTGAAGGCAATTAGGGAAGGGAAGCAGGGATGAAAAGGTATGTGGGAAAGCCTGTGCAAAGTGATGGGAGATGGAGGAAGATAAAAAATGAAGATAAGGAACAAGTTAGAATGTAAGGGAAAATTTGTTATCATGGATCTTATAACCTACCAAGCTAGATACCAACTCATAACTATAACATAGGAAGAAGAATAGCAGTCGATATAACTAAAAATTTACCCTTGACAAAATTCCAGAAAGGATCAACATATTCTTTTTAAACACCAATGCTCTTCTGGTGGTGGTGTATAGTTGTGGATTAAGGAATCTATAGTCTCTGAAGATCATCTGGACAGTGGTAACTCCCACTTCAAGCCTCTTGTTATGAGCAGGTTTTTCCATATTGTATAAATGAAGAATACTAGGACTATGATGGAGAAATGGTAGAAGGAACATAAGATATATGAATAGGAAAAAAAGATGTGTCAATCATATCTATTAGCTCTGTCAATAAGGGAAGGGAACTTAATTTGGCATGGCCTTGCTAGAAGTTCACTAACCATCATTTAAATAATTTATCCTAGAATTTTTTTAGGAATGGAAGTTAAGCTCATTAGTTTTTTAGGTTTCTTCCTTCCTTCCTTCCTTCCTTCCTTCCTTCCTTCCTTCCTTCCTTCCTTCCTTCCTTCCTTCCTTCCTTCCTTCCTTCCTTCCTTCCTTCCTTCCTTCCTTCCTTCCTTCCTTCCTTCCTTCCTTCCTCCCTTCATCCCTCCTTCCTTTCCTTCCTCCCTCCCTCCCTTCCTTCCAATTAGGGCAATATTTGTTTTTCTCTAGCCCAGCAGCACCTCTATTGTTTTGCAGGAAAGTGGTATAGGGATCACATCCATTAGTTCTTGTAGTGACTTGGGATGTTGCTTATATGGCTATGGTGATTTGACGTTATTGAGGTCAGTTAAGATGCTTTATTCTTTGAATTTTAAATCTCAGTTAGGGAGAGCTTGGAGCCAGCCCATGGAAGTATCAGGTGACTGACTCACTCTTGATCTTGATGATCTGTCATCTATGACATTTTGGGAGGAGATCCAGAGATAGAACATGAACTTCTTGGGTGTCCAGGGGGACTTACTGAGACCAATGGATGAAGTATGAGACAGGTGTCACTTGGATGCTAGCCAGGTAGCAGACTTGATGGTTGCTCCCAGACACAAGAAGATGAAGGGATGGTGGGGTGATTTTATTTTTCTTATGGCTTTTTGATAATGCTTTCCTACATTGGTTTCTCTCTAACTTTTAAGAATAAAGAAGCATACTGCAAAAGAAGATAGGTAGAGGGGTCAGAATAGAAGATTCAGACTGAAGAGTCTGAGGCTGCTGCTACCATTTAGATGTTAATACTGTGCATTTTATTTTTATTTTCACTGTAGTAACTGCATGCTACCCTATCTATTAATCTAGAAATTTCTTTGAGAGTTCTGTTGAAAAAGGAAGAGAACAATTTAGGATCTAAGTGAATGAGTATATGAGCCAAACAAATGACGAATTATTCTTAGAATATCTATAACTCCAGAGAGGGACATAATAGTAACAGCTGTCATTCATATGGCACTTTAACATTTCTAAAACCCTTTATAGACATCTTATTTGCTCCTCACAACAACCTTGAGAGGTAAGGACTATTATAATCCTCATTTTACAATTGAAGAAACTGAGGTTACAGAGGCTACTTTCCCAGGGTACACAGCTAGTAAATGTCTAAGGTAGGTTTAAACTCTTATCTTCCAGTCAGCACTATCCACTGTACTATCTAGTGGCCTCTAAATATCTAGAGTAGCACTTGAACTCAGATATTTGTCAATCTAAAGCCCTATCTACTGTGCTGCCTAATTGCCCCAGAGTCTAGCAAGCACTGAAAAAGAGACAGGGAAAATGCTGGAAATAGTATTTCCCATACACGCTCACTTGGAAAGGAGCTGGCACGACAAATTTCAACTGTCACTGACAATTTGTGCAGATATTACTGCCCCCCATCTCCCCCCAAAACCCCCAGCTGCTGCCAGACCTATTCCCCAATTCTAGCAAGAAACATTTTTCCCATGGGACTAAAATTTCTCATTTGGGGAAAAAAGTGTTTCCTTTCCTCTATGCTGAGTAACCCCTTTCTTTGATGATCTCAATAAGTTTAAAAACACTTTTATTAGTTGTGAAACATTTCTGGTTCCTGGTTTGTAGAACTGCAGGCTCCAAATCTCCTTCTCAATAAAGTATAACCTTCCAGAGCTTATTCCGGCCATCCCACCAACTCTCATATAAGGTTAAACCTGTCTCCTTGCATTATAATCGGTAGTTCACCTTGCTTGTCATCCATATTTTATGTACATGTGAATAGACATCTGAAGCCACAGATTTTAATGATGGCTCCCTTCTTGAATTTTGTCTGGTCATCTCTACTGCTCTGCTTCTTCCTACACTGTAACTTCTTTCAATGGTGGCTGGCTTAGCAGGTATACTTATGCAGTTTTCTCCCTCCCCCTTTTCTTTTCAGTTTAACACTCTCATGATTAAATGTGTAAGACTCTATTCAAATACATTTTTGCCAGCCTGTTTGAGGCCCAAGGGCCCATTATTATTATATTTTAAGCTACATATGAGAAATCTAAAATATGTTTTCAGACACTATCCTTTTAAGTAGATACTTGCTTCCTAAATCCTCCTTTCTCTCTCTCTTTTTCCTATTTTTCCCCTCTTTTTTTCTTTTGAAGCCCTGGTCTTAGTAGAGGTGAAAATGCTGTCACTGCTTGTAAAATATACCAAGACTGGCAGGTGAATAAAAATATTACAAATACATGATGGAAATGGGAGAACTTCTCCTTTGACAGAAGAGAAACATTAACTTTGGATGTTGTGTGTGTAAGTGGGATTCAGAGAACAGGAATTTTAGATCCAAATCTTCCAAAGAAGCAGTGGCCAATTCAATGATGGGGCAGTTAGGTGGTGTAAGGGGCAGATTGCTAGGCCTAGATTCAGGGAGACCTGAGTTCAAATCCAACCTCAGACAGGGACTTAGCTCTATGATTGTGGATAAATCACTTAATTCTCTTTATCTCAGTTTTCTCATCTAGAAAATGAGCTGGAGAAAGAAATAGTAAATCACTCCAGTATCTTTGCCAAGAAAACCCCAAATGGGGTCATCAAGAATTGGATATGATTGAACAATCCAATTATATAACAGAGTGATAAAAATGGAAAAGATACATAAAGATTTTTGTAACAAATTTTTTCATGATTAAGGAGAATGGAATCATCACATTGGTGGTTCTACCTTATGTGATCATGTTCTACCTTGATCTTGGTCATGTCATTCAATCCTTTTGCATTCCTGTTGCCTCATCTGTAAAAAAATGCACTAGTTGGAATAATCTCTAAGGTTCCTTTCCACTCTAAATCTATACTTTTATGCTTCTAATATCACTAGGAAATAGAATTGGAACTATGGAAGAAGTGGGGGGAAGCAACTGAAGCAGATTACATTTATAGAGAGAAGGTCAATTCTAGGAACAACATGATTTTAAGGACATTGTGTGACAAGATTCTCAATGGATTTGAAGAAGGTAAGAGAGGAAATTTTGGGAAGATGGTGGATTAAAGTGGAAAACTACCTAATTCTCCCACATCTTCCTTCTATTCCCTCCAATAACTTTTAAAAATGTCTCAAAGTAATTGGGGGACCTTAAGAAAGATCTGACCTCCTGGAGTAGTGGTCTGGCCTGATGGAAGTGCATATTCTACCCAATCAACAAAAAAGCAAGCTCAAGGGCAGCTGTATAAGTGGCAGCATCACCTTCAAGAAACTGCTTCACATGGTGTTAGGGATTGGATGGCTTATCAGGGAAAGATTGTGGGGGCACTCCACTGATGTTGGACTTTGGGCCCAAGCCCACTAACCAGACATGGTCCCAGGTTGTGGCTGTGGGTAAGCTGGTGAATGGGATTGCAGAATGGTAGGCATCACTCAATCTGGTCACTCAGAGTAGAGAGTCCCTGACTTTCATTTCAGGGCTGAGAGATGAGCTGACACTTGCAATTGCCTGAGGGATTGTAGGGAACAAGAGTTTGAAGTGGCAGTGGTGCTAAGGACCCTGGTGGTGGCTCAGGGTCAGAGAGAAGTATCTGTTATCATCACTTATAGGCTAAAATCACTTAAAGGAACAGTGACCACACCTAGCCTTGCATTACAGAGCACTGGAAGAACCTTAAGCTCAGAAAACAGTAACATGAAAAGCCTGAAGCCTGAGACATTATTCTCCACACTCCAAGAACAGAACCTGACTTTAATGTAAGTTAAGCGCCAAGAAATAGGTTATTAAAAATGAGAAGGGAAAACAAAACAAAACAAAACAAAACAAAACAAAACAAAACAAAAAAAAAAAAAAAAACAGAGGAAGAGCCCAAGGATAGATAGCTACTATGATGATAGAGAAGATCATGGTTCAAACTCAGAGGAAGACAAAACAGCTTCCTGTAAAGCTTCAAAGAAAAATGTAAAATGAGCAGAAGCCCCAAACAAGCTTTTGAAGAGCTTAAAAAGGATTTTTAAAAAGTCAAAGAGAGGTTGAGGAAAAATTGGGGAAAGAAAGTAATGCAAAAAAAGCAAGAAAATTATTTTTAAAAAGTCAATTAATTAGAAAAAGAGTTTTAAGCTTACTGAAGAAAATAATTCCTTAAAATAGAATTGGACAAGGAAAAGTAAATGTCTTCACAAGACATGAAGAAATAATAAAGCAAAACCAAAAGAGTGAAAAAAAAAATAGAAGATAATTTAAAACATCTCATTAGGAGAACAAGTGACCTGGAAAGACAGGAAGGGATTTGCTGAGATAGAGGAGAAATAATATAAGAATATAAATAACTACATCATATCATATGTCTATTGTACAAATTATTTTTGGAATAATTTACACACATACATAGAAGGCATCCTGGATGATGATATAAAACATGAAAGAGCAAGATTTCATAAATGATTTTCTATAGCAAACCACATTCTTACTCTTACACAATTGATTAAAATTATAAAGAATTTAAGACCCCCACATGATCATTGTTGATTATAGGAAGGCTTTTGATCCCATAGAACAAATTAAAATGTCTATTATAACAAGATGTTTTTGTGCAATGTAAAATCACATTTTCTTGGAATAGGTAATAGAGAATGGCCAATGAGGGCCCATATATAAGGAATGGTGAAGTCCTCCAGATACTTTTGTGTGATGGTTTTGTACTGAAATATGGTAGGACTGGTCAATAGGATTTAGAGCTAAAAGGGACATTAAAGGTTATTGACTCTAACCCCCTTATTTATTTATTCAATTAATTTCAAATGCAAAACTCTCATTTTATAAAAGAGGAGACTGAGGCATAGAAAAGTTAAGTGTTTTACTCAGGATTTACATACCTAATAAGTGACTGAGACAGAATTTGAACTTGTTTTCCTGACTTAAACCCCACTTTCTATCCATTGAGCCATGCACTGGATGGAAAAATGTGTTTTTAATCTATCTATCTATCTATCTATCTATCTATCTATCTATCTATCTATCTGTCTATCTATCTGTATTTGATTATTCAATTATTCCTACAGTTATATGTGAAAACAATTTTCAACATTCATTTTTAAAACTTTGAGTTCCAAATTCTCTTTTTTCCTCTGTCCCCACCATCCCTTCATTGATAATGCAAGCAATTCAATATAGGTTATATGTGTGTAGTCATGTAAAAAATTTATATAATAGTCATGTTGTGAATGAAAACATAGATTTTAAAAAACCATTAAGAAACATAAAGTTTTAAAAAAAATGTATGCTTCAGTTTGCGTTCAGACACCATCAGTTGCTTCTCTGGTATGAAAGCATTTTTCATCACAATTCTTTCAGAATCATCTTGGATCATTATATTGCTGAGAATAATTAATATCATTCATCTTTCAATATTGCTGTTACTTTTTACCCAGTCCATTTCACTTTCTATCAGGTCATGGAATTAATTTCCTTTCAGGTTTTTCTGAGGGCATCCTGCTCATCATTTCTTATAACACAATCATATTCAATCACAATCAATACACAATTTATTCAGCCATTCCCCAGTTGATGAATAGGCCCAGTTGCTATAATTTTTTTGCATATATAGTTTCTTTCCCTTTTTGTTATAGTTCTAAATTTCTCTATAAAATGGTCAAATGAATTCTCTACTTCACTAATAATGCATCAGTGTCTTGTTTTTCCCACATCCCCTCCAAATTTGTCATTTTTTTCTGTTCTATTAGCCAATCCAATAGTAAATTCAAAAGTTTGCTCCAATCAGTAGTGAGTTGGAACATTTTTTTCATATGACTTTAGATACTTATGATTACTTCATCTGAAAACTATTCATATCTTTTAATCATTTGTCAGTTGAGGAATGGCTCTTATTTTTATAAATTTGATTCAGTTTTCTATGTTTGAATAATGAGGCCTTTATCTGTTCTTTTCATCAAGAATGCTCAAAAGTCCTTTATAACATTGAGTATCCATTTGTCCCTCTGAAGAGTAATAATAAATTCAGTTTTGCTGGGTAGATGATTCTTGATCGTAATCCTACCTTCTTTGCACTCCAGAATATCATATTCCAAGCCCTCCAAACCTTTAATATAGAAGCTGTGAAATCTTGTGTTGTCCTGATGGACAACATGGCTCTATGATACTTGAATCATTTCTTTCTGGCTGCTTGCAATATTTTTACCTTGACCTGAACACTCTGGAATTTGGCAATAGAATTCTTGGGAGTTTCATTTAGGGATTTTCTTTTAGGAGGTGATTGGTGGATTGTTTCAATCTCTATTTTACCCTCAAGGTTTAAACTATCAGGACAGTTTTCCTTGACAATGAAAGCTGATGTCTTGGCTCTCTCTCTCTCTCTCTTTTTTCTTTTCTTTTCTTTTTTTTTGAGCATGACTTTCTGGTAGATTGATAATTTTAAAATTATCTCTCCTGGATCTATTTTCCAGGTCATTTTTTTTTCAATATTTCACACTGTCTTCTATTTTTTTATTCTTTTGGTTTTGCTTTATTGTTTTTTTGCTGTCTTGTAAAATCATTGGCTTTCATCTGCTCAATTCTAATTTTTAAGGAATTCTTTTTTTTTTTTAGCAAGCTTTTTTATCATCTTTTTCATTTACCTAATTCTCACTTTTGAAGGAGTTTTTTTTTGCACCCCCACCCCAATTTAGCCAATTTATTTTTAAGGAGTTTTTTTCTTTAGTGAATTTTTGTGTCTCTTTTTCCATTTGACCAATTCTTTTTAAGGATTTCTTCTTCTCATTGAATTTTTGTACTTCCTTTACCATTAAGTTTATTTTTTAAGGCATTTTTTTTTCAGTATTTTTTGGGTATCTCCTTTAAAAACAGTTGACTTATTTTTCATGATTTTCTTGTACCACTATTTTCTTCTACCATTTTTTTCCTACTTCTCTTACTTGATTTTCAAAATCCTTTGTGAGCTCTTCCATGGCCAATTCATATTTTTCTTGGAAGCTCTGAATGTAGGAACTTTGACTTTGTTATCTTCTGAATGTGTATTTTGATCTCCTTGCCACCATAGTAACTTTCTGTAGTCAGATTCTTCTTATGTTGTTTATTCATTTTTCCCAACTATTACTTGATTTTTAACTCTTTATTAAAGTAGAACTCTGTTTCTAGGGAGGAGAATATCCTGTCTCAAGCTTCAGGGGTTTTGTTCAGTTGTTTTCAGAGAAACTTCTGGGAACTGTAAGTTTTTAATTATTTCAAGGTTATTTAATTATTTCTAAGGAGAAGTGTGTTTACTACACTTTTGGCCTGTGTGTGACAATAAGTACTCTTTTCTGCCCTAGAACTGTGAGGAGGGTCCCTATGCCTCCATGGCTTCAAGCTCTGATGTACTAGTGCTCCTCCTTGCCCTGAGACTCACCCAGGACCGTGACCTGTATTTGAGTATGAGCAAAACAACAGTTTCAGTGTTAGCAGCAAAATTTGTATAATCTTCTTTAGACCAGCAGCTCAATCTCTTTACCAGCTTTGGGCTGAGAGTCTGGAAACTGCCATTGCTGCTTCTGATTCATTTGCCCTGAGGCCTGTTCTTGATTTGCTGAGGCTGGGATTGTACTAGGGAAGCCTGAGCTAAACTGTGCTTTCTCTCAACCCAATGCAACAGAAATACTTTTCAAGTTGTTCTGGCCTGGAAAATTGTTTCTATCTTTTTGTGGGTTTTGCTGCTCTAGAATTTGTTTAGAGTTATTATTTAAAGGTATTTAGATACATTTGGGGAAAGCTTAGGTGAGTCCCTGCTTTTTCTCAACCATTTTGGCTCAGCCTGATGACCAGATTATTATAGAGTTAGATAGACAACCTAAAATCTTCACATAAGAGTATGTTTATCCTGGACAGACACTGAAAATGCACCGTGAAGAAGAGAACAGGATGGATTATCTTTGGGAAAACTTTTCAGCTCTTTTAATTATATAACATTTCTCCATAAAGTAGAGGATTTAAAAAAAAAAATTAAGCACCAATATTCTTCTGGTATTGTATGAGTATGAGACATGTGATACTTTAGTCACTGAAGAACTGAAGTTAGTTAAAAGATAATGGAGAGGCACTTGGTGGGAGTGAACAGGCTAGAATACATTACTTATTTGTATTTATAGTAATTATATAGAAGTAGTTTTGTAAAAGTGTCATAAGAGAAAAAGATGATTGGAAAAAAAGATGGGTCAATCATTCAGTGAGAAATTATGTATAAGGTAAGACTCATATTTGACTCTTTACTTTCACTCATTCTTCATATATAATTATTCGTTATCAAGTCCTATAAATTTCTCCTCATTGACATCCTTCACAGATGTCTGTCTTTCTACTGATATCTAGGCAATCATTACCTTTTGTCTGTACTATGCTTCTTGATCAATTAACATCGTTCCAAATACCAAGAAATTAGAAGAAGTTCCTTTGCATGTTGGGGAAAGAGAAGGTATCCCCTCTGGAAATTTCAGGAGGATGAGGAAAAGAGTTATACAGATGAATAGATAGTAATGGATTGTAAAATGCACTTTGAGAGGGAGTTTCCACATCAATGAGACCATAGATTCATTGGAGCATAGCAATATTATTCCAAATTGTTTGGGAAATTAACATAATTAAAAACTCAAAATTATTTTAAAATGTTTCATCTTAGAAAACTGTCATGTCATGTATATCTATTTTATAATGATAAAATTCTACTGTGAAGTCATCATCAATCATATTCCTATTCACAGTATTATGAACTCTAAATTTGAAGAGACCTTAGAGACTATCTAGTCTAATCTGGATTTGACAGAGAATTCCATGTATGATAAACCCCCAAAAGTCTCTCTACTTAAAGACTTTCAGGGATGATGGTACATTCAATGATTTCTGAGACAGCCATTTATTTTGGGTATAGCTCTAATTGCTTATATCAAGCCTAAATCTGCCTCTTTGAAGCTTCTATTCATTGCCCTATGGGACCAGGTAGAAAGAATTTAATTTCTCTTCTATATGGCAGCCCTTTGGATACTTCAGTCCCTCCATCTATAACATAGTCTATAATAGATGTATCAAATACACTGCCCAGAGGCTCATTTCACTATTGAGCACAGCACAAAAATATTTAGCAAAATAAATAACTATGCAATAGAACATAGATAATAATACATGTTTTTCTAAATTAATATGTGGCATTTTGTAGGCTTGTTTCTATTTGAATTTGACACGATTAGCCTACAGAACCATTATCAGCCTGGTTTTCTGGGTAATAATAATAACAATAGCTGATATTTTGATATTCCTTTAGATTTGCAAGACATTTTATATACAGAGTCTCATCAGACTCTCTTGACAAATTTGTGGAGTTGGTTTTGTGGATGAGACTCACTCTCAGAGAGGCCAGTGACTTGTGCAGGTGTTATAGCTAGTAAATGTCTGAGATGAAGTTCAAATCTGGGTGTTTCCCATCTATTGTGCTGTCTGCTTTCCTCACTCCATTTGTCAACTGGCTCAAAAATGAGAGAGCACATTTTAGAATTTTTGCCATGAATCAAAATCAAGCTCCTTGGTTTATATTTATTTCTTCCTTATTCCTTCTTTTCTTCTTTCCATCCCTCCTTCCTTCCTCTCCTTCCCCTCTTTCCTTTTCTCCTTACCTTTCCCTTCTCTTCCCTTCCCCTCCCTTCTTCTCTCTTCCCTTCCCTCCCTCCCTTCCTTCCTTTCTTACTTCCTATTTTTCTTATTTAGGAAAATAGCATTCTTGTGTGTGTGTGTGTGTGTGTGTGTGTGTGTGTGTGTGTGTGTGTGTGTGTGACAAGGATTCAAGAGGATGCTACATTAAGTTTCAAAGTCTAATTCATTATTGAATACTGTTTTGGGGTTGCTATTAGTCACTGACACTAACTTGATATGAGTGAGACAAGTTTAAATGTCAGGAAGGAAAAATCAGGTGTAACAAAAACCAAAGATCATAGATGATTGGAATGTTGAGTTTTAATTAGTAAAGAAGCTGCCTGCCAAAGAACTCTGTCCTGCCACCCCCTACACCCCTTCCTCACTTCCCTTTCTGAAGCTTTCCAGCCTTTATTTGTTCAGCTCTGGACACTTGTGACTAACAGACATCTCTCCCCAGTGATATTTGCAGAGTTTGGGTTCTGGATTCGTTAGAAATGATTTTTAGTTGTGACTTTTAGAAAGGCCAAAGATCCCTGGAGAGTGATAAATGGCACAAAAGTGCACGGTTTTCTTTTAAGAGATGTTCACAGTGAGACATCATCCTGAGGGCATTTCTAGTTCTTGAACTTTTTGGGGGAGGAATTTAAATTAAATTCTTCATGGACAGTACATGTAGAACTGATTACCAATAAGGATGCTGGTCTGGTGCCTCGATGAGATCTGATGATAGTAAACAGATCTAACCTGTGAATCTCCTTCGACTTATTCCCATTGTCTTTATCTCTATCCTGACTGTTAGGTCCTAAGAGTGAAAAGTAATATGGTATGGCGGGATGAATGCTGGATTTGGAGTTAGGAGACTAGGATTCCAGTCCTGGCTCTGCTACTTACTTTGTGATCTTGTGCTATTTGAGGTAATGGGACATCAATTAAGATATTTCACCAAAGAATAGATGACCAAAAGTCATCTATGTTATATATTATAGGGGGGGGGATCCTTTTTGGGTATATTGGACTAAATGGTTGCTATAAGTTATAACTCAAAAAATTTGCTAACTTCTGTGCTTCTGTGACTACATGCTTTGTGATGCCCCTTTGGCTCGAAATTTTTTGGTACTTTTGAGTATTTCTGGAAAAAGTCACAGATTTGTGGTTGACTGGCCAATAATAGTACATTGTCTTCAAGCAAGATGGTGAAAGGTCTTAAAGGCATGCCCTATGAGGACAGTTTGAAGAAACTGGAGATATTTAACATGAAGAGAAGATTCAGGAAAACATATGATAGCTATGTTCAAATATTTGGAAGATATGTATATGAAAGAGTGCTTCAATTTGTGTTCTAGATGGAGAGAGCACAACTAGAGCTAATTGGTAGACATTAAAGAAAGGAAAAGTCGATCTCAATATAAAAAGAAACTAACAATTGGAATTTGTTACTGCTCAAGTTCTTTAGTCATGTCTGACTCTTCATGACCCCATTTGGGGTTTTCTTGGCAAAGATACTGAAATAGTTTGTCCTATTCTCCAGCTCAATTTATAGTTGAAGAAACTGAGGTAAACAGGGTTAAGTGACTTGTTTAAAGTCACACAATTAGTAAATGTCTGAGGCCAGATTTGAACATGTGTATTCCTGACTTCACACCTAACTTTCTATTGACTGAGCCACCTAGCTCCACTCTACTTACATTTATTTACTAGCTGATGTTTTGATAGGTTTGCAAGACACTTCCTTTAGGTTTGCAAGACACTTTACATACATCTCATTAGAGCCTCTTGACAAATCTATGGAGTTGGTTTTACAGATGAGATTCTCAGTGTCAGAAAGGGGATACAACATGATTTATAGTGGACCAAAGCAACATAATTTTGTGCCTTTTTAAAACTAGGGTGTCAAGATGAAGATGAAAAGCAGGTCAAGGAACAGTGCAGTTATACCGAGCTGGAAGTTGTCCTCAGAGGAGAGAATTTTATTGTTCAATCATTTGGAGATGGAGCAGTTTTTGAGTGATGAGGAGAGCTGAGGTGAGGCTGAATTGGCAGGAACTGGAGTGGAGGGAAATGGTTAGAACTAAGGCTGTGCTGCAGCCCTGAATCCATGATTTTGAAAGGTTTATCATTGGATATATTGATGTCATGTAGGATGATGGCAAGGACCTTGATGGATCCTCTGATCATTTGCTAAATGCTAAAATCATCAAAGAAGTTGGGAGAATGAAGACCATAGTGGATGAAGATGATTAAGTTGGTAAGGGATATTAGGGAGAACCAGAGCAGTATATGGTCTTGTCCTTAACACATGATAAGTAACCCTTGGCTAGTTACACTGGCTACCAGACTGCATCCAACACTGTTGAACTTTTCATATATTTAAGATATCTTTCCTGAATTAAATTATGAACTTTGTGAGGACAGAGACTATTTTACCCACTTGTGCCTTAGGTGAACGTGGGTCCCTGAACGGGGTGGTCAAATTCAGGCCTCTTACTGGGCAAGCCAGTCGGGGCTCAAAAAACATTTGTTGTTAACATTTATATGATTGATTTATTTGCCCTCATTTGCATGAGAAATACCACAGTCCCCATCATAATTAACAGGCCCATCTGGCATTAAGTCTTCTCTCCTTCAGTTCTATTCCTCTGAGATCTGTTCTTGGCAGGATTATCTATAATTAGCTTCTTCCTTTTCCTAATCTGAGGAGGGATGAGCCACAGGCAGGCTTTTTTTTTTTTTTTTTTTTTTTTTTTTTACTGCAGATGCTGAACTTTGGCTAATAAGCCCTAGACTCAAGATTTTGCAGCAGGGACTGCAGTTAAGTTTCAAAGCAATAGTGAAATTTGAGGCCATAGTTGTCTTCTCTAGCTTTCTTTTTATATATATCAGACCACAGATAACACTGTCTATGCAAGCAAAAGCTTGAGTTTTTCTGTTTAAAAAAATAATGAATTTTAATCATGAGAGGCTACTTCCCAACACGATTCATAAAGAAATATATATTTAAAAAGTTAGTATACATGTATAACCAGAAAAAATAAAACAATTAAAAATGTTCAATTGAAAAAAATTGAGAGGCTGCTTTACTTTTTAAAAACCTTTAGAGGGGGATGGTTTCTAAGTACCCTTTGGAGTCTTAGTGAACCAGGTGAGCAGATACAAGGAGAGTGGAGGACATACACATCTTCCTCCATTTCTAGTCTTCTATGGCTAATTTATCTCCGACTATATTTTTATCATGAAGAGATCCCAGGCCAGACCTCTTGAGGAAAAAATGTTGGATTGCTACAAGAGAGAAGCAAAGTTTTCTTTTGAAAAGAATGCTGGATTTGGAGTTAGAGACTCTTGTTCTTTCTTACTATTTGTTCTTATTAAATTTCTAGTCTCTATTGTAACCTTTTGGTAATTGAAAAATCTTGAGTCTGACACCTGCAGACTTAGCTATGGATATATCATAGCAAAGTTTGTCAATGTGAAAACTTGGGGACACCTCTTTGGCCTTTCCCCCTTGGTCACTGCCATAGCAGTGTGTTCCCTTCTGTATTCCCTTTCACTCAGATTGCTGTGAAACATACAGCAAGGTTTTCATCTTTTAATTTACTTTCCCAGAAATAAGACAATAGTGCTAAGTGATAGAGAAAACCATTTTTTCCAACTTGGAGACAATTTTAGACCTGCCTGCACTACTTCCTTGGATAACTAGGTGAGCCAGTGGATAGAGCACAGGGCTTGAAATCAAAAAAACTCATCTTTATGAGTTCAAATCTGACCCTAGATACTTATTAGCTGTGTGATCTTGAGCAAGTCACCTACCTCTGCCTTATTTGCTCATATAGAAAATGAGCTGGAAAAGGAAATGGAAAGCCACTTCAGTATTTCTGCCTAGAAAATCCCAAATAGGGGCAGCTAGGTGGCGCAGTGGATAGAGCACCAGCCTGAATTCAAGAGGGCCCGAGTTCAAATATGATCTCAGATACTTAATACTTCCTAACTGTGTGATCCTGAGCAAGTCACTTAACCCCAGCCTCAGGGGGAAAAAAAAAAAAAAAGGAAAATCCCAAATGGAATCATGAAGAGTTAAAAATGGCTGTCAACAACTACTACTTACATTATAATGTAATCTTTCACTTCTTTGAGGGTTTCCTCATCTATAGCATGAGAGTCATATTTGTATCACCTAGTGCAGGAAAGTGCTTTGTAAAGTACTATATAAATGTGAGACACTTCAAAGGATATGAACAGATAATTTTCAGATGATGAAATTAAAGCCATCTATAGTCATGTGAAAAGATGCTCTAAATCATTGTTGATTAGAGAAATGCAAATTTAAAAACTCTGTGATACCACCTCACACCTTTCAAATTGGCTAAGATGACAGAAATAGATAATGATAAATGTTGGTTGGATGCATTGTTGGTGGAATTGTGGAATGATATAGTCATTCTGGAGAATAATTTGGAACCATGCCCAAAGAGCTATAAAACTGTGTACAACCTTTGATCCAATAGTGCTAATACTGGGTCTATATCCCAAGGAAACCATAAAGGAGAGAAAAGGACCCACATGTGTAAATATATTTGTAGCAGATCTTTTTGTTGTTGCAAAGAATTGGAAAGTAAGTAGATGCCTATCAATTGGGGAAAGGCTGAATAAGTTAATACATGAAAATAATGAAAGATTATTGTTCTAAAAATTGATGAATAAGCTGATTTTAGAAAGGCCTAGAAAGATTTATATGAACTGATGCTGAGGAAAACAAGTAAAATCAGGAATACAGTATACACAGTAATAACTAGATTGTATGATTATCAACTAAGAAAGACTCTTCTCAGTGGTTCAGTGATTCAAGGCAATCCCAATAAATTTTGGATAGAAAATGCCTTCTGTATCTAGAGACAGAACTAAGAAGAATGAATGTAAATCAACACATGCTATGTCCTTTTTTTCCCTTTTTCTTGTTTGTTTGTTTGTTTTTTTTTTCATTCTCATGTTTTTCCCTTTTGTTCTGATTTTTCTCTCCCAACATGATTTATAAAGATATATGTATTTTGGCAACAAGATTATACTATAATCAATTCTGAGCAATGTGGCTTTTTTCAACAATGAGATGATTAAGGCCAGTTCCAATGATCTTGTGATGAAGAGAACTATCTACACCCAGAGAGAGGACTGTGGGAACTGAGGGTGGATCACAACATAGCATTTTTACTCTTTTTGTTGTTGTTTGCTTTCATTTTGCTTTCTTTCTCATTTTTTTCCCTTTTTGATCTGATTTTTCTTGTGCAACAAGATAATTGTATAAAAATATATTTATATATTGGATTTAACATATATATATATACATATATATATATATATATATTTAACATTTTAACATATATTGGATTGCTTGCCAAATAAGGGAGGGAATTAGGGGAGGGGGGGAAATTTAGAGCACACAGTTTTACAGAGGTCAATGTTGAAAAATTGTCCATGCATATATTTTGAAAATGAAAAGCTTTAATTTAAAAATATAAAAAATGTGTATTTAAAAAAATTAATGTACATGTGTAACCAAAAAAAGAAAACAATAAAAAATATTAAAGCAAACATTATATGCAGTGAAGATATATAATTTTTACCAATAAATATAAGAGATAAGCTAAATAAATAAATGTGAGGAGCTGTTGTTTTCTAAAGTTGTTTTTTATTTTGCTGTTGGGAACTAAAAGAAAAAGATATGGGTTTACAATAACATGAAGTGGAAGTTTCATGAGGCAATATGGTATATTAGAAACAGTATGACTTATAGAGTTAAATGTCTTGCATTCAAATCTTGGATACTTTTTAGTTTCGTGACTATAAACAAATGAAACATGGTTTCCTCATCTGTAAAGTGGAGATAATAATATTTACTCTGCTTTCTTTAGAGGGTTGTGAAACATTAAAACATTCTCAGATTGTATAAATAAAAAAAAATCTACATATATAGCATATTGTCTGAGGAATAAAATGGGTGTACCACAAAATTCTTAAAGGCTGTTGGAGCAGGGATGGAAAGAACACCAAAATTCTTAAGTAAATAATAATTGATTAAATTGTCTGGACCCATTATAACTTCTATAGTATGCTGTCTTTGTTGTTTTTAACAAAGCATATGATTCAGTTTCAAACTTAATGCTTATTTATATAGTGCAAATGTAGAGTGTCCCAAAAGTTTTTGTGAAATGTTCTGCAAGAAGACTTTTGGGACCCTTTATACAGATCTGAATAGAGGGAGAACACTAAAGTATTTGATGTATATTTGGAAAACTGTTTTATATTTCCAAT
This sequence comes from Sminthopsis crassicaudata, assembly GCF_048593235.1. Taxonomy (NCBI): domain Eukaryota; kingdom Metazoa; phylum Chordata; class Mammalia; order Dasyuromorphia; family Dasyuridae; genus Sminthopsis; species Sminthopsis crassicaudata. The sequence continues at coordinate 399,036,769 of NC_133618.1, forward strand.
ATTCCACAAAATCAATAATGTCAAAAAGTACAGAAATAAAACATGGCATTTTCCAGGGAGATAGGCTAAATCTCTATGATTCTATCTAGCCTCAAATCCATGATCATTTCTTTTAAATATAACTAAGCATAGCTTCCAAGTTAAAGAACAAATTTTTAACAAAATATCTTATTAATTACTTGATATACATAAATGATATCAAACTATAAGGCTCTATGGAAAATCATATTAAAAAGCTTATTCATCTCATAAGGAATCTTCCTCCAATGATATAAAAATTTCATTTGAGGTCAATAAATTTAAAATGTGTGTGTGTATGTGTGTTAGTGTGTGTGTGTGTGTGTGTGTGTGTATGTGTGTGTGTGTGTGTCCTGTAAACTCATTATTTTTACAGTAGAATATCCCATTCAGGTTGTAACTGCCAACATTCAGTTATACAAAATAGAATATAGAGTGCTTCAATTCAAATGGGAGAAATCATTAAAAAAAGCTTAAATAAATTTATGGTCCTATAGAATAGAATTTAAACTAGATAGTCTAAATTTATTTGTCTCCTTGTACCCTCACTAAATGCTATTATTTTTCCTCAAATCAATAGAACAAGTGTACCCAATTATCACTCCATTGCCTGAATAACAGATCATAGCAAATGAGTTCTATTTTCTAAGAGCTTTTTCTGGCTCCTCTACAAACCTGTCTTGACCTGGATAAAAAAATCAACAGGAATTTCTTGAACTTTAGTGGCCCCAAATGCTAAGTATTGTTATGTATTCTGTATGATCTATACTCATTGTTTCCATTTTTAGTTAGGATATATTTAAATTGCCATCTTCAACCCCTATATAGCACAAGCAGGAAAGCTCCATCCATGCCTCTAAGAACATGGACCAGGTCCTCTTGAAGAATGCTTTGTCTTTAGCAGTCTCTTTCCATCAGTTAATTATTCCAGTGTGAATGATATTAGTTATTTTACATCCAGACTATATTATCCTTCACTAGCTTACTGTATCAAAGGGATAGGAGACCATAATTGCCACAACAGTTGCTGATTGTACAGTCATCCAACTTATCACAATATGAGTGTTATTAGGATCTCGGATCCCAGAATCTGGCTTTTGCTGTGTTATAGGTTCCAAAGGAGGCTTTTCTAGAAATAATACCCTACATCAAATCATTAAAAACTTGATACAACCCATAAATTCTGGCAATTTTTACAAGGCAAATATCCCAGGTCTTGAATTCTCTCAGTGCCAGACTTCTCAGTGTCAGCTTCCAAGTATCATTTTAAAAAATGCCAAGGTTGGAGTCCAGCTGTGCCATTAAAGAAAAAAATTGCTAACCAACAAACTTCTAAAACTATATGTGCTTATCCAATTCTCTCCAAAATACCTACTTCTTAAAGGTGAAATTAAAGGCCTGAGTGGAAAATTTGTGAAGACATTTAGTAAGTTACCTCATCAGCAGGAATCCAACACTTGTTCCCTTGGAGTGTGGGCTCTACAATCCATTAAACCCCTGTATCGCCTATGAGCATCAATTTATTTATTTACTTACATTCTGAAGCAGTATTTTGACTCTCTCTGTGCTGAATGTCACAGTTTCAGAGATGGCACCAAGACGTTGGCAGAGGAGATAACTTATTCTGTTGTAGATTAGGAAGTGCTCAGGAGGAGGAGTTAGAGGCAGAGAGTTAGAGAAGCCCAAAGCCAGGGAATGCATTGCTTTTTTTTTTTTTTTTTTTTTTTTAACAGTCTCTTACAGTGTAAAATTTTTTATAATGTAAAAATTTATAACCCCAGCTTCAGGGAAAAAATTATACCAAGAAAAATTAGGGTGAAAGCCTTGCACTTTAATAACATTGAACTAATATGTAAAAGTGATGCCTACAATACACTGGTCTCCTTTTGGCAAGACAATTGAGTATAAATATATTAAAAAAAAAGCTGTGGCTCACTGTTAAGAGACTTATTGGCATCCTGAAATCAAAGATAAAAGGAAGAGCACATTTAAAGTAACTGACACCAGTATAATATCTGCCTTTATACCTTCAGAACTAATAATGTCTGTGCAAGAAGAGCCTGGGCTTGTCTCTATCAATGAACTATAAAATAGATATCAAAAGATTGGGAAAGTATTCTAATATAACATTTCCTGCTGACCCTTTCTCTAAATCATTTGCATAACTCTTCTCAGGATTTTGGGTGTAAGCTTGAGGAGGGATAATGGTTTTCTAGTATTATTGTTCATGAAACTCCACAGTTGTGGTACACATTATCAGTCAGATAATTATCTTTTAGAAAGATTATCTTTTGCCATTTTTGTATCCTTAGTACTTAGCTGAGGGTATATATGGCACATAGGGGGTGTCATAATAAGTAAATAAATGTTTATTGAGTGAGCATAGCAAGAAATATCCTTCTAAAACAGAGGATGGAAAACTATGCCATGAACCAAATGTGAAATCTATGAGTTAAGAATGATTTTTATATTTTAAAATAAAGTTTTATTGTATTTAAAATTATAAAATCCATTCTTAGTTTATTGGTTGTACAAAAACATGTGGTGGGCTAGATTTGGCCCTTAATCTATAGTTTGCTGTCCCTTCTCTAAATTTTCACTCATGACCTTTTTTTGCCAGAGAAATTTTTAGTGACTCTGGATACATATACATATATATATATATATATATATATATATATATATATATATATATATATATATATATATATAATAGGTATGTAAGTCAAACATTTTCTGATAATAATTAATAATTTCAAATACATCACATTCAGCTATAAGAATTCATATGGAATTGATTAATATGGGCAATTGATTAATATTTCAGAAAAGGAAAATGACCAAATGTTGGAGAGGATGTGGGAAAATTGGAACATTAATACATTATTGGTGGAGTTGTGAACTGATCTAACCACTCTGAAGAGCAATATAGATCTAAGCCGGAAAGACTATAAAAGTGTTCTTTCCCTTTGATCCAGCAATACCACTGTTATCTGTATCCCAAACAGATCATAAGAAATGGAAAAAGGTACTCACATGTACAAAAATGTTTATAGTGGCTCTCTTCAAGGTGGCAAAGGAATGGAAATGAAGGGAATGTTTATTGATTGGAGAATGGTTATGGTATATGTATATAATGGAATATATTCTATAAGAACTGATGAATAAGAATTTCTACAAGAAATAATGAGCAGGCAGATTTCAGAAAAACTTGGACAAGACTTGCATGAACTGATTCTGAGTGAAGTGAACAGAACCAGGAGAACATTGTATACAGTAATAGTAACCTTGTGTGAATGATAGACTTTGATAGATTTTGTTCTTTTCAGCAATATAATGACCTAAGACAATTCCAATAGATTCTGGATGGAAAATGGTATCCTCATCCAGTACCCACATGAAGTCATGAAGCTGTCTTTTCTCATTGTATCTAGTTTGTTTTCATGTTTTTCCCAGGTTCCAAATTCAGGTGTGGTTGTCAGCCCCTGATACTCCAGGATGATGCTACTGGCGTTAGTGGATGTTGCTACCAACACACATTGAAAGAACCTCCAGACCTTTTGATCTTTTCAAGTTCATAAAGCTGTCACCTGTTCAAGGTGGGGAAGTGAATGTGGAAGAGGAAAGATACTTGCTTATTGGTCCTTCTCTTCTCCTCTATTTTCCTATGTGGATGCTCCATTCCTTATTATTCTTTTTTCAGGAGTCCTTCACTTTTGGATTCAACCATGACTCAAATAATTGGCTCTGAGCTGGCTTGCTCTTTTTATATTTAGTTCAATAGGGTGTGGCTGATTCTTTTTAACCAGTCGCAACATATTTTCTCTGTGGCATCATCTGCTTTCACTCATATCCACTATAATCCTTCCAAATTGATTAAGGAATTCTTCATATCTATTTTGCTTTTCTTTGATTCCATCCAGATGTTTAAGTATTCTTGTTATTGGCTGAGGTAGGAGTGGACTCTTTTCCCCCTTCCTTACATTAAAATATATGTGTATGTGTGTGTGTGTGTGTGTGTGTGTGTGTTTTTTACACAATATGATTCATCACTCTAAGACAATAATATTAAGCTTCATATTTTTCACTTCAAAGAGGAAGAAGAGAATTGATAGTCTTAAATAAATAATAAATAGATTTTTAAAAAACTACAGAAATACTTTGGAACAAATAAATATCACTGAGCAATATTAAAAGTTACAACAGGAACATACTAGTGGACTTGAAGTAACTGGAAATTGCTGGAGCTCATTAAATAGCTAAGATTCAAGAAAGAAATTAAAAAAAAATCCTCTGAGCAACACCTGAACAAACTCTCAATAATATGTCAACCGAGAACATTAATTAGATGGCACAGTCTTGTGGATTTGTTTGTGGAAATAGAGAAGTTTGTGACAGCAATCCAGGACTGGGTCATGGCCACAAGAAACTACAGAAAGGTTATCCTTAAGGATTCCAGACTTAGTGATCAATGTAGGTTTTGCAGGAAAATAGCAAAAATTATGCAGCATAGCACTGTTAGCTGTAAACCTTTAACTTATCAAATCCCTAATAAAACATGACCTGGTGGCTAGAGTTATAGCGTATAGTAAAAGCTCACTATCTTTCAGGACAGATAGATAACAAATGTTTGTTATTACAAATACAGACCTTAAAATATTCTAGAGAACTCAGCCAGTAAGCTGCAGTGAAATGGAACCATCATCATAGACTAAAGCATTGACAATAATCACCCAAATATAATATTGATACATAAAAACTTAAGCAATATTTTTAATAGATGTTGCCACATGAAATAATCATAGTTTCTAAGCTGTATGGAATGAGATACTTTCAAAATGTAGAGACTCACTGGGAAATGAATGTAAACTGTTATTTTTACCTTCTGAATCCAATTCTTCCTGTGCAACAAAAAATTCGGTTCTACACACATATATTGTATCTAGAATATACTGTAATATATTTAGCATATATAAGACTCCTTGCCATCTGGGGGAGGGGGTTGGGGGAGGAAGGGAAAAAATCTGAATAGAAGTAAGTGCAAGGGATAATGTTGTAAAAAATTACCCATGCATATGTACTGTCAAAAAAAGTTATAATTATAAAATAAAATTAAATTAAAAAAAAATGTAGAGACTTAGATGAGATCAAAATCATATGGGAATAAAGATGAGGTACATATCATTCCTGTTGTCCTTTCTGCTATTGGATTTATACTGAAGTGGATTTTAGGAGTGTATAGGAGATGTGCTTTTAACTCAACACCTCTATTCAAGTAAGACAGAGTTATTTTTCCCACTTGTGATATATTCCACAGGACATTAAATAAAACAATAGGGTGGGCACTTGTCCTAGGAGCATTTCTGTCTAAACCTCATCACAAAAGATGATGAGATGACAATGTTGCTAATAGTAACAAATAATTCATTTATATAATACTTTTAAGTTTTTAAAAACATTTTAATGAACATTAACATCAAATAAAATAATTACTTTCACATACATTGTGGAACAGAAAGAGGATATGAAACTATGAATCTCTATTATGCAGATAGCTTGCTTTTCTTTTAAAGTATACAAGTCATGTAATTTTCTTGCTTGGAGTTAAGTGACTTGCCCAGGGTCACACAGCTAGGAAGTGTTTAGTGTCTGAGATCAAATTTGAACTCAGGTCCTTCAGGGCTGGTGCTCTATCCACTGCGCCACCTAGATACCCTTTTTCAAAACTGTCTTCTTTGTGCTCCCTTCTAGTCTTTGTATTGCTTTATTTTCTTTTAAGGATGGTACTATTTCTGCCTCTGTCCCTGCTTTTCATTTCTCCATTCACTTTAAACTTTTCAAAGCGCTTTCCTTACTTGTGAGGTAGCCAGGGAGTAGACAACCCTGACAAAAGTGGGAGAAAGGAAAGGGTAGATGGGTATGCACATTTTGATAACTTTTTGAAGCCCCTATTATTTTCATTCATGCATTTTATATTACAACCAAACTACTAAGAGTTCCACAGACATGTGTTGCTTTCTCCCAGTTTGGTGTCTTGGTATTCCTTTTATTTGGATAATATTCTAACCACTTCTCTACCTGTGAAAATCTTTTCTTCCTTCAAGGCCCAACTCAGACACGCCATCCTCTGTGAAGTGTTTTGTGGTCTCATTTGGCTAAATGACCCCTTCCTCTCTTCCTGAATCCCTTAGGTCACATATGATTGTAATTATCTTTCAATTCTTGCACAGGGTCACACAGCTAGTATTTCTCTGAGGCTAGATTCAAAGTGGGGTCTTATGGACTCTAATTCCAGCAGCCCATATATAGCAAGGTTTATGCTAGGGCTAGGAACTCAGAAATGAAAAATGGCCTAATCTCTGTTCTCAAGAAGTTACTAGCTATGTGATCCTAGGCAAGTTATTTAATTTCTGTCTACTTTAAAGGAAGAGAAGAGAATAAGCATTTATATAGCACCAATACATGGCAGTCCCTGTGCTAAAAGACTTTTTTTTTTTTTAAACAAATATTACTTCAATTTCTTCATTCAAAAAATGAGGATGATATTTAACATTTATCTTCCAGGTTTGTGAGAACAAACTAATGTAATATATGTAACGTTCTTTACAAAACTTAAAATGCTACTTCTTGTTATTCTTGTTATTATTAAAAAGTAGTTGAATTGAATTTATCTAAATCATTAATTACAATGTTGAATAGAGCAAAAAATAGAAACCCTATAGCCACCACTAGAAACCTCTTGGCTATGACTTAGACAGGGTGGCCAGTTTTCCAGGTGGATGCCATGATCATGACCAGGTATTACTTACACTGGCTGGCTAGTTCAGGCCCAGAATCATGGAATTACATTTAATGGAGTGTAGGCAATATGAGTGATGCCATAAAGCAGATTAACCTGATGTGTGGTAAGGTGTGGTGAAATAGAAAAGAAATGTAGTCTTTTTGTCCAGGGTTTAGGTGACTGGGAGATGAGCATTCAGGTCCCAAGGTAGAAGAGTCAAGAAGAGAGGTCTGGTTGTAAGGAAATTAGATTTCTTGACACCTCACTTGGTACTCAACCCTCCTACCCCACTCAGTTCCCCACAGAAGTCTTTCATATGTATATATGGGAATTTATGTAATATATAGGCATATGCAAATATACATATAAAATATAATTTGAAATGTAAAATAGGTTTTAAATTATATGTGAATTATTTATTTAACATATATGATAGATTTCAATTAATTTTTTGAAAAATAAAATTTTATTATATTGTTTTATGAATTTATATTATATATGAAATGAAATATTTGTTTGAATATTGACTTCTCAGGGATAGATCATCTTTCTCTTCAAGTTTCTGAGGGGCTATGTGGTAGAATCAAGCTAGGACTCAAACTATTTTGAATCATTTCTTGGATCTGTGTGGGTCTGGGCAAGTAACAAACCTTTCTCAGCTTCAATTTCTTTGTCTATAAAATAGGTATAAAAATATTTGCATTACACTTACCTCACAGGGGGAGGATGTGATTAAAGTATTGTAGAAGTGCCTATCATTACTACTTTAATGTTTCAAAAAATCTGTGATTCCATCAGAATGTGTACTCCCTCTGCTGATGCAGGGTACAACCCATCCCTGCTTTAGCAATCTTTGTGACTTACTGGGAACAAAAAATTCAGACCTTAGTAGTTAGCCTTGTAGTGATTACGCTCTCAGCTCTTAACTAATCTGTTCCGTGAAATAGATACAGTTTATAGCTATGGCTGTCCTTGAAGCTTTCATAGCTCTGTAGGACTTGCCTTTGAGAATCTGTAATACTTTTATACCATATCAAGATACTGAAGCAAGAACTTAAGTGTTAGGTAATTATGGATGCTAGCAATATCGTAAAGGGGATTCCTGGTGAAACCAACTTTCTGGAAGTCCCTTCCAACTCAGGAATTTTGTGATTTTGCAAAATTTAACAAATATTTTAAAATCAATTACTGTGGGAAAGCTCCTTGTTAGACCCTGAAAGAGACTCAAAGATAAGTGATCTGATCCTTATCCTCCAGAAACTCATAGTTTATGGGAAACTCTCATGCTCTTTCTTCACCCTCTTTCACCATTTCTCCTTTCTTCTTCTATTGTTCAAAGTACAGAGATCCCATAAATTAAAAAGCTCTGAGCTACTACCGCACCCTGATCAGATTGGCAAAACTGGCAAATAAGAAAAAATGACAAATGCTAGAGGGACTGTGGGGAAAAAAGCACACTAATGCATTGTTGATGGATTTGTGAATTGGTCTAGCCATTCAGGAAATCAGTTTGGAAGTATGCTTACTAAGTTATTCAACTGTGAATACCCTTTGACCCAGTAATACCTCTACTAAATCTATACCCTGAAGAGGTCAAAGAAAGAGGAAAAGGACCTATGTATATAAAAGTATTTTTAGCAGCTCTTTTCATAGTGGCAAAGGATTGGACAGCGAGGGAAAGACCATCAATTGGGGAATGGCTCAACAAGTTATGGTATGTGAATATAATGGAATATTATTGTGCTATAAGAAATATTGAAAGGGAGTACAGCTAGGTAGTGATGTGGATAGAGCACTAGCCCTGAAGTAAGGAGGACCTGAGTTCAAATTTGGTCTCAGATACTTAATACTTCCTAGCTGTGTGACCCTCGGCAAGTCACTTAACCCCAATTGCTTCAGAGGAAAAAAAGAAATAATGAAAGGATATTTCAGAGACACGGGAAGATTTGTATGCACTGATCCAAAGTAGAGTGAGTAGAATTGGAAGAACAATTTATATAACAGCAATAGTATTGTAAAGACACAAAACTTTTTTTTAAATAATTTTTTGTTACATTTTAAATTTTGAACTGTTTCCCTCCTTTCCCACCTCATACTAGAGAAGTAGGGAAGGCCACCATTTCTCATTCTCTGTCTCTATCTTTCTTTTTCTCACACATATGTTAAAACACACCATGCATACTTATATTTATCAGGTTTTTTTTTTTTTTTTCTGGAGGTAGATAGCATCTTCCTTCATAATCCTTTGTAATCAGTTTGAATATTTATATTCTGTATAGTTTAGTAAGTCAAAATTATTCTTTGAACAATTGCTGTTATTGTATACGGTGTTCTTTGGTTCTGTTTATTTTGCTCTTCATTGTTTCATGCAAATCTTTCCAAGTTTTTCTAAAACCAGACCTCTCTTCATGAAATATCGCTTCACCATTTCTTACAGCTCAGCAATTTTCCATCACATACTTGTTTAGCCATTCTTCAATTGGTGGGTATCCCCCCAGCTTCCATTTTTTTTGCCACCACAGAGATAATTGCTATAAATATTTTATAATATGTGGGTTCTTTTCCTTTTTCCCTGCTCACTTTGGAAAACAGATCTACTAGTGGTATTGCTGGGTCGAAGGGTATATACAGTTTTATAACTCTTCAGACATAATTCTAGATTACTTTCCAAAATGGTTAGAGCAGTTCAAAATTCCACCAACAATGTGTTAGTATCTCTATTTTTCCACATCCCATCCAACATTTGTTATTTTTTTCTTGTATCATTTTAGCCAATCAGATAGGTGTGAGATGATATCTCAAAGTTGTTTTAATTTGTATTTTTCTAATCAATAATGACTTAAAGCATTATTTCATTTAACTAAATGTAGCTTTGAATTCTTCATTGAAAAACTGCCTGTCATATCCTTTGACCATTTATCAGTTGGGGAATGACTAATACAGAAAAATTTGAAAGATCAATATAATGACTAATCACAATTCCAAAGGATTCATAATGAAAAATACCATTCATCTCTAGATAGAGAGATGATATACTCACAAGGCAGCTAGGTGGCATTGTGGATAAAGTTCTGGCCTGGAGGCAGGAAGACCTGAATTCAAATTTATTCTCAAACATTTATAAGCTTCAACTTTGGGCAAGTCTTGACTCAGTTTCCTCAACTATAAAATGGGGATAATAATAGCATCTATCTCTCAGGGTTGTTGTGAGAATCAACAAAGTAATATTTGTAAAGCATTTTGCTCAATGCCTGGCACATAGTAGGATTATATAAATGCTAGCTCTAAGCTATTATTATTATTATTATTAGAGAATATATAACATGGTTAATCTATTTTGCTTTCCCTCTACATATTTGTAAATTTTTTTTCTTGATTTCTCAATGGGGAGGAGGGAAAGATAAATGGAGAGAATTTGGAACTGAACATAAAATTGAATTTAAAAAATAGAGTCCCTATGGGGAAGCCTTTTTGGGCTACCTATTAGTCATAATCTCCATTCAGGAACTCTTTCTCCAAGGCTTATTCATTACTAGTATACTTCCCCCTTTGTCCTCCCTCAGCTTTCTGTTGCCTTTATAATTTATTCCCTCATGATTAGTTTTCGAGGTTTTCCAAGGTAACAATTAGCCTATATGACAAACTCAGTGTGCTAATATGTGAATTCCAACTCACATTTATTCTGTGCTTTAAGGTTTAAGAAGTGTTTGCCCTACAAGAATCCAGTGTAGTAGGTATTGCAAGTATTTTAATCCTTATTTTTGAAGATGAACAAATAGTAAGTAGCCTCCTCATGGACATATAGTTAATAAGAATCTTAGGTGATATTCTAGGGCAGGTCTCTTACCTCTGAAAAAAAAGGTAATTCAGAGGAAATGCACTCATCATTAGATCATGGACATTTTCTATGATGCCCATTAAGAAGGTCTTTCATGCACCCCTTTTACTTTCTGGAGTTCTACATTGGCATTCTAACAAAGCTTTCTGGAGATAATAAATCACACTTTGTTTTGTTCTATACTATTATTTTGGGGGCAGCCAGATGATAAAGTGGATAATGTCAAAGAGACCTGAATTCAAATTTAGCCTTAGATAGTAGCTGTGTGACCTTGGATAGGTCCCTCCATGTTTACCTTAGTTTCCTCATCTGTAAAAGAACTAGAGAAGAAAATGTCAGACTCTTTAGTATCCTTGTCAAGAAAACCCAAATAGAGTCACAAGGAGTAGAACATGATTAAAAATTATAATGCTATTGCATTATCTTTACCAAATAAAATTAGATAATAAAAACATAATATCTGCAAAGATTCAATGCTATGCAGCACAATGTACATTTATTAAGTGCCTACTACATTCCAGGTACTGGGCTAGGTACTGGTAATACAAAGACTAAGATCTTTGCCTTCAATATCCCTGTCTTGAACCAGTTTTAATTTTATTGTTTGAAGCTGTAAAATAACTGGGGTCTCTGGGGAAAAATTAATAGACACATATCATGTTGAAGGTCTCTGAAAAGTCATATTCTATTATTAGAGAGAAACCATGTATAATGTATAATACTTCAAAAGTATCTGTGATTTCATCAAAGAGAACTCTCATAACTAAGGAATTCTATCTCACAGGATTGTAGTGGAGGAAAGTTTTTAAATACCTTAAAGCACTCTAGAAATGACATATTATTATGTTAGTATTAGAGAGTTGTAAGGGTGTCAAAGTGCTTTACTCATGATGACCTTGGAATAAAGAATTATTATTATTCCCCTTTATGGTGAGGAAATCATGGAACAGAGAAATTAAATGACTTGTTCATAGTCACACAGCCAAAAAGTCTTCCAAAAATTTATGCTGTTTCCATCCCATTACATGGCATCTCATGATTTCCTCTTTCTTTGTCATTTTAAACTCTAATATGCATGTACATGCATACCACATATGCATACATATATAAATTAATGTTTGTCAATAATTGTTTTTTTATGAAAAATGCAAGGTAGTAAAGCTTAAGAGAAAAAGCCACATCTTTTTATGTCACAAGTTATCAATAGATAAAGATAATATTTATAAAATGTTCTATAAACATTAAACTACTATATAAATGCTAGCTATTATTACTTGATTAAATCTTTAAAATTTACTGAGATCTTTTAAAAACTGTATTCTTCAAAGTCCTCCTCTGAAGCCCCAGTTACATGTAGAGGTGACCCTGACTTCTCCAAGGCTATGCTTGCAAGTTCTGTTTGATGGGTTCTATTATTCCCAAAAGTCTCTTAGTATGGCCCTAGCAACTTTATATTTCCCAGTATATCCCCTGCCCTATTTAACCCTTCCTTCTAACAAAGAAATATAATTTAGCAAAAATTATTTAACATAATGACTGCCCTTGATGAGATCCTGAATGGTGTGTTGGACAGAAAGAAACTAAAGAATTGATCCCTGAAGCAAGCAGGGAGAAGGCACTGATAGAGATCAGTTTAGCTTCATGGTCCTGTCCAGTCCAAGTTATGTCAAACCCTTGAGACCCACCCTTTGTAGAGGTCTCCAGCAGCCTCACCTTGCCGTGACCTGTGAGAAATCCTAGTCATGTCCCTGAGGTTAAATTTTCCCTATAAAATTTATTTATGGCTGCTGCCTTCCTTTGGGTCAGTCTGCCACGGCATTCTACCTCAGGGTATCTTTCCTCTTCTCCTTTCCCTCATGCCATGTGGTACCTCTCCTAACTCTATTACACTTCTCAACCCAACTCCTTACAGCCAACAAACTCTTTTAGCTAGTTAAGTGCCTTTCAGGATTTAGCCTGTCAGTTAACCAACCTTTCTACTGGATAATTATGAGTTCCACTGAGGAATTTGTCTTTCATATGCTCTCTCAGCTCTATTTCATATTTACTGTTCCTTGTATCTATCATATTCCTTCATCTTGTCTGTAACCCCTCCCCCTATGAATTCTTCATATGACTGAACCCCAACTTTTGGAGGCTACCATCATCTGGTGTTTACATCACCCCACATCATTTTGATATTGTCACCCATAGTATACATAATATTTTACATCTGCAGTTCTCCACCTCTTTACTGAGAAACTGGGAATGAGTTTCATCATCTGTTCTCTAGTATCAGTTGATGCAATTAATCTATGTTTGGTTGCCTTTTAATGTTGTTTGCATTTATTTCAAGGTGGTCATTACTTGTATTTTTCTCCTGGTTCTGCTTACTTTGCTTTCTATTATTTCATTCAAGTCTCCCCATTTTTCTCTGAATTCTTCATAATTTCCTTAGTTCCTGAAGTCCAATAATATTCTATCACATTCATACAGCACAATTTGTCCAGTCATTGTTGTTTGTCCTTCATCTGGAAGAGAATTATAACATCAGGGAGGTAGTGCCATGACATGCAAGTGAATTAGATTTGAGTGAAGTGCAAAATCACCAGCCTTGCTTTTTCCTCCAGAGTTATCTGGGTCTAGTTGCAAAATAGAGTAGGATGACTGGAGATGGCCCTGATGCAGTGGATGACCTTGGCCTTTTTAAGGTAAGTTCTTTAACAGGTTTCACTTGACTGAGGCAACAGTTCCTTCAACGATTTGGGTTCTGTAAGAAAGAAATGAGTCAAAAATGATCTCTTTTACCTGGTCACAATCTTTCTCTTCCCCCTCCCCCCCTCACCAAATCCAATCTGGGAGGAGAAAACCCTCAGGGTTTCAGACTAAAAATAGAAACAATTGCTATTTACATTCAGTCTGAGTCAATCAGGGTTCAAACAATGACCAACTGGGCTTGACATGAGACCTATTATAGCCCAATCAATGAGAGCCAAATGATTTGGGTTTAAAACATGGTCCTTCAAAAAGAAGTCCTGCCATTATCCAAACAATGAACATCCACTTTGTTTCCAGATTTTTGCCACACCCTCCCACTCTTGTTTGTACACACATACAATACACATATACATTCATTGTTCAGTTGTTTCAGTCATTATGACTCTGTGACCCCATTTGGGATTTTCTTGGCAAAGATTACTGGAGTGACTTGTCATTTCCTTCTCCAGCCCGTTTTCCAAATAAGGAAACTGAGGCAAATAGGATTAAGTGATTTGCACAGAGTCACACAACTGCTAAGCGTTGAAAGCTAGATGAGTTTTCCTGACTCCAGGCTTGGAACTCCATGCACTGTGTGTATAATTACACACACAAGTGTATGTAATGCACATACACAATCCATATATGAGCACATATTAATTTAACATGTATATGTGAATACCTACACATAAAAACGTGTGTGTCTGTATTTGTATCCATCTCTACATATCTGCTCTTCTGTCTCTGACCTCCTTGGGGGTACATGTGCTAATAGCTATTTGAAACAATTTCATTCTTGCTTCGATTGCCTGTAGAGTTGGCAGCCACAGTGGTAAGAACCTCTCCCTGTCGCCTCCTCACATTTACAGATTGAGATAGACTCACACACATTCATTTGCCACATTTCAGAACAGATCCATCCAAGTTGGCTACTGTCCAGCCTTTCACTTCATGATCACTTGAAGAGTTGCATGAGAAAATAGAATCTATCACTTTGAGCACATCATCTCACACCTTTTCCTTTTGTTGGGAAGAATGAAGTCTTTTGTAAATAAAATTTAAAATTTTCACATCTAATACTTGGATCAAACCTTTGTGATTTATTCTATTCGAGTAATGTTAAGCTCCTCATCCTGGCATCCAGGGTCTTTCACATTCAGGCCCAAACTTTACCTTTTAATCTTATGTCTCATCCTTTCCCTACACAAATCCTGTGCTCCAGAAAATTAAAGCTATTTGATATAGCCAAATGTGCTTAATCCTAACCTCCTTTTTACTACTTTTACCTGGAATTTTTTTAATTGTTGCTGAGTTGTGTCCTACTCTTATTTTTTAAAAAATTATTATAGTATTTCATTTTTTTTCCCAAATACTTGCAAAGATGGTTTTCAATACTCACCTTTGCAAAATCTTGTGTTCCAGGTTTTTTCCTCCCTCTCTTCCCATCTCTCTCCTCCCCAAGACAGCAAGCAATCCTATATAGGTTAAACATACAATTCTTCTAAATATATTTCCATATTCATCATGCTGCACAAGAAATATAAAATCAAAAGTGAAAAAAAAAAACAACAAGCAAACAAACAGACAATGACAACAAAAAGGTAACATACCATGCTTCAATCCACCTTCAGTCTCCATAGCTCTCTGTCTGGATGTGGAATGGCACTTTCCATCCCACCTTTATTGATATCTCACTCTTCATGGCTCCTTTTGGGGATTTCTTGGCAAAGGCATTAGAGTGGTTTGCCATTTCCTTCTTGAATTCATTTTACAGATGAGGAACTGAGATACACAACAACCTGCCCAGAGTTACATAGCTAAATTAATTTCTGAGGTTGGATTATAACTAATCCATTGTGCCAAATAGTTTCCTAACTGCAATGTCCTCCTTTGTTTCTCTGCTGAAATTCTACTCTTTGTTCAAGACTTAGGTTGAATTCCATATGCTTCAGAAAGAATTTCCTTCTTTATTTCATTATTGGAAAGGATCTCTCTGTTCTCCAAATTCCTGTAGCATTTTGTCTCCTCTCTTAAGGAGTTTCTCACATTCTGCCTTGTACTATGGTGATTTGTGTCTAGTGAATTGGGACTAGTGAGTACTCTGAGGGCAGGGCTCCATCTTTTTCCTGTTGTAAAAATGTTGAATTGTTGAATGCATAGTGAGTCATCCTAGCACACATTTTTTTTTTTTTTTTTGATTAAATGAATGATTGGACTAGATATTTTGGAATTCAACCTATTTTAGGGTTTAAATCAAATGCTTATGGAAATTTAGTGAAACTTTAAAAACATGTGGATCCAGAAGACCGACATTGTTTTATGTGTTTTCCCCCTAAAAGAGACTTCAATTTCACAATATGTCCTGGGCACAGAGGCACAATGTTGATAAATGATCTGATTTAAGATAAGCTAGAACACTCTGAACTGACAGAATCCAAAGGCCTGGCTACTTACAGCTGCTGCCTTCATTTCCATCAACCTTGCCAGCTCTTTAACAACTCTTATAAATGCATCTAACTAACTTTAGCTTATCAGATTCATGCTTAACCCAGCAAGTTCCTCAAACTATCTAAATTGACATGGAGGACCACTTGTAGACAAGGTTCTCTTTTGTTCTATAATGTTGATCACAGTTTGGGGGTCCTGATAAGGCTTGAGGCTATTTTGTGGTAGATACTGTCTATGAAGATTTTTTGGTGATTAGTAAATAGTCGTTGTGAAAGTGTTGTGTTGTATTGTGAAAATGTCCTAGAATTTTATTATGTATTTGTGCTGGGGTGCTTTGGGGAAAATGTTAAAGATTTTCTCCATTTTTACATGTCATAACTATTAAATGGCTACTTTAGAGGTATATTGGAAAAGTGGACTCTAGTTAGCCAGGTTTCTTGGATTCTTATGTGGAAAGACTTTGCTTCTATCTTGAAACACACAAAAGAGCCATCAATAAAGCATGTGCTACTCCTTATGTAAGCCAGAGTTGATCTGTTACTATTCCTTTTTAACCTACAACGAAGACATTTGATGACATTGTGAAATTATTGAAAGTACACCATTGGCTATTGTTCAGAGATTTAAATTTCAGAATTCATAACCTGGTGAGGGCATATAGGGAAGAATTGCACATTCTGTCCTGAAATTTGGGGGGATTTTTTTTTTAGATTAAATGAAACATTTGTAAGACACTTAACTTAATGCCTGGCACATAGTGGGTATTTTAAAAATGCTTATTCTCTTCCTCCTTACCTCCTTGCTTTCTTTCTTCTTACCTCCTTGCCAGGGGTTCTCTTGTATGAGCTCACTATTAAATTCTTCAATAAAACCTTTTGTTTGAACAAAATTAGCATGAATGGTGATCCAAGGCAAGATCCTAACCAGTAACTAGCATCACTAAATGACACAAATATTAGGAAGTATTCTCCTAAGTTCAAGTGCCTAGTATATAGAAAGAGTTCTTACCACTATGGTCAGCAAGCTATCTACAATCTCTTGAATTTGTTCAGATGTATTAACTGCAGATGTACAAGCTGCATAAGTTCACAATACTCTCCTTGTAAGTTCAAAGATGCTAAGTGCAGATTCTGTGAGAAGAGAAACCCTAGAGAGAAAGGAAGCCATTCAAAATCCTAGTGTCAATTCCTTAGCAGTTCACATTGCCTTTCAATAGATGATTTTGCTCATTCACTTGATAGGAAATCTCAAATGTTGTATTGTCCAGAGACAAATGATAGGAAACCTCAATATACTCTACTACTAGTGTCAGTATCCATAAGCAGCTGTGAGTGCAAGAAAGAAGCTGATTCCAGTTGGGATTCATCAGTTAAACAAGACCAAATTTTCTGACAAAGCTTATTGCCAAGATTGTTGGGGAAACTGTACATATTTTGTTTTTGCTGTTGTTTGGTGGTTCCAGCCATGCCTGACTCTTCATGACCCAATTTAGGGTTTTCTTGGCAAAGATATTGGAGTGGTTTGCCATTTCCTTCTACAGCTCACTTGACAAATGAGAAAACTGAGGCAAATAAGGTTAATTGACTTGCCCGGGTCACACAACTAGTATCTGAAGTCAATTTGAACTCAGAAAGGTGAGTCTTTTTCACTCCATACCTGGCATTTCCACTGTGCTACCTACCTGACTCCATATGTACTTTGTGACCACTCAAATGATGTTGGTAGGAACTTTCCATGAAATGCAGCTCCTTCCCAGAAGTCTCTTCTAATCCTTATAAAGGGGCAGTAATAAATTGTAAGGGCAGATAGTGCCACAGTAGATAGAGTGCTGATCCTGGACTCAGGAAGATTTGAGTTCAAACCTGGCCTTAGATACTTACTATTTATGTCACCCTGGGAAAGTCACTTAACCATGTTTTCTCAGTTTCCTCATCTGTAAAATGAGCTGAAGAAGAAAATGGTATAAACTATTTTAGTATCTTTGCCAAGAAAATCCCAAATGGGGTTATGAAGAGTCAGACATAATTGCAATATGACTGAACAACAACAACAAAAGAAAGCCTTGGGCCAGACCTGGTCCTTATGTGAAAAACGAGAGGCAGTGCAGAAAGAGTTTTGGATATAGAATCAGAGGGTATATTCTTAAATCCTATCTCTACTATTTACTTCTTATGACACCTCAAACAAGGCATTTCCCTTCTCTGTGTCTCAGTTTCCCTCATCTATAAAAAATCTGGTATAACTTTATATATTTAAAATGAATAGCAAGTTGTACATAGTAGATTTTCAGTTTCATGTGTACCTTTTAAAAAATTATGTACTATGTTATATAAATGATTGTTTTATTCCATAAATTTAAAAAAATTAAAGAAAAGATCTTTTACTATATTATCTAGTCTAGGGCTATGAGGCTATTATTTCTTACATTCACTGTAGGTCTAAATTCTATGAATCATCATTGAGGCCTTTTATATTTGTTCTCCCACCACACCTCCCAGGACTCAGGCTCTTCCATAGCAGAGGCTACAGCTTCTTGAGCTAGTGGATTCAGGGAAAACTGTTAGCAGAAAGTTTTCATTTAGGGAAGGTCCAGAAAGGTTGGGTTGGTTGGTGACTGGAACTACAGGATGTTGGACTAAGGTACCAAAGGCACGACATGGAGTCCAGATCAGAATCGTGAGCTGACACCATGAACAATTGAGTTTGAAGAGACAAAGAAACATAAAGCTTGGGAGAAGGATGTCAAGCAGAAGGGCTCAGTGCTTGAGGAGAGAGCATGGTTGAGAACTTAGCCATAATTTCTTGAATTTAGCTTCTCAAGCATGTGTGTTAAGTTTTTGGACAGAAGCACGAGTTTTATATGGCTGCAGGGGGACAACTTTGATCCAGTGGTTGGGAGTTCTGTTCTCAGAGGAAATGGATTTTAAATCTCTAATAGCCATAAGGTATAACAGAAAGGTATTAGCAGATTTTTTAGAGTGCTCTCTGAGGACCTTGAAGCTACCTGAGGAGGAGTATGGTAGGAAGATGAGAGTTTGAATTTTGCTAGTTGTACAAATGTGGGCGAGTCCTCTAATACCTCTAGGTCTCAATTTATTCTTCTGTAAGATGAAGATAACAATATTTTCATTAACTCATGGAATTCTTGTGAGGAAAGTGCTTTTTAAACCTTGTGGTACTTTAGAAACATGAATTATTGTCAGGGGTATGCAGGAGCCAACTCAAAACAGGCTCAGGAGAGCTTATTGTTAATTTTTTGAGTGTGAGTATTTGTACCTTGGAAATTGGCAAATGCTACAAATCAGGGCTTGATTTATTATTTTGTTGATTGTCTAGAGTTAAGAAAGAAATGAAGAACATGTGAATAATGCAGAAAAAGTTTACCAAGAAGTACTCTTTTTCCCCCCCTTTGGAGAGTCAGTTGTTAAAAATTTGTCACCATGCTTCTGGCTATTATTACAACATGAGAGGATGTGTAATTTTAGTTGCATCTACTCAGTTTATTTGAAAGTTTGAACTCTAAAGAATAAAGTGAACACGAGCTGAAGTACCTAATCCAAGTATCCTTAAATGCATTAGACACATCTAATGGTTCCTATTAATTGGGCCATTAAGATCACTCTTCCTAAATTTGAAAATTAGTGACCTGAAAGTCACTACTGTCCAGGACTAGTGTCCTGATCTCCATACTTCTCTACAGTCTGTATGAGGCCTTTCTTGATTTCTTCCCTCTCTCCCTCTCTTTTAGTTGCTAATACCTCCACCTGAACACCTGGGTGCAGGTTTTTGCATGTGTTTTGTATATATATATATAGGTATACTATTCAAGTAAACTTGGAGGCTTCTTATTCCAACTCATCCTTAACTTAATGTCAGTTATAGGCCCTCAGAGCTTGCCTGTATAGCTTGTTCTACACCAATGTGGGTAATTCTAACTCCAATACCAACTCAAAATTATAAATTGAGAATCAATTTAGTTAGCCAGTCTTAAGTAGTAGGGTTATTTACTTAGGTCATAATAAGTAATACTGGTACCAAACATTCTTTCCCCATCTCCCTTCTGTTCCAACCTCAACCAAAGAGTACAGGGGAAAGTTGCCACAAGCTTAGAGAACAAATATAGCAAAATAATAACTTAAAGGTCCTGGTTGTTGGAAGACCCTCTTTCCCATTCATGGGGAGCTTAAGAAGTTCCCTTTGACTATGGTGGAGTTTCTTCTCTGAACTTCTTACAGAGTCATGAGTCCAGACTATCCGGTCTCCCTGTGTTGTCACCTGATTCAGGGATGTGTCTGGGACACAGATGGGAGATCCAACATTCTTCAGGCCCTTGGCAGCTGGAAAGATCCTCCTTGATCAAAGGGAAGGGAAGAACACTTGGCCAGGATTGTCCTTCCCCTCCCATTTTTCTTCAGGGATATGCTGGAAAACCACATGTAAATTTTGATTTTTGGAGTTTTATCCCTTCTCAACTCACTTGTTAATTTATAGACAATATTTGGGGTGTGGCCAAGTTTCCTTGGCCTATCTGAAGAGAATTCTTGTGCAACATTATTCCAAATTGAGGGCCTTTCCGCCTTAGTTTAAATGAGGTCTAAGGTGATTGATTGATTGAGATATGTTTTCACTTAGTTAAGGTATCAAGGCCAAAGTGGTAATGAATGGTTTCTACCCTACTCTTAAATTTATATGTATTTTTGTCATCCCACCTTATATAGAATATAAACTTCTAAAGAGCAGAGAGACTGTTTCCTTTTTCTTTTAGTCTGGCATATAGTAGGCACTTAATAAATGACAAATGTTTAGTTGCTTGATACCTTGAGCAAGTTACTTCTCTCTGGAGCTCAGATTCCTTAACTGTAAAATGAGAAGGCAGGATTACAAGATCTCTAACAGACTCCACTGCTCAAAATCCTAATGTTCTGTGATATATATCACCTAAGAAAAATATGAAAAGCTGTGTCCCAGTTAAACTCCTACCTTCTATAGGAATACTTTCCTAATTTTCCTTTACTTTTGTACTTTTCTTCTGTTGATTGTTTCCAATTAGTTCAGAATATGGCTTGTTTTTATATAGCTTGTTTGCATGTAGTCTCCCCTATTAGACTATGGACTCCCTGAAAACAGGGGCTGTTATTTACCTTTTTTTTTTTTTTTCTTTTTCTTTTTGGTATTCCCAGCACTTAGCACAGTGCCTGGCACATGGTATGCACTTAATTTGTGTTCTTTAGACTAATTGACTGGTATGTGGAAAGAATAAATTGTTTTAGACTGAGAATCAGGGAATCTGGATTCTAGCCCTCTAGCTATGTGGTCTTAGGGAATTTTCCTCTCTTTTGGCCCCCATTTGTTTAGAAAATAAAAGGGTAGAACTATGATCTTTACAATTCCTTCCAACTCTGACATTTTTTTGTTCCTAGCAACTCCCTGGATTTGGTCGACAACAGTTTTAGATATTTATTGCATTAACCTCAATGGAAGACTGTGTGCTGGGCACTGCTTGAGAATGAAGAAGACACCGAGTGTCCACAATCTAAGAAGAGAGATGAGAAACAGATACATTTACAGCAGAATGTATATAGGAATAAGTTCAGTTCAACAATCATTTGTTAAAACACCTGCTACAAAGAAAGACTTTAAAGGAGAATCTAGTCATTTACTTCTCCAAATAAACATCTTTTCTAACCACTGATACCCAGTCATGACTTATTCCTCAATGGTTAGCATCCTCTCCATTCCTTTATATCTCCTCTATTCCAGTGGTTTTGATCCCCCAGCTGCTCATATGTAAATTTTGCTCCCTTCTCCACTCCATCTGTCTTCTCTCTTATTGCCATTCACCACTCTCAATCCTAACCCACCAATGTCCCCCCATGATCTATGCATCTTTTTCACTGTGTTCCCTTGAATACCTGCTCCATAATTAACACATTTTCTTTACCTTCTCTTTTGGCAGGCATTAAGATTTGGTTCTCTCCTGATGAAACTACTCTTTTTGTCATCCTTTCTAATGCTGGCTATACATTCACTCATACACTTTTACTCACTGGTCCCTGCGAAGGAATTGAAATATGGTTGAGTCTCAGATTCTCCCTCTAACACCATCATACAGGAACCTCTCCTTTGAGATTTACCCTATCCAAATTTATCATTTAATCCTGTTATTATGATCTATTCATCCCCAGTACATTCTCTTTTCTTTGTTAATGAATTCAGTGCCTAGTTTATAATCTGTTCTTGTTCTTATACCAGGGTCTTCAATATATATATTGCTGCTCCTTTTCTTCCTAGTTCTTCGATTTACTCTATTCCCATGACCTAGTCCACATCTCTTTCTCTCTCTCTCTCTCTCTCTCTCTCTCTCTCTCTCTCTCTCTCTCTCTCTCTCTCTCTCTCTCTCTCTTCCTCTTTCTTTCTCTCCTCTTTCTCCCTCCCTTTCTTTCTCCCTCTTTCCTTCCCCCATCTCCATTATTCTCTTTCTTGTGCGTGTACACACACAAACACAAACACACACACACAGTCATGCAAGTTCAACTTCCATGTTAGTGAATCTTGAAATTCCTTTCTCTGATCCTAATTATCATTCCATATTTTCCCCTGCCTTATAATCCATAACTCTGCTCTTTGTTTCTATTTTTTCTTCTCTTTTCTCTATCTTTTAATTTTTTTTCCTAGGCTATCATACCTGCACTAGCAACACTATTCTCCTTTCACTATCTACACCTATTGGTGAACCAGTCCAACCGCTATACTTTATTCCCCTTCCATTTTCTCTGCTGGGAACCTCATCTCATGTTTCACAAAGTACAAAGGATTATAAGCTATAAGCTCCTTCTTCTCTTCTCCTCCTGATCTCATACCACTAATATCTTTCCCACTATCCCCTCCTTCTCTCCAGTTTCCGAGATGCCAAGGTCAATAGCTCTACATGTGCTGTTGATCCTGTCTTTTTAATATTCTCTGGCACATAGCTCTCACTATTATTTCCACTCTCTTTTATCCTCAACCTCCCCATCTCCTGGCTTCTTCTCTCCATGTTTGTTCAAGCTCCCCCATTCTCTTCCCTTGATTCTACTATCACTGAAAACTATTGTATCTTTTCTCCCATTCCTGGTTATATTCTTTGAGAAAACTGTTTGTATTAGGTATCCCCAGTTCCTCTCCTCTCCCTTTATTTTAAACCTTCTGCAATATAGCTTCTGATATCCTTATTCAACTGAAACTATTGTCTCCAAAGCTACTGATGATATTTCAATTGTCAAATCTAATAACCTTTCTTAATCTTTATTCTTTTTTATATCTCTGTGGCATTTGACTCTATTAATGGATACTTTTTTTTTTCTTGGATACTTTCTCCTCTGGGTTTTTATGATAAATTTCTCTCCCAGTTACATTCCTAATAGACTTAATTGATCCTCAGTTTCTTTTGCTCTTTGTTCATCCATGTCACACCTACTAATCATCAGCTGTCCTGGCCCCTCTTCTTTTTTCTGTCTGTTTGCTCCCATGGATTAAAATGTTATCTTTATGCAGATTTTAAAAATCTGCACAGCCAACCTTTTTCTCTCTCCTGGGCTCTAGTCTTGTTTCACCAATTGCCAACTTGACATCTTGCATTGTATCCCACTGCATCTCAGACTCAACATGTCTATAACAGAATTCATATCTTTACACCGAAATCTTCTTATAATTGTTAGGGAACTACTCTCCTTTCAATCATCCATTACCTTACAACCTTAGTTTCATTTTTGATTCCGAGTTCTAACTTGTTCTGAAGATTTAATCTGTTGTCATATCTTGATATTTCTATCTTTAGAACATGTCAGATACATATATATATATTTATACATTTGATATATGTATATCAGAAGAAGTAATAGAAGAATACTCTCAAGGTTTCTTTGAAGAATTTTGCAATTGACTGTGTGACACAGGAAATATTGGCAAAGGACCTGTAGCATGGTGTGACTGCATCAAAAAAAGCATTCTCTAAGCAAAGCAGAATTGCAGGAGTGCAAAAGAAACATGTGATGCACAAATTTAGAGACATCTTCATTGAATGTTCACATGGATTATTTGTGCCTGACCTGTGGGAGGGTCTTCTGAGATCATATGTATCTGGTCAACCATAGTTGACACATTGATTTCAACACAGTGATGTCATTTTGGTCTTTGAGAATGAAGGTGAGCAATCAATCAACCAATCATAATACATACAAACACATATATATGGCAAAATGAAGAGCAACCAACTACATATACACACACACACACACACACATACACACACACACACACACACACACACACACACACACACCCCTTTCCCCTTCTCTCACCATATATATATGAGCTTAGTTCAGGCTCCCATCACCATTTGCTTGGATTCTTGCAATAATTTTCTAATTGTCTCTTGACTTCAAGTGTGACCTCATTCCAATCCACCCTCCATTTAGGTATGAAAGTGATTTTCCTAAATCATTGGTATGACCTGTGGATCTAACCATGACCTGACCTCTTCCTTCTTCTCTAGTCTTCTTATATCCCACAGTAAATACTTAAAAGGTGCTCGTTGGAGGGCACTAGATGGTTCAGTGGATAGAGCACTGGCCCTGGGTTCAGAAGGATATGAGTTCAAACACTTCCTAGCTTTGTGATTCTGGGCAAGTCACTTAACCCCAATTGCCTTACCAAAAAAAAAAAAAAAAAAAAAAAAATGCTTGTTGACTGTATTCAAGATACTGATTATACAGGCTGCTAGGTGGTATAGTGGATAGTGGATAGAGACAGCCCTGAAGCTCAAGAGTTCAAATGTCGTCTCAGACACTTAACTGTCCCTAGCTGTGTGCCCCTGGGCAAGTCACTTAACCCCAATTACCTCAGCAAACAAACAAAAACCAAGACTGTGCCTGTCCTTACAGTTTATTTGCATTCAAAAAAGATTCCAGTGAACAGTTCTGATATAAACACCATGGTTTTCTAGGGGGTAGAATTTGAGGGCCAAAATCCAAGCAGAGACGAGAATGTTATCCTTTAGGCTGCAGATGCCTTGGTAGTTGCATTGTCTCTCTGTGTGTATATATATATATATATGTGTGTGTGTGTGTGTGTGTGTGTGTGTGTGTGTTTAACATGATATTCATTTGTCTTGGCTTTAGATGCTATATATGTGACAATGTTTTGTTAGGAAAAAAATGAATAAAACTATTTAGGTAAATTCCTTTTGTGAGTACTTCACTATGCAGTCAGATATTTTATCATTTAACAAGCCAGGAGGAAAAAGCCCATGATGGATGAACTTGCAGCTCATAAGGAATGCGAAGAAGCACAGGTTTTGATTAAACTTTTCTCCAAATTATTTAGAGACGACTTTTTAATCAATCAGATTTTTTTAAAAAGTAAGATGGAAAAAGAAGGATCATCTTCCAGCACTTTACAGAAAATAGCTTATCAGTTTAATTCCCTGGTTGGCCATTGTAATAACATTAATCCTGCTGAACTCATTAGATTTTAATGAGAATGTTACATGGTATGTGCTAGAATTCGACTGCATTTACCCCATCAGTGCTGAATGGCAGGAATCCAGTTAACATTCAAAATTCAACAAACATTTATTGAAGGATTTTGAAGGGAGGGTACTAGGCTAGACTGTAGAGCAGAGGACATCAAGATGAAAAGGCCTTGGTTCTTGCCCTCAAAAAGGTCACAGTCATGAATGCATTTGAGGAACAGACAGAATGAGAAAATTCATTGCATGACCTTGGGTAAGACATTTTCCCTCATCTGTACCTCAATTCCTTTATCTATAAAAAACAAAGGGGGCTAGATTAGATGTTCCCTAAGATTCCTTTGAACTCTGGCATTCTATTATTCTTTGTTAAGAAACAGGAACCTAGCAAATAGCTGCTTTCCAGACAGTTCTTTGAAAATAGCAACCTATCCTCCTCCTCCTTTCTCAATTGTCTTTTTAAATCCAGACTGAATAGCCTTCATGGCACAGCTTCTAGCCTCTTCACTAGTTTCCCACATTCTTCCATATGTTTCCTAGGCTTTTTTTTTTTTTTAATTCATCCTAATAAACATTTATTTAATACTTACTAGGTACTTACTATGTACAAGGCATTGTGCTATTACTTTATACATAGAATTAAGAAATGCAAATTAAATTGTATATACAAAAAAAAAGTCTGTGCCCTCAATGAACTTATATTCTACTAGGATGATGGAGCATGTCTAAAGATAATACAAAATCCATACAAATCAATATCAAGTGATTTAAAGAATGAGTCCCCTCAATTTCTACTTCCCTTGGGGCACACTCAACCAGAATTATAGGAAGCTTGGTGAAGGTGTAAAATAGGCACCAGAAGGGCTAAATATGAAATAGTTTCAGGAGAGCAAGAAATTGAAGGAGAAAAAAAAGTATATTATATAAAAAGACATTCACTTCATGACATGGAACAGTCATTACAAACCATCTATCACAGATAGAAAGGAGTGCTGTTTATTATATTAATTAACACAGGAGTTAGCAAGGAAAAGGGTTTTAACACTTAACAAAGGGAAAAACAAGTTCCCTAGTGGAACTCACAAATAACTGGAAGGAAGACACCATTGAAGGGAATACACCATGAGATGGGAGTAATCCCTGAGAGGCAGCAAAATCCATAGAGTTTAGTAAACTAACCCCAAAGGGGGTTAGCAAAGGAAGGGGATTCCACTATTGATGGGCAGCCTAATCATAAAATGGTTCTAGCATCTTAAAAGAGTTAGCTATACAAATCACTATTGATCAGAGAAATGCAAATTAAGACAACTCTGAGGTATCATTACACACCTGTCAGATTGGCTAAGATGACAGGAACAAATAACGATGAATGTTGGAGGGGCTGTGGGAAAACTGGGACACTGATGCATTGTTGGTGGAGTTGTGAAAGAATCCAACCATTCTGGAGAGCAATCTGGAATTATGCCCAAAAAGTTATCAAAATGTGCATACCCTTTGACCCAGCCATACTACTACTGGGCTTATATCCCAAAGAACTACTAGAGAAGGGAAAGGGTCCTGTATCTGCCAAAATGTTTGTGGCAGCCCTTTTCATAGTGGCTAGAAGCTGGAAGATGAATGGATGTCCATCAATTGGAGAATGGTTGGGTAAACTATGGTATATGAATGTTATGGAATATTATTGTTCTATAAGAAATGACCAACAGGAGAAATACAGAGAGGCTTGGAGAGACTTACATCAACTGATGCTGAGTGAAACGAGCAGAACCAGAAGATCATTATACACTTCAACAATGATACTGTACGAGGATGTATGCTGATGGAAGTGGATTTCTTCAACATAGAGAAGAGCTAATCCAATTCCAATTGATTAATGATGGACAGAACCAGCTACATCCAGAAAAGGAACACTGGGAAATGAATGTAAACTGTTATTTTTACCTTCTGAATCCAATTCTTCCTGTGCAACAAAAAATTCGGTTCTACACACATATATTGTATCTAAATTATACTGTAATATATTTAACATATATAAGACTGCTTGCCATCTGGGGGAGGGGGTTGGGAGAGGAAGGGAAAAAATCTGAATAGAAGTAAGTGCAAGGGATAATGTTGTAAAAAATTACCCATGCATATGTACTGTCAAAAAATGTTATAATTATAAAATAAAATTAAAAAAAAAAAAAAAAAAAAAAAAAAGAGTTAGCTATAACAAAGAGAAAGATTCCAGAGGCTATTGGGGGTAGGAGGTGAGAAGAAAGACACCATGACAGGATGCCTTTGCAAGCTAACTCTAAAAGGGATTTAGCAAAGATCTACACTGTGAGTGGATTTTTATAAGGAAATATGACCTCGAGGTTTGATATCATAAATTGGCTTTCTTATGGATAAGTAAAGATGGAGTTTGTAGAAACCCTCCACCTTGATGGGACTGTAACCAAAAGTCCCCTTGAGCAACAGATCTACTTTGGACAAAAAGCTTACTTAAGGCTGAACTGATTCTTTTCTTTTCTTTTTTTTTTAAATTTTTTTTATTATTAATTTTTATAATTATAACATTTTTTGACAGTACATATGCATAGGTAATTTTTTTTTTTTTTTACAACATTATCCCTTGTACTCCCTTCTGTTCCAAATTTTTCCCCTCCTTCCCTCCACCCCTTCCCCTAGATGGAAGGCATTCCCATACATATTAAATGTGTTATAGTATATCCTAGGTACAATATATATGTGCAGAACCGAATTTTGTTGTTGTTGTTGCAAAGGAAGAATTGTATTCGGAAGCTAAAAATAATCTGGGAAGAAAAATAAAACAAAACAAAACAGTGCTCACAGTTTACACTCATTTCCCAGTGTTCCTTCTCTGGATGTAGCTGATTCTGTCCATCATTGATCAATTGGAATTGGATTAGCTCTTCTCTATGTTGAAGATATCCACTTCCATCAGAATACATCCTCATACAGTATCATTGTTGAAGTGTATAATGATTTCCTGGTTCTGCTCGTTTCATGAACTGATTCTTTCAATGCCTTTCCTGCTTTGTCCAGGGATGTATAATCCCATCAGTGCTTCTGGCTTTCTCTATTAAGGACCACCCAGCTATCTAGGCTTCATCATTTAATCAGGTATATTTCCACTCATGCATGTCTGGAGGGGTCTTTCCTCCCACTTAGGAGCATGTTCTCTGCTTGGTTTAAAATACAACCCATGAAAGATTGATTAGTTTACTCTCAGCCAAGAATGACCAAGGCACTGCTATTGTAAAGTGACAGCAGGCTTCTGATTGACTGGGGAGCTGATAGTATTGATCACTGCAGGAGAGGCTGGAATTGAGTATGCTTGCAAAAGTGTCCAGTGGATAATCTGTTTTCTTCTCTGGTGCTTTCAAACTAGGGCAAGCTAGATTTCTTCTTATGTTCTTTAGCACATGTTGCTTCTGGCTCTCTTTTGTTTCTCCTTTCTTGATGTTTGGTGAATGAGTATTCTGACATGTTAGTGCCCAGGCAAAGTGAGATCAAGAGCTCTATCAATGACATCTGATGTGTCATAGAAATCCAGGTTTCCAGAATCACAAACAGCAGCCATGTTTAGTGAAGGGCCCTAGTAGCCACTGAGTGATCTGCTTCACCCAGAAATGTATTAACTTTTCAACTAAGAGACACCATATACTAGAAAGAGCTAGCACAGTGGAGCAAGGGAATAATTTTTCTATCAATGATGAAACTTCCTGAAGTAAAATGGATATTTTGGGACAAAAGGAATTCTGAGACCAGGAACTGTGAAATATTTCCTGGTCTAATGGGTTCTCACTGGCATGATTCTTCAGTTTAAATCTTCTCTCCCCAGAAATCTTGTGTATGTATATGCAAGAAAAGAGGCTCACCCTGGTTTGGGAGGATTGCTTTTGTAACTTCTGCCCTTGCTCTTCATAATTACTAATTGGTATCAACTAGTTAATTGATGCTGGAGGGAATATACTAGATTCTGTGAGCAATAGCAGTAGAAGCCATAACCCTTCAAAGTTACCCCTAGAATCCTGAGCAGGGGGAATGGTCAGTTACTCTCAGAAGTTTCAATTTGCCAATAAAAGTGGTGATAAGAGATTGAGCTCAGAAGAAGGGCTACCAAAAAACTGGAGAGTTCAGACACACCCTATCTTGTTATTGTCATTCCTAACTTAGGGGACTCAGAATTAAACATAATCCTCCACATACATCTGACTGGGCTAGAGAACTGTGATTAATATTTTCCAGCTTTACATCTATGTTTATGTTAGCCACACCTCTATAATTCACATTGTCTTTGAGATAAACTGCAATTCCAGTCCTCTCCTGGATCAACAACAAAAAATAGATGGCTCACGGGAGAATGTGATTTAGAAAATAAGCAAGCTCTTAAGGAGATTGTGACCTTTCTTTTCCATTATAAATTTGGTTTAGTTTGGCTATTTCTTTTCTAAATGTAGCCCAGATTGTCTGTGTTCCCTGTTTTAACCTTAAAACCATCCCTTAAACCCAAATCATTCCAGCTTTCATTGACTGGTTTTCAAAAAGGTCGCAGGTCAAGCTTCATTTGGCCATTGTTTGGGCCTTCCATTGCCTCAGAATAGGTTGTTGTTTGTCCTTCATTCTTGAAGAAGACCATGACTTCAGGGAAATGATTCCATGACATGCAAGTGAATTGGATTTAAGTGAGGGAGGGTTATGCAAGGTCGCCTGCCTCACTTTTCCCTCCAGAGCTATCTGGGACCAATAGCTAGATATAGATCAAGATAACTGGAGATGACCAAAAACCGTGAGGGTCTTCCTCTCCTAGATTCATTAATTTATTTATTTAGATTTTTTTTTTTGGACTAGGCATATTGTTCTGTAAAGGTGATCCAGAACTATATATATGATGGGAATGAGCCTGGTCTGTGCCGTTATTTATAGATCTTTGATAATTTTAAGGCAATGTTATGACCAGCCCATGAACAGCAGAGGAGCTTTTAGGTTTTCTCTGTTTAGTTTGAGGGGGATCCAGGGAGATTAGTTGGTTTTTTGGTGTCTTCAACTATTGGAAAGAAAAAAGGAAGATAAAGGAAAGGAAGGAGGAAGAGGGAAAAGGAAACATTGAGGGAGAGAGGGAAGGAAAAAAGGGAAAAAAAAAAGAGCAAGGGAAATGGTCTTTGGGGTATAAAAGGACCAGAAGTCCTCAGGGTACAAAGGCACAGGACAAGCGGTAAGGATAGTATGTCTTGAAGAGCAATGGAAGAGCAGGTGGTCCCCAAGAAAATGACTATTGGAAAGGAGGCACTGGGACAAAGGATCAGAGTGAGGCAGAGTTCCCTGAGTTACTTTAGACAGAAGTGGGAATGGGGGGAAGGTTAGCCTCTAACCAAGTGTCCAAAAATTGGGCAAATGAATTGGGATATGGAAGGGTAAGGATTCCTTAAGTCAGCTATTCTTGTTTAGTCTTTAGATTGCTGAGAACATTCAAAATATGGAATAGGGATTACTTTTGCTTTGTTTGGCCCAAAAACAAAACTGGAAGCAATAGGTAGGGCTTGTAAAGAGGCATATTTAAGCTCAATTTAAGAAAAAATTCCTAATAATTAGATTCATCAAGAAGTGCAATCTTCTGATCTCATCATCAGAAGTCTTCAGCTACAGGTAGACAACTATATATCAACTATATTTAATTAATATTATATTATATTAAGCATTTCATATATTCTGAGCACAATATTAAGTGTGAGAGAAATAAATACAAGAGAACAAAAAAGCTCTTGTTCTTAGGGAAGGAAGGGGAAAAAAAAGAAAAGGAGAGAACAGGAGGAGGGAATGAGGGAACACTAGGTGGGAGAGTACACCTGAAGAAGATAAAGTGGAAGCAACATCATTGAAATGCAACTTGTAGGAAAGAGCAACTCAGCAAAAGTAATATGAGAGGTTTTCTTTTGTCAGAGCTGTGACTTTGGGTCACTTGGTTTGGAGTTTGGGACTTTGGGATCATAGTAAGTAACATTCCAGGACATATACTCTGATTTTCTTTTCTTTTAATTAAATCTCCCTTGGCCTATGAAAATAGATTCTATTATTCCAGTCTCTTCACGGTATAAATGTTTCCAAGTTTCTGGGTAGGACCTCAAATCTGAATGGCAAATAACTTTCTATTTTCAAAGCATATACAAAGATAGTTTTAAACATTCACTCTTGTAAAATATTTCAAATTTATTTCCACAATTACCATGCTGCACAAGAAACATCAGATCAAAAAGAAAAAAAAGAGGACAAAAATAAAAAAGCAAACAATAACAAAAAAGGTGAAAATACTATGCTGTGATCCACATTCAGTCCCCATAGTTCTTTCTGGATGCAGATAGCTCTCTTCTTCACAAGATCATTGGAACAGGCCTAAATCATCTCATTGTTGAAGAGAGCCACGTCCATCAGAATTGATCATTGTATAATCTTATCATTGCTATGTACAATGTTCTTTTGGTTCTATTCACTTCACTTAGCATCAGTTCATGTAAGTCTCTCCAGGTCTTTCAGATCATTTCTTATAGAACAATAATATCCCACAATTTATCCAGTCATTCTCTAACTGAGAATTATAGCAGCAAGGAACTGCTGCCTATCCTCTGCCCTAATTGATGGGCCTCTCCTCAGTTTCCAGTTCCTTGCTGCTATAAGCATTTTTATACATGTAGTTCCTTTTCTCTTTTTTATGATCTCCCTGGGATACAGAGCCAGTGAAGATACATAGCAGTTCTCTTTTAGAGATAACTAAGTAGCCTAGTGGATCAAGCACTCACCCTGGAGTGAGAAGGACTTCAATTCAAATCTTGTTACAGATTCTTTATTAATATAAACTTTCTCAGCCTCATTTTCTGTAATAGAAAAATATAAAGTTTTTTGTTTTTTTTTTTTAATTTTTCACAGAGTTGTTGTAAGGATCCTTTGAGATAGATTGAAAGCTTTACACCCATCTATTACCTATTATTAACTACCCTCATAGGCACATAGAAAGTGCTTAATAAAAATATAGCAAGTGCTTAATAAATATTTATCTTCTACTATTATCAATAAATTTTAAAATTATTCTGTAGAAATAAATAAAACAATAGGAAAAAAGTTCCTTTAAAACTGAGACCACTAGCTAATGTGAATTTGCCACTTCACATAATACCAAAAAATAAAAATAACACAACTAGATCAAATTACCATTATATATACATCTCTTGAACAGTGTAGTTAAATATAGTTTATTTAGAAAAAAATTAAACTTGGAAAAAGCAAACATGACTCTAAATCCCTGCTCTACCAATTATTAGCCATGTGAATTTAATGTAATTAAGTGCAAATCATTTAATCTTTCTGGGCTTCAGGTCTCTCATCTATAAAATCAGAGGATTGTATTAGATGACCTGAAAGATCTTATCCAACTCTAAATCTGTGATTGTTCCAGCCTTAACTCCCATTACTCTATGATCCCCAAAAGACTCCCCCACAAAAAAAAAAAATTGGATTAACTGCCCTCTCCTTGGGTGGAGATTTTGGAAGGGTTCCTCTAATTTGAAGGAGAAGTCATAAAGATTGACTTTACTTCCAATGGTGAAATCTAGATCTAGAGTAAACTTCCAGGATGAAGAGATTTGGGTCTAGTCCAATTCTATCTTGTGAGAAAAATATTCAATTGTGAAAATTGGGTGAGGACTTTATACCATGTTTGAAACTAGTCTTGCATGGTTAGGAAGCTGGATCACCTCTGCTTGCTGCTTAGATAATCTTAACTAAACATCTAGATTATGCTGACCAGGTCACATCCAAGTGTAAGGATGTGGTTCCCGCAAAACAAGAGAAGGGAATTGTAAGGGTCCTTTAAATGGGTGGCCACAGCACAACAGGAGATTGAGTGCTCCAGGAAGTAATCTCTGTGGATATAGGACTTCCCTGTGGGTGGGATCCTGGCCATATTGAAATAGCTTCATAATGGGTGACTCTCTCGCTGGTTGGCTGTGTGTGTGACCTCACAGGCCCTTTATAAGCCCACTGCAGACAGCAGTCGCTCTCTTTAACTTGGCGCTCTTTAACCTGGCTCCCTAACCTGGGGTAGCCAAGCCAAGCCAAGCTGATGGATAGCCCAGAGAGGTAAGGAGTTGGTAGAGAACACGTGGGTCTTCAGACCAGGTGTTCACTAGGGAACCAACAAGTCAGGGCATCAAGTCAGGACATTATGTGAATAGGTATAATAAAGGCTTTTAAGATTACACATGGCTGTTCTTAAGCATACTACCTGTTATTAAACTACTATTCAAGAAATTGTGGCCAGAGACCTTTGAAGGCCTTAGAGGAGGCGATCCGCATAGAGTTGACACTGCAAAGGTCAGTGGTCAGAGGTACTCTGTTGGGCCTAGGGCAGACTAGTAATTGTAACTGCCAGGGAGGCATGTTACAAATGGCGCCTGAACGTGGATGCATCAGAAATTATCAGATTTTGAAAATATTTAATATTCAGAATTAAGATTCTGAAAGATCCGGTAGAAATGCCACCTAGGTGGGAAGGTAGAGAGGCAATATGGATCTAGGTAACTCTGGGATCAGGCTCAAGGATACAGCTGAACATAATGCTCATATAAAGAGGTTAAAGAGCCAGATGGAAGATCTTTTAATAAAGATCACCACTGAAGAACAGCAGGAAGCTTGTAATCAAGCTCCCAGAAGGCTACCCCCACACCCATTAAATATAGCTCGGACAGGGAGCAACCTAGAGCTAATGTGTTTGTATGACAATATAGAGTAAAAAATGTGACAACTAGAAGTTGAGTTGAAAATAGAATGACAAACAATTAAAAAAGAGTTGCTGGAATTGCAGGTTAAACTATAGGTTGAGATAGAGAAAGAAGAAAAAGCTAGGTTACTACACAAACCAGTGGCTGAAGCTAAGGAGGGAAATAAAAGAACCACATGGACTTCAGCTGGAGAAATTCTTCTTAGCATTTTCTTGATTTACCTCATGCATTATTGTCTTAAGGAATTTATTGATTACTCTTCCATTGAGAAGAAGTTTAGTTTTTATGTGCAAAGCTTGGGTTGGATTTTAAATCAGGCTTTGAGGAATTTTTCAATTCCTCTTCCCTCAGCCCCACCTTCATGGGCCAAGGGAGAAGGAGGAGGAAAAGGAAGGGCAATAATATCATCAGCACTGCCCATTAATCCATTCAAAACTCCTGTGGTCTTCATTTCAAAAGACAGGAGTAGGCTTTATGGCCCAAGGCAAAAAGGAATTGTGGGGTATTGACTATAATATTCAGAAAAATTTTAAAAATACAGTTCGATTAATTTCTAAGAAATCTTACAAGCATAAGATCTTGCAGTTAGAGAGAGTGGAGTTTTATACTTGTAAAACTGCTAGGATAGTCTTTGGAGAGTTGAAACTCTTCTTTTCTTACCTCATGGATTTTCCACTTCCACAGATGGGCTTGATTTCCCAACCCCCTACGAGTAATTATAAAACAGTGTTTATGTTTAGGATGGTTTGGAAAATTGCTGTTTTAATCAGTAGAATAAATAGATAGTGTGTGATCTTTGACCCAGGAGGAAAAGTAATATCAGATGTATTGATTCACACTCCTGAAGTACAATTCGGTATCAAAAACTCAAACTTTGATTTTTAGGCAAAAGAATTCAGGGATATAGCCGAGTGTTCTTTTTTCATTAACTGTATGAGTGGCAGACCACTGAAAAGGTATCAGCTCTTTTAAGAACTTCAAGAGCGAGTGAGAAAGCGCTCAGATAAATATACCCTACATGTCCATTTTCAGAGTGGACCTTCAAATCATTTACAATCAGGCTGTTAGAGTCTTATATTTGCAAATTGTGATAACTAAAGAGGAAGTTAAGAGCATGGCAGAAGGCTACACAGCTTATCTTTCTTTCACTCTCCTATATTCCCTATAGGACAAAACCCTTATAGTTTGAAATTTAATGTTTTAAAACCAATGGATATTATGGCTTCATTCCAATCTGGAGAAGCAGCTAGACATGTGATCAATCATTTTTCCATTGTAGAAATTTCACATGCATTTAAGACAGTTTATGGATTGACTTACAAATATTTTGCCTTTAGATGTTTTTGCATTGAATTTGACTTTGCCCATTCCATTGGCATTTCTTATAATCCTACTAGTAAAGTCATTACTGCACAGACTATATCCCCAAGATCTTCTCTTCTAAACAAGAGAAGGGAATTTTGGGATATGCACAAGATGTGGCAATACATATATGTGATTGCTTGCAATTGTTAAATTTTGATTTTACATTTTTAAATTCTTTTGATTTTGCATTTTTAAGTTATTTTGATTTTACATCTTTAAAGTATTTTGATTTTACATTACTATTTTGATTTTATATTTTTAAGTTATTTTGGTTTTACATTTTTAATCTATTTTGGTTTTATACTTTTAAATTATTTTGGTTTTACATTTTTAAATTCTTTTCATTTTACCTTAGCATTGCACTTTGGGCATACACAGAAAGTGCAGCTAAGTGACAGACTGACTAACTTTTGTCTGACTTTTGTTAATCTTTTTGACAACAACTTTGTTTCCACTGTGATGTGGAAAGGCCTGGATGGCATTTGGAAAGGCCCAAGTTGGGCCCCGGGTACATTCCTTCCTAGGTGCAGATCCAGCAGCAGAGTTGATCCCCACCGGAGACATTTGTGAACTGGGGATCCAAGAGAAGGACCAGACAACATCCCAGAGGGACCAGCCAGATGTCAGCAGCCCTCCAGATGCTGATGGCAGCAATGTCCCTCCTGACCGTGACACCAGAGACATCAGACACAGTTCCAGTGTTGCAGCTGAAATGGACTGTTTTGGGTGATATGCAATATAAAGACTGTAAATGGACAATGGGCCTGCTTGCTCCTCCTTTGGCTACTTGCCATATGGTGGCCTGGGAGAGGCTTTGCCCTATGCTTTCTATTGAAGGACTATGCTTTTAAATTAGTGGGTGAAAAACCAACACACCCATCTGCCATTGTCATTGAGACAATGTTACTGGACATGACTTTGCTTATGTGCACCTGTGAAACTAGAATTGCTCTAGGATTGTGAAAAGAGCAATAGAGAATTGTGAGAAACTAGAATTGCTCTAGGATTGTGAAAAGTGCAATAGAGAATTGTGAGAAACTAGAATTGCTCTAGGATTGTGAAAAGTGCAATAGAGAATTGTGAGAAACTAGAATTAGTTTAGAATTGTGATAAATGTAACTAGAATTGTGACAACCTACCTCACTGATATCTAATTGTTAACTAGAATTGTGATGTTTTACCTTGTAGACTTCCCACCTCAGTGTTGACATCCTACCTCATTGACATCCAACCTCTTTGGCTTATTATCTCGAGTATGACTTTGTTGAATGGGTTGAACACTTGGGCCACTGTTGAGCCTGGTTCTCATTGTCATACTTCTTTTTACTGATCTGCTGCTTTGTATCTCCTTGGGCACAACACTCTGTCATCTCATGGATCAAGTGAACTATAGCTGGTGCTAAAAGTTTAGCTTGATGAGATGTGTGGTTCCTGCAAAACAAGAGAAGGGAATTGTAAGGGCCCTTTAAATGAGCGTAGCCACAGCACAACAGGAGATTTGAGTGGCCCAGAAGTAATCTCTGTGGATATTAGGACTGCCCTGTGGGTGGTATCCTGGCCATATTGAAATAGCTTCGTAATGGGTGACTCGCTGATTGGCTGTGTATGTGACCTCACAGGCCCTTTATAAGCCCACTGCAGACAGCAGTTGCTCTCTTTAACCTGGCTCCCTAGCCTGGGGTAGCCAAGCCAAGCCAAGCTGATGGATAGCCGAGAGGTAAGGAGTTTGGTAGTGAACACGTGGGTCTTCAGACCAGGTGTTCACTAGGGAACCAACAAATCAGGGCATCAAGTCAGGACATTATGTGAGTAGGTATAATAAAGGCTTTTAAGATTACACATGGCTGTTCTTAAGCACACTACCTGTTATTAAACTACTATTCAAGAGATTGTGGCCAGAGACCTTTGAAGGCCTCAGAAGAGGCGAGCCGCATAGAGTTGACACTGCAAAGGTCAGTGGTCAAAGGTACTCTGTTGGGCCTAGGGCAGACTAGTAATTGTAACTGCCATGAGGGCAGATTACCAAGGAATAAAGCAAGAAATTTTCTCATAATTGTATAACTCAAGCAATCCCCATGTCTTATCTGAAAATTGGTCCTGTACTGATCAGTTATTGCTTTCATGTTCCTTTGATTGTGTGCAGATGCTTGGACATCTCTTTTTCTATTTTCAGGAAATTGTATATTTTAACTTTCTCCTTTCCAAATTAGAAAATCCTAATCTTTTCTCCAATTAGAAATCAGATTACATAGTGTTATATCCTGATTAATTATTTTCTTTTAATTATTGGGCTTACTTGATTGTTTTTAATGCATAGAAACCAGTCTCCCCTGTCTTAGAGGGTCTTGTGCCAGAGAGAGAAAGGCTACTAATCCCAGTTCACTGGGCAATTAGCATGCATTGTTTGATAATTGATATGTTTGGAAGTATAAAACTTGGTTTTCTCAGATCTTTCATTTTTCACTTGCCACAGGACTAGTAGGTGCCAGACCCTCTGATAAGTGCTTTGACAAATATTTCATTAGAGTTCATTGATTTAGATCTTGAAGGGACTCTTTAGTATAACCCTCTTATTTTTGAGCTGGGGAAACTGAGGCCAGAGGAGAGAAAATAACCTGTCTAAGCTCACACAATTAGTATAAGTGACATAACTGGGATTCGGACCCAGTCTCAGATCTAAGATGGGTGGGTATTCCTGGCACTGTCTGATTTCAAGAATTGTCTCACAATCAGTCCCAGAGTTTATGGAAATGGGATCTTTGGGTTCTAGGTCTCAGTTAATTTGCCCATTTCTTCCCTTAAACAGACCTAGTTGAATTTGCCCTTCGGTTGTATGGAGCCCAGGACATGAAAACAATATTATAAAATGAAACATCACAAGGGATGGAGGGAGGGAAGATCAAAATATCACAAAATTCTTATTGAAATTCCAACTGTTCCTTGCTGTTTATTGCTGCTTAACATTTGCTGAGTAAAAGTCATTGCCCTGGAGACGTGGGATTTATTGGCACTGGGAGATGGAAATGGTTGAGCTCAAAGGTCCTTGCACAGTGAATGCAGGGCTCCAGGATGTAGCACAACAAAGATATCAGGGGGTTTGAAAAAAAGTCTTGAATTTAAAGGTGTAGTAGGTATCCCCTCAGGTCAGGATTCCTATTGCAGATGTGTACTGTGTGCCCCAGATGTGGGGCTCAGCAAGTGGTTTAATCAGTCTCCTCTTTTCTACCTGAAGAGAGCAGGGAGAGGTACCTCCTTCATGAAGTTCTCCCTGATTAGAATGCCCTCAATTGAAAAGTGTTCTATCTCCAGATTTAATTAGACCACTTTGTTTAGGTTTCTCTTTTGCTCCTCTCACATTCTACTTTATATTATTATACTTGTCTACAAATCTGGTCTCAAATACTTACTAGTAGTATGATTCTTGGCAAGTCACCTAATCTTCATTGCCTCAGTTTCTTCATTTGTAAAATGAACTATAAAATAGCAAACCACTCTAATAGCTTTGCCAAGAAAACCCCAATCAGGTTCATAAAGAATCAGACTGAAATACCTGAACAACAAAACAATGTCTACAAGAATAACTCTATTAAAAGGCAGTATAATAAAGTGCCACAAAGGAGACAATAGGCAAAGTGAATTGGCTTTGGCCTCAGAGGACATGGCTTTAAATACAAATCACAAATGACCATCTTTGTGATCTTGAGTAAGTCATTTAATCTCAATGGAGCTCAGGTTTCTCATCTTTCCAGCTCCAAATCTATGATTCTAAATACTATGAAGACACTGAGACAGCTCCTGTCCCATGGAGCTTTTATTCTAGTAAAGGGATTCAACACATTATAGATAATTGATTTCAGAATACATACAAGATAAATACAAAGTAATTTCAGGTTGTAGGGAGGCAAATGAGAAGCTATTAGACTCAAGGAGAGCTTCTTTTTTTTCTTCTTTTCCCTCTCAATAGTATTTTATTTTCCCAAATACATGTAAAGATAGTTTTCAACATTCATTTTTGTAAGATTTTGTATTCCAAATTTCTCTCCCTCCCTTCCCTACCTCTTTTCTCCCCAAGACATCAAGTAATCTTATATAGGTTAAACATGTCCAATATTTTAAAATATTTGTCGTGTTGTGCAAAAAAAAAAAAAAAAAAAAAGAAAAAAAGAAAAAAAGAAAAAAGAAAAATAATAAATATTTATTTATAATAAATATAGAATAAAAGGGAAAAAACACAAGAAAGAAAAAAGCAAAAGAAAAAGTGAAAATACTATGATTTGATCTATATTCAGTTTCCATAGTTCTCTTTTGGGATGCAGATGACTTTTCACCATAAGTCTATTGAAACTGTCTTGAATCACTGCATTACTGAGAAGAGCTAAGTTTATCATAGTTGGTCTTCCATAATTTTGCTTATTGTTACATTGTTATTTACAACGTTCTACTGGTTCTGCTCACTTCACTCAGCATCCGTTCATGTAAGTCTCTCCAGGTATTTCTGAAATCATCCTGCTGGTCTTTTCTTACACAACAATAATATTCCACAACATTCATGTACCACAATTTACCCAACCATTCTCTAACTGATGGGCATCCACTCAGTTTCCAAATTCTTTCCACTACAAAAAGGGCTACTACAAACATTTTTGCACATGTGGGTCCTTTTCTCTTTTATGATCTCTTTAGGATACAGATCCAATCAAAGGTTACACACAGTTTTACAGCCTCTGGACATAGTCAAGGAGAACCTCTTAAAGAAGTTCTTCTGGAACTGGTCCTTGAGGGGAACTGGGGTTTCCAAGAGGAAAAGGAAAAACAATCTTGGCAAAGGAAAAGAGGTGGAAGATGGAATCTTGTATAGGGAACAGGAAGTAGTTGGCTAGTGTGATTGCAACTTTTGTTTGGAAAAGAATTAATGTGCAATCAGTTTGGGAAAGGTAGACAAGTCCAGATAGTGAAGGGCTTCAAAGGTCAAACAAAGGAGACTGTATTTGAACCTAATGACCATTAGGGAGCCATTGAAGCTTCTTGAGAAGTAGTGACATCATCAGACCTATGAATAAATGAATGAAAAAAGCATCTAATAAGTGTTTACGATGTGTCTGACACTGTGATAAGTGTTGGGTACACAAATATAAAATATACAATCCCTACTCTCAGAAAACTCATATTCTATGTTTTGGAATATCAGTTTGACAGACATCTGTGGATGAAGCTGAGATGAGTGAAGGGAGACCCATCAGGAGACTGGCAACAGCTGGAAGAGGGAAGTGATGGGAGCCTGAACTAGGGAGATTATAGTCTATTGGTTTTTTTTTGGGGGGGGGGAGGAGTAACAGACAATTGGGGTTAGGTGACTTGCCCAACATCACCCAGCTATTAAGTGTCTGAAGCTGGATTTTTATTCAGGTCCTTCTAACTCCAGGGCCAGTGTTCTATCCTCTGTGCCATATGGCTGCTCGTTGTGGTCTGTTTTGTGACTAGGATGGAAGCTGTGGAAGGGGCCAGGAGAGGACTGATGTGAGACATCATTGCACAGTGCCTGGCACGTAGTTGTTGCTGTTGTTATTTTCATTCATCCATCTCTTGGTGACTCCATTTGGGGTGTTCTTGGCAAGACACTGGGATGGTTTGCCATTTCCTTCTTCAGTCCATTTTACAGATGAGCAAACTGAGGCAAACAGGGTTAAATTATTTGCCCAGGGTCACATAGCCAGTATATATATCTGAGGTTAGATTTGAACTCATGTAGAATCTTCCTCTTTCAAAACATAGCTCTCTCTCCACTGTCGCCTAGCTATCCATAACGATTTTTGTGGTTCAGTAGTCTCCAGCTTTTTATGACCCCGTGGACTATACTATACATGGACTTTTCTTGGTAAAGATACTGGGGAGGTTCCTTCCCCAGTGGATTAAGGAAAATGGAGGTTAAATGTCTTCCCCGGGATCATCATACCGCTGGTAAGTTTCTGAGGCTATATTTGAACTCAGGGAGATGCTTCCTGACTCCAGATTCAGTGCTTTTTCCATTGCACCATCTAGCTATCTCCTGTCATGTAGCAGGCACTTAGTAATATGTTTATAGATCAATTGATTGATATTTAAGAGAACTAGCAAAACTTGACAATTCGACATGGATTGGTGAAGGAGAAGCAGTGGTTACAGATCTGGCCAAAGATTCAGACCTTAGTGACTGGGGATTGTGGGACATAACATGTGAGCCAGCCAATGTTGATAGATAGACTTAAATCTAGAGCTGGATGGGACTTCCTATGGTTCATTTTATCCAGTCTCCTTATTTTGCAGATGGGGAAACTGAGTTGCAAAAAAGTTGAGTGACTTGTCCAAAAAGCAGAATCTAGAGGTGAACTTGGGCCCTGGGGATTCCAAATCCAACATTCTTCCCTCTGTATGACTGTCCCAATAGCCAATTTTCTACTCCCTAAGTTTTTCCTATTGATTTCCTTTTAACTCAGAATTAGTACCTGGTCCATTTTAGCAGAAGGAAGAAATAGTTAATGGACAGAAGAGAATGGTTTCTCCCCATTTTTCTTCCTGGAATCTTCTCTCCTTCTTCATCCTTTTGTTCCTTGACACTGGCCTTGCTAGGATTCTGGCACATCTGACTGAGAGTGCTTGTGGTCCCTGGAACAAATGAGTTAGGGAGCCACAGGTTAATTCTCAATGACAGGTTCTTTCTCATCCCCAACAACAGATAAAGGTCAGACCTGAGGCCACAATAACAGGGAACCCTTATTTTGAAAATGTCAAATAAAGGAGTGATTGCTCTTGGAAAAGGTGAGAGCTAAGTTGGATGAGCTAGAGAAAGCTTTGAAAAACATTTCTCCAGGGCTCAGCCATGAATGCTTCTAAGATAGGAAGTTAAAAGTTATGGATATTGGCAAATGTTTTGAAGAGTTGGCTTTGTGCCCAGCCCTGTGCTAGTCTGCTCTTTGGGGGAAATAGCAGAAGTCCAAGACACAGCTCCTGCCTTTACAGAGCTCTTGGGCTGGAGGGGGAGACAGGACATGGAGTTAAGAAAAGTTTAAATTAACAAGAAACTATTTATATTATTTTTAAAATTTTTATTTATTTTGATTTATTGAATAAAGTAAACATTTCCATAATATAGTATAATAAAAAAGATGATTGCATATGAAATTACAAATCTATTGTGTACAACTTGCTATTCCTTTAAAATATATAATAAAATTATGTAAATTTCTTTTTCCCCCTTTTTTTCTTCCCTCCTTCCTCAGAGATAATTACCATTTAATACAAATATGCATATATAGACATATATGTAAAAATCATTCTATACATACTTCTATTTATTAGGTCTTTCTCTGAATGCAGAAAGCATCTTCCTTCATATATAATTTGTAATTAATTTGGGTATATATACTAGTCCAAATGATTTAGACACTCAAAGTTGTTTTTAAAACAATACTGTTATTACTGTATACAATGTCCTTTTGGTTCTTCCCATTTAGCTCTTTTTTTTTTTTTAAATTTGCTTATTCATGTTTTTCTAAGATTGTCAAGTTCATCATTTCTCAGAGCACAGTAGTGTTCTATCATAATCATATACCACAAAAGGAGACCTTCTTGAAGGCTGGTGGGATAAGGAAGGCCAGGGGACTTTAGAAATGTGCAGGATTGGGACAGGCAGAGAAGAGGGCAGAGGATGTATCAGGAAGTAGTAGGGAGCATATATTAGGAAGTTTGGAGAAAAATTAGGAAGGCCACGACAAGATGGACACAAGTTGGGCAAGGCAAGTTAAACCTCCTGATATAAAAACTCATATAAAGGGGCATAATAAATCTGAGCAGATAAAATGGATCAAATCATGAAGGACCTGAAATATTAAACTCTATGAGTGCAGGCACAGGGCAGTCCCTGAAGTTTTCAGAGAAGATGAGGAATATTACTTAAGCATCTTGTGCAGGATGAATGAGAGAAGAGAAATGGGAGACAGGGAAATTTGATAGAAAGCTATTGCATAGTCCAGGGAAAGGATGCTTAGAATTTGAACTTGAGCTGTGTTGTGAGGGTAGAGGGGGAAAAACAAGCATGAAAAAGGTTTTGGAAGGAGGCTGATAGGGTTTGATAGCTGGAAGTCAGGAGTGAGGGAAGAACATTTGGAGATTTTGAGCTCTTGACATCTGAGAAGTGATCCCAATGCTTCCCTTTTCTGAAATCGTAAAATCTTGGTTCAGTAAAAGTCTCAAAGAAGATATTTGGTAAGTGGTGTGCTAGTAAATGTCTAATAATTGAATTTTCAGGAAAAAAATCAGGAAATGGAGAGGATTAAAAAATGTATGCAGGACACATTTTAAAATTTGATTTTCATTGTTAACATTACAGCCATTTTATATATGTATTGCTGAGGCAATTGGGATTAAGTGACTTGCCCAGGGTCACACAGCTAGGAAGTGCTAAGTGTCTGAGACCAACTTTGAACTGGTCTTCTATCCACTGCATCACCTAGCTGCCCAATAATTATTATTTTTTTTTAAGGTCTAGGAAATCAGCACAATGATAAATTAGTTCTCAAATCTGAATTTAGGTCTTTCTTAGTATAGTCTCAGCTCTCTACCAGCTGTCTCCTTTGAAAGGTTTCAAAGACCAACCTATAGGCTATAGGCAGCAAGAAGTCACCGAAGATTCTTTAAGAGAGTGATACATTCTTACTTGTACTTCAGGGAGAGATTTCACCAGCTAGATGGATGGAGAATGGATGGAATAAGAAAAAGACCGGAAGTAGGAAGCAGGAAGCTGTGTCAGGACTCTCAGGAAGAGACTATGAAGGTCTGGTTTAGAGTGGTGATCAATGGAATGAAGAGGAGATGAATGAGAGTTTCCCTGGATTTAGAACTGATGAGACAGCAACCAATGCTTTGGCTGTGGTCCTTCATTATTGAAGAGGACCAAAAGGGCACCACAATGTTGGAGTAAAGGTCCGATGTGTCCAAATATGGCTGATCAGAGCAATATGAACTTGGAGTGCCCCACCGCAGGTCAGGCATATATAACCTACATGAACATTTGGAGTGGAGATGTCTTTACATTTGAGCATCTCGTGTTTCTTTTGCGCTATTGCACTTTTGCTGTGCTCATAAAACAGAGTGCCTCAATCCTTTACCAGTGCTTCTCATGCCATACAATTTATTCCAAAGTTCTCCAGAATTTCATTGAGAGTAACCTTGTATCAATTTTTTTCTGATTTTTATGTCATCATTTACCTTGTATGAATTCTCTGTAAAACAGTCTTTTAGGCAGACGTATGTTTGTGAGGTCAAAAATGATTTGTGGATCTGGCAACTGGAAGTTTCATATTGCCCTCAACAGAATAGAATGTCT
Organism: Sminthopsis crassicaudata; assembly: GCF_048593235.1. Classification (NCBI taxonomy): domain Eukaryota; kingdom Metazoa; phylum Chordata; class Mammalia; order Dasyuromorphia; family Dasyuridae; genus Sminthopsis; species Sminthopsis crassicaudata. The sequence goes on from NC_133618.1 coordinate 399,081,601, forward strand.
GGGCAGAGGCAGAAGAAGATGAGTTCTCATTTGGACATTTTGAGTTTGAAATGCTTAGGGAGCATCTAGGTGGAGATGCCCAACAGATAGTTGTTGAAGTGAGTTTAACTTATTATTGTATTATATTTATTAGCTGTGTGATCCTAGGTAAGTCACTTGATTTGCCTCAGTTCTTTCATCTGTAAAATGAGGATGGTAAGAATCATCATAATTTCACTACTTACCTCATGTGGTTGTGGTGAAGAAAACACTTTGTAAACTTAAATGGCTATAGAAATGACTTATAATCATTCCAAAGATCTAGAGCTAGATCACTTTTGTTTTACCCCTTTATTTTGAAGATTAAGAAACTGAGGCTCAGAGGCAATGTTCTAATCCAGCCTCTGCCTCCAAGCAGTATCCTAAGAACTGGTTATTTAGACTTTACTTGCTGACTTTCATACAAGGATATTTCTGGTGTGCTGGATGTCTGACCTAGGATTTTTCCTTACTGTAGATTTCAATGTCCTCAGGTTATAAAGTCTGCTCTCTGGGAGACATTTAATTTCAGAGGTTGGGTCAGCTTTTCTTTTGGGACTCCAAAAGCAAGTTTGTATGTGTGTGTGTATGCATATATGTGTATGCATGTATATATATGGATACGTGTGTGTATAATGTGGGTGTGTACATGTATGTTTATATATATTTAATCAATATTTTTTATTTTTGCATTGAATTACCTTCCAAATTTATTCTTCCTCCTGCCAGATGAGCTTTCTCTTATGGCTACTGGTTATATTTTCCTTAATATTTCATTTCCCATTCCCAGACTTTGCAGAGATTTGCTCCAATCCCCATAAATGGAAGACATTTGCTTCATCACCTCCATCTCATAGAATCCTTAGCTTGTGTCAGTATTCAATTAGGATGCTAGCAAACACAGTCCTCTCTCTGGGTGTAGATGGCTCTCTTCATCACAAGATCATTGGAACTGGTCTGAATCATCTCAATGTTGAAGACAGCCATGTCCATTAGAATTGCTCATCCCATAATCTTACTTTTCCTGTGTACAATGATCTTGTTCTGCTCATTTCACTTAGCATCAGTTCATGTGAGTTTCTCCAGACCTCCCTGAAATCATCTTGCTGGTAGTTTCTTGCAGAACAATAATATTCCATAGCATTCCTATGTCACAATTTATTCAGCCATCCTCCAGCTGATGGGCATCCACTCAGTTTCCAGTTTCTTGCCACTACAAAAAGGGTCTGGCCATCTTTTTATTTAACTTTTTAGAAAGTTGAGAGAATCAAGGAATATGAAATGAGAAGAGAGACCTCTATGATTGGATCACTTGTGTTTTCAATAAGGGAAAGGAGGCTTCTCTTCCCCAGTTCCCAATTAGTAAATTAATGCCATTGGCCTTTTCGAATGAGTTTCTTATAAAATGTTGATTGTCCCATAATCTCATGGCGCTGAATTCTAATTTTGTGTGAACGTGCAACTTGATAATCTACATCACTGTAACCATGTCAAAGTTCAGCACTATATACAGAGTTTATTAGATGTTATTGTATTCTTTGCTTTGAATTATTCATTGACTACCTGTAATTTCTCCAAGAATAATTTAATAGAGCACTGCAGCAATAACATTCTCTTCATACCCTGCACAGGCCTGGGGGATATTGATGATGCTCTCACAAAAAGATTAGCCTGTTACATTCATCATGTAAAAGTGGAGAAAGATTATATTTAATCATCTCTATTTTCAAACAAGCCTGTTCATGGCTGTGAGAGCTGAAAGATGATGGGAAACTAGTTATAATTAGATGACCATCAAATTCATAGCTTCATAGGATTTTTAGAGTTGAAAGGGACCTCAGAGACTATAATAGGACATTTTTATTTCAGATGAGAAAACTGAGGCTCAAAGACATGTGACTAGTCTAAGATTACACAGTGAGTTAGTAGCAGGTCCAGTGTGTAATTCAGTCTGAATTTTTATGCTTATTCTTCCTTCTTCTTCTCCTCCTTCTTTTTCTCCTTCCTCCCTTTTTCCTTCCTTCCTTCCTTCTTTCCTTCCTTCCTTCTTTCCTTCCTTCCTTCCTTCCTTCCTTCCTTCCTTCCTTCCTTCCTTCCTTCCTTCCTTCCTTCCTTCCTTCCTTCCTTCCTTCCTTCCTTCCTTCCTTCCTTCCTTCCTTCCTTCCTTCCTTCCTTCCTTCCTTCCTTTCTTCCTTCTTTCTTTTCCTTCCTTTCTTCCTTCTTTCTTTTCCTTCCCTCTTTTCTTCCTCCCTTTCCCCTTCTCACTCTCCCAAGAACTCTCTGTTGTAATAAAGACATGCAGGTAAGCAAAATTAATAAGCATACTGACCACGTCTGACAGTGCATATTTTATTTTGAACTTGTCCACCACCTCTCTGGCAAGAGGCATAATTAATTATTATCCCTCTGAACTTAACCATTGGTCAATGTTCTGAACTGATCAAAATTCTGAAGTCTTTTCATTGTTGTTTTTCTATATATTATGATTGTCATATAATTGTTCTGGTTTTGCTAGTTTTAGTTCATGCAAAATTCCCCCAAACTTTCTGCATTCCTCCTATTTGTCATTTCTTATGATGTAGTACTATTTCACTTAATGAATGACAAATTTGCAGTCATTCTTTAATTAATGGACTTGTTTCTTTTTTTCTTTTAATATACAATTCACATAGAAGTCACTTTGATAATGATATACTGTATCTTTCCCACAGAACTCTGACTTACCAAAAAATAGGAGCTGAAGGGACATTGATCAATAAATACAATTTTAAAAAATTTGTAGTTCCTACTTATATGTACAGAGATCTGTGCTAAGTGATAAAGGAGATTCTTAAATATCCAAATGGATCCTTGATTTTGATTTGGGAGTTTTCTTCTTTCTCGATGTGCTAGAGTCCTTTGATTTCTTTCTTTTTAAAAAAATATTTTATTTTTAATTTATGGAATAAAACAAACATTTACAACATAGTATAATAAAAATGATTGTACATGAAACTACAAATCTAATATGTAGAAATTGCCATTTCTTTTAAATATGCAATAAAGTTATGTAAATTTTTTTCTTCCTTCTCCTCCTCCCCTGATTTTTTTCTGACATCATGAGGATGGAGCAGCAGAGCTAGACTCATCTTTTGCTCCCATGACTAGCCAATTTTGTTTTTGTAGCATGTGATATCTTTATCATTTGACATTTTGTAATTTTTTTCTGTTCTTAGAAATTTTATGTTGGTTATAAGTTGCAATCTACTCATATCTATTGTGTGCTTTTCCATGATCTTGTGTATGATAATTTTAAATTCTTTGGACCCTCTTGTCTTCCATAGTTTGATGTCAAATAGTAATACCAATAGAAAGCTGGTATTAAAAAGATAAACTTCATTCCAGTAGGGGGTATAAAAGGAAATGAAAGACTGGAAAAATTAGGCCAGGTCCAGACTCCAGAAAATCTTGAATACCAAATCAGGAGTTTGGATGTTCTCCTCCATATTTATGAGAGGGAACTCCTGCTGTCTTTTAAGCAAAACAATGACATAATTAGAAAAGTTATTAGGAAGATCATATGGACAATATGAGCAGAATGGATTGGAGAAGGCTAGGGAAAGCCTGGTGGTAGAGGATGACTGATTAGGAGACTAATATAAAGCTAATAAAGAGGAATATGTGCTGGGAGTGCATATTGTTGCTTCTCTGATAAGAGTGTGTTATAGGTCCAGGTAGGATAGTATTGTACTAATATAGGGACAGGTATAGGGATTGTGATTTCATTAGTAGAGGTAGTTTCTAGGTGAGGAAATTCCCTCTACCAATTCAATTGGCCCCTTTTCTTCAACTTATAGTCTTAGCCACCTACAACATTGAGAGGTTAAGTGACTTGCTTGGATCACAGTTTATGTGTCAGAAGTGAGACTTGAACTCCTTGCTTGAGTTTTTGGCTTTGAGGCTAACTCACTGTTCCCTTCCCACAATGCCTTTTACTGTTCTGTGTCCCCAGAAATATTATGGAGTACCCCATGGCTTCCCCCGAAACAGCGCAGTGCCCCTAAGCACCAACAATGAGTTAAGCATCCCAGAAATACATAACCTCTTGTCTCCAGCTAGTCTCAGTGTTGGAGGGATCCTCAGAGAGAAATTAAGGGAAGATGTTTATTCTTTAATGGTATGAGAGATTATGTTGGAGCAGCCAACTTTTTGAGATACAGAAAAATAGAAACACATGTTTCAGTCTTGTTCTGGTCTAGCTACAAAGGAAAGGGCACCAGAGTTAGACAACCTGATTCCAAATGCAAGTTCTTTGGAACACCATGTGACTTTGGGCAAGCTTCATTTTGCCCATCTCTAAAACAGGAGTTGTATATATGACCTTCAATGTCCCGTCCAGCTCTATAATACACTTGGGCTTCTGAGATTTTTATGACATTGTAACTTGACCTTCTTTTATTTTTTAAACAGTTTGTTTCTTCATAAGTGGTAATAAACAGCCAAACAAACAAGCAAAAAAAAATCTAAAACCAAACAACCCAATATTCAGAAAATGTGTACTTGGGGACAGGAGGCATGAAGTTGTGGCCTGGCACTCTTGTTCAGTAGTGGAGAATTGTTTGGTAGTATACCAATTGGAAAAGGGGATCAGGAAGGCCAGGCTCCGATTTATAAAAATAAAGGAATATGAGGGTACTTCTTAGGGATTGGAAACGTGTTTCTATTTCTCTGTGTCTCAAAAAGTTGGCTGCTCCAACATACCATTAAAGAATAAACATCTTCCCTAGATTTCTCTTTGAGGATCCCTCCAATACTGAAACTCTCCCTGGAGGTAGGTCTTTCTGGGATGCTTAACTCACTGTTGGTGCATAATTTTTTGGGGGGAGAGGGTAATATCCAATCCATACCTGAGTCACTAAGAGGCAACTTGATGGATTTTTTGTTTGTTTGTGTTTTAATATCACTTATGAGGAGACAAACTGATAAAAAAAAGTAAGACTCTGGTAAGTCACTTCACCCTGTTTGTCTCAGTTTCTTCATCTGTAAAATAAATTGGAGAAGAAAATTACCCCAATCTCTTTGCCAAGAAAGTTCCAAATAAGGTCACAAAGAGTCAGACATGACTGAAATAACTGAACAACAAAAATCTTAGGAAATACTGCCCCTTAAACTAAAAGGGTGAAGGGCTTTGGAACTTGGTGTTTTGGAATTCAAAAGGCATTTAACAACATGTCTAACATTGTTTTTCCACCCAAGCACAAGGCCCTAAGTCTCTGTGAATACTTCTGCTGTTGAAAAGTATTCCATTGTCCCAGCATCTGCAGTCTTGAGGGCATTATGGGAAGAGAAAAAAAAGAGAGATAATATAATCAGTGACAGTAACTCAAGCATAATCAGTGTGGGAGCTACCAGCTATGTAAAACCATTACTCTACCTACTGGTACCTCAGCAGGCCCTTCCCTCTGGCATGATCAGCTCTTGTTTTCTTGATTTGATTGGAAAATATAACAAAGGAAAGTCTCCATCCATTCTGATTTTATTAGAAGATATTAACCCAGCACAGAGCAGAATTGAATGGAAACATTTTCTTCAGTGGGGAGAAGGAGGGAAGAAAGAAGCTAGTGAAAAAGCAGAGAGAGAAAAATCGAAGGAAGCCTGGATTTCTATTTATATGAACTAAAGAAGAACAGATCGTGAGCTTTCTCTTGGGAACAATCTGAGATGGTACATTTGTGATTAGTTTAAAAATTCTTTCCCAGACAGACTCAAGTGAGGTGTGGACACATGAAGCAATCTCTTCCCTCTCCACCTCCCTTAAAAATAAAAACAACTCGCCTCATTATTATTAGAAAAAGACAGTGAATTGGATAAAGTGTGTGGAAATTTACAAGTTCTTGGGAATCAAATTCACCTCAATTTCATTGTGTTTCTTCCTCTCAGTTTGGGGACTTGCTTGTTGAATTTTCTTTGCTTAAGTTGTGAATTCGTGTTTATTTCTCTTAGCTCAGGGAATAGTCCCGATGATAATGGAAAGACCTAGCATGAAATGCAAATGATGATGTGATAAAATACTGTGCTCAGATGGAGAAGTAAATGGTAATTAGCTGGAATGGTTCTTGCCATTTTCTTTTTTGAGGCATTGGTACCCCTCAGGTAGTTTTTTTATTTTTTATTTTTTAGATTGAGCATTTTGCACACCAATTAATCTTGATGTTCTCCTACTTCTTTTTGGGTGTGTTAGCTGCAGATCTGGTTGTCAGCAAGGGGTTAGACTGAATGAAGGCAGTGTCTGAGATCACAAGGTGCAGTCCTTTAAGGAGGCTCGAGAATCAGCGTTTCTGGGTCCCCTTTGCTTAATTGGCTAGGGATTTTTCCTTCTTCCTCAGCAGTTTGTTTTGGTTGCTTGTTTTGGGCAAGAAAAGCAAAGGGAGATGAGGACAGAAAACTGTTAAGGATTCTGCTCAATTTACTGAATGCTTATCCTTATTACTAGTAACAATAATAATTAATAATAGCTAGCATTTATATATTTCACCTGTTTGCTAAGCAATTTACAAATATGTTATCAAATATTACAAATATTATCTTCACAACAATCCTGGGAGGAAGGTGCTATTATTATCTTCATTTTACAAATGAGGAAACCAAGGCAGAGGTGAGGGAGATCCTAGACACTTGTTGGTTCTAAGAATTTTGGGAATAAAATCAATTCTAAGAAGGGCAGCTATTGCTGCTTTGATTTTAGGAGACTCCTACCAACAGACTGCTACTGTTTGCAAAATGAGCCCCTGTGGAACATCTGACTAAAATTGCTATTGAGTCTGATTTTTTTTTTTTATCATATATCTTTGATTCCTGCATTCTTTGATTCTCAGTAAAGGTATAATTAGCATATTTGTAATCTGAGAGAGTGCTTATTCTAAACAGAACCTAAAATGTGAGGTCCCTCAGGGCTAATTCTACAATAGTTAGAGGCAGGCTGTTTGAGTTCAAATCCCATCCTAGTAAATTATCACCTGTGTGACCTTGGGCAAACTATTTAATTTCTGAGTCTTATTTTCTTGCTTTTCAAAATTCAAGAGTTGGTCTGATTAATCTTCAAAGACCTGTCTAGCTCTAAAACCCTATTTCTGTGTCTGCCCCAGATGTTTCATCCCTACTTCCTAGTCACTTTTCCCCCTCCCCCTACTTTAATACTCTATTCTAGGTTTCTTTTCACTTTCCTTTATCTTTTCCTCCCCAGCATCTTCATGTCTTTGTCTGCTCAATCAATTTTTACCTTTTTCTCTTGTTCACAATGTCCCCTGAGCTACCCAAAGACTGACGTAGAGATGCAGAAGCAGAGATCAGTTACTCTAACATCCCTATGTATTCAGGAATTTCCTCACTAGCATCCTGACAGGTGGCTATTCAAATCTTAATTAAAAACTTCTGGTGATGAGATTGGGGCTGGGGGTGGGGTCACTATCTTGTAAAACATTCACTTTCATTGTTAGATACCTCCAATATTTAAGCTACTCTTTCTTCTATTGACCTGAAAATTAGTTTTCTCCTTTTCTTTATGATGACATCTTTCCCCCATGTCCCACTCCATGCTCTTACTTTTTCTCTTTGGGTAGAAAAATGTGGGTAGTCTGTATGACTACTAGATCTGATGGCAGTGAACAAGAGAAGGAATCACTAGTTAATCAAGAAATGAGATTTTACCTTTTTTTTTTTTCCTGAGGCTGGGGGGTAAGTGACTTGTCCAGGGTCACACAGCTAGTACGTATTAAGTGTTTGAGACCAGATTTGAACTCCGGTCATCCTGAATTCAAGGCTGGTGCTTTATTCACTGTGCCACCTAGCTGTCCCCAAGAAATGAGATTTTAACAAAAACAGAATTATTTAGATTTGCTGGTTCTAACTTGTGGTTTTAAATTAAAATGTCTAGGTATTCTCTGAAGGTCTTTCACTCCTGCATCCTGAACAGTCTGAAGGAAGGATGGCTTGGAGCCAAACACTGTAGGAAAACCAGAATCGTTCTGAATTGTTTCCAAAGCTGATGAGCCAGATTAGTTCCTCAAGGGGCTTCAGAAGTCCAATCGATGGTGTTTGAAGATGGAAGGAAATGACATTGCTGGAAGCCAAGGTCATCTGGAGCTCTGGAGCTATGAACCACATCCAGCTAGGTCTGGGTGCTGCAGGTATAGTCACAGGACAATGAGAAGTCAGGAATAACTTCATGGGGCTGCAAAAAGGAACTCCAACGTTAAACCTATTCTTAGTGCTGTCAATGTAGACACATCAAATTGTTAGATTGTAAACTCCCTGAAGGCAGGGTTTTATGCTATCCAATTAAATTAAATAACTTTTTGTTAGGCATTTATTATGTATAAGGCACTGTTCTTAGAACCAGGTTTCAAAAATGAAAATAATACAGTACTCTGCTTTCAAGGTATTAAAAATTTTGTGGAGAGCATGATAATACAGAGGCAAATCTGCACGCCATATCTGGAAGAGTCTCCTTCCTGACTTGTGCCTCTTGGAATCATTAACTTCCTTCAAGGTGCAGTCCAAGCACAGTCTGTTTTCAATCGTTTTTCTTGGCAAAGATATTGGGAAAAAGTTAAAACCATTTATATTCATATGAAAAAATTCTCTGAACTATTATTGAACAGAGAAATGCAAACTAAGGCCACTTTGAGGTGAAGCACTACACACCTGTCAGATTGGCTAAGATGACAGGAAAAGATAATGACGAATGTTGGAGGGATGTGGGAAAACTGGGACACTGATACATTGTTGGTGGAGTTGTGAATACATCCAGCCATTCTGGAGAGCGATTTGGAACTATGCCTAAAGAGCTAGCAGGATGATTTCAAAGAGGCCTAGAGAGACTTTCATGAACTGACGCTAAGTGAAATGAGCAGAACCAGGAGAACATGGTATAGAGCAGCAGCAAGATTATATGATGACCAATTCAAAGAGATATGGCTCTTTTCAACAGCAAAATGATTCAGACTTGTGTTGGAGAGAGCCATCTGCACTAAGAAAGAGGAATGTGGAGACTGAATGTGAATAACATAGTATTTTCACCTTTTTATTGTTGTTTGCATTTTGTTTTTTCTCATTTTTTCCCTTTTTGATCTGATTTTTCTTGTGTAGCATGATAATTATGGAAATATGTATAGAAGAATTGCATAAGTAAAACATATTGGATTATTTGCTGTCTAGGGGAGGGGGTAGGGGAAAGGGAAGGAAAAAAAATTGGAACACAAGGTTTCGCAAAGGTAATGTTGAAAACTATCCACGCATATGTTTTTAAAATAAACAGCTTAAAAAAAAAAAAAAGCAAAGAACTGAGGCAAAAAAGGATTAAAAATGACTTGCTCAGATTTGAACTCAGGAAGATGAGTTTTCCTGACTCCAAATCCAGTGTTGCTGCCCATCTCCCATATGAAGCCTTTTCTGAACTTCCTTGTTTCATCACCTCCTCTTTCTGTCTCTTAATAGTTTGTACCTACTGTGTATATGTATCATATGTATCATGGATGGATAGGCTTGTGAGAGATAATACTTGAAGCATGCAGAGATATATTCTCTACTTTTTAATGCAGCCATGTAGAAACTTTAGGGAGCTGGTTTCTGGCCATGAGTGACTCAGGGATGGAACTTTGTGATAACAAAGTCTTCTGCTTGGTTGCCCAGCTGTAAGAAGCCAGTGTGCATACAAAAGGGATGATACGTCTATCTCTTTCTTTTTTTTTTCTGGGCAACTACAAGGAGGCAGGACTGCTTAGAGCTAAGTCAGGTGGAGTTGGGGAGGGTGGCTGTCCGATATCTTCATAGTTAGTCAGTGATGGCCATGAGCACATGGTCACCTCTGTATTTTTGTGATTACTTTTTCTTTTTTTTCCTTGTATTTATTCTTCACTGATATTTATTAGATTATGCTGAGTTAAGTGTGTTTAGGCAATGACCTTATATGACTTATAGGAATGGATCAGACCAGCCTAACAAGCAGTTGAACAACCTGTTTGATCCATCTCGGGAGCAGATTGATTTTTTTAGTGGAAGATTTAATGAAAGGAAAAAGGTATTCTAGAGACAAGCATCAAGAGGCAGCTCTTTGTACACATTTTTTGCACACTTGTGCCTACCTTGCGTTTTTCTTTATGTTGGAGCCTTTTCTCCCAAGGAGCGTTAAGTGCACAAAAAGAAACTACCCCTATTGCTTGAGGGAAAGGTTTTGTACTTTTTTGCTATACCTTCTCAAGAAATCCCTTTTGTAAAAGCTATTGATGCCAACTGGCTGATAGTTAAGGAACAACACATCAGTGAGGATACTAGAGCCCCTGGCCCTTCAGGGTTACCCATGGAATTCTCTTAGGAGAATAAATGAGCATTCCTCTGGGAATTCAACATTCTAGTGGGAATGGAGTTGGGGAAGCAGTTCTAGAGGCAGTTTTTCTCTGTATGTCTTTATCTCTATCTCTCCTTCCCTCTCTCTTCCTCTCTGTATGTATATGCATGTATGTATATGTATATATATACACACATATACATACATACATATACATACATACACATGGATGAGACTTCTATCTTCTCTGGTCTGTCTTGTCTGGAATGTAGAATGGTTGAAGGGATATAGAATGACATAAGACTAGAATAGTAGATAAGAGATAGAATGTGGAAAGCTCTGAATGCCAAAGTAAGGAATTTCTATTTTATCTAGTAGATACTGAAAATCATACACAAAGGATTCTATACATAGTTGTGACCCTAAAATAGTTTGAGAAACAATTGGATGTACAATCCATGGCACAGACATGGGGGAATCAATCTACTAGTGACTTCCCATGCCTGTGTAGTCTGTAGCTTTTGCTGTATAAAAGCACAACCATCTCTCAGTTCAGTGAATTCACAACTCCTTTGGGCTGTCAAATTACCCAGCTCTTTCTTTTTCCCTTGGATCCATCAGAGTGCTGGGTATGGAATTAGAGGTGCTAGGTTCAAATCCTTCCTCTGTTACAAGGTCATCTATGTGATCTTGGGACAATTCATCTAACCTCGCAGCTTAGTTTTTTAGTTCATTCATAAATTCATTCATTCATTCATAAAGCTTCATTTTTTTTCATTTGTAAAATGAGGGGCTTGGATTAGTTGGTTTGTAAGGTCCTTTTCAGCTCTAAATCTATTACCTTAAGGTCTTCTTTCTCCTAAACTTCTTGAGAACTTCGCAGCTCAGCGTATTTCTAGAGATTGGGTGAGGACACAAAGAAAAGGGTGGGACAGCTATAGTTTTTAGGGAAAAAAAGGAAGCTATTTAATTCTTAACAGCAATATTGTTTTAAGAACAACTGTGAGTGAATGTCATTTTGACTTTTATAAAAATCAAATCAACCAGAAAGGACATATGAAGGAAGATGCTATCTGAATCCAGAGAAAGAACTGATAAATAGAATGATTTTGCATATACATAAATATATATACACATGTGTATATCTATGTATATATATATATATATATATATATATATATATATATATATATATATATATATAATTTGTATTTAATGGAAGCCATCTCCAGGATAGAGAAGGAAGAAAAAAAATTATAACTTTATTACATATTTAAAAGGAATTTCAAGTTATACATAATGGATTTGCAGTTTCATGTGCAATCATCTTTTTTATTACACTATGTTATGGAAACACTTGTTTTATTACATAAATTAAAAATAAAATGAAAAATTTTAAAAAAAGAAAAAAGGAAGCTAAAATTATGGGCTAAAATAGGATTGGGAGAATTTCTGAAATTTTTGTCTAACAAAATATTGCTATCTAGTACTGACTTCACACAAGACTACTGGATCACTTGATGAATAGGGTACTTTGGAAGGCAGCAGCTAAATTTCCCCTAGTCCTGAATACTTATTTGATGTATCTTCTTAATTATTTGGAAGAGAAACTTTCTTCACCCAAATGTTAAATAGGTAAAGCAAGACTTATTATCCCAATTTTACAGTTGAGTTTACTTAAGTTCAGAGATATAGAGTGACTTGCCCACTATCCCACAACTATTGAGCATCACACAAGGTTTGAACCTGGAATGAAACAACCTCTGTGTAGATCTCAGGAGACCTAGTGAAGATAAAGATTCTAAAGGGACTGCTGAAATAACTGCTGTTTTCATCATAATTGTTATGATGAAACTCCTAAGGTTTGGAAAACTTTCCTTACATATTATTTCATTTGCTCTTTGAAGTAATCTTGTAAAGTAGGTAAAACAAATATTATTTTCCTTATTTACATGGAATACCTTCCTCTAGGCTTACTTTGCTAACTCACATTGGTACTGGCAGATGGGTCTCCAAAGGGTGACTGCTACTACTCTCAGGCTTCTAGGAACAGTCCTGTGAGTAAATATCCTTCTAATAGTGTTCATGAGCCTCCATTGTGTTTTCTCTTAATGATCAGTTACTAGATTCAGTTCTTTTAGTAAGGTCTTTGCTCAAATGGTCTAGCAAGAACTTTTGTTGTAAAGCATTTTCTCCCAAATCTTCCACAAACAAACACAGAGTGTTCAAGAAAAAGAGTGGGTATGAATGTAAAATATATTTATAGCAAGGGCCATATATAAGGAATTTATTTAGCCAAGACAACTCACAACTCTGGATGTCTTTTATTCCTCTGTAGGGTTCTCATGAAATTATTGTTATTTATTTATTTTTTAAAAATTTTTTCTGAGGCTGGGGTTAAGTGACTTGCCCAGGGTCACACAGCTAGGAAGTGTTAAGTGTCTGAGACCAGATTTGAACTGGGGTCCTCCTGAATTCAAGGCTGGTGCTCTGTCCACTGCGTCACCTAGCTGCCCCCCGGTTCTCATGAAATTTGCTGCAGAGATCCTTTGAAGACACATTCCAGCTGAACAGGAGAGAGTATCTTATCCATCACCACCTTCATAACTCACAATAAAATTCATGACAACTCCAAGAAGAAAATAAAAAGTCTTCTGAGGCCAGGAATCTGGAGTGTTTGTCATATGTGTGTGACACATGTGTTCCCTATGTGTGTGTATCATTACTACTGTACTTGATATTTAGGCCTAATTCTCCCAGAGATATTATATGTGTAGGGAAGAATGTGTCTGAGTTTGGAGGAAATATTTTCTACTAATAAATCCCAATAAATCCCTTATTTTAAAGCTAAATGATGTCTACTGGCTAACTATTAATGAGAAACATGTTGGTGGGGGCTTGTAAATAGCATTATTAGAAATTCTATACTTCCAGGATTATTCCTAGAATTCTGAAAGGAAAAAAAACAGTCAGGGACTCTTTGGGATCTCAGTTTGTAAGTATGATGACCAGGTGTTTAATTTTTGCTTTTGCTTTTGCTTTTTTTTTTTTGATGATGTTAGAGAATGCTATATATGGGGGTTTTTATCTTGGATAGATTTGGATATGCTTTTATAGGCTGAGACTTAGTTTTCAGGAATACAACCAAAGAAAAATGAGCAATTTCTCCCTCTCTTCCCTTCTCCCTCCCTGCCCCCCCCCCCCACATTAGACTGCAATTAGACAATCTGGATTTTGGTTTGTTTTATTTACAAGTTCCCTTGAATGTTATAAGTGAATATCTGTTATATTACTATACCTATTTGTTTGATACCTAATTACTTAGTCACATATTGCAGTTAATATGAGCAGTATGGATTTTACATTCTTAAAATATTTGTATCTGGCTATTTGACTTGAGCACACATTTATCATTCATAAATATTCATTTTTTTTTTCTTTTAAGCAGGTCTAGTCTACTCACTTTACTATAAGATCCTCATGCATTGCAGGTCCACAGAATAAGTTTTTCCTGCTGCCTTAGAAACGATGCTTAATCCCTTTTGGGATACTTATACATGTTTCTTTTGAACTGAATTTGCTTGTCCTATTGTTGGATGACTTAGGAATTCAAACTGGATTGCACTCTGTATTGATAGAGACCTTCCCCCCCTCCCCCCCAGACAATTGGGTTTAAGTGACTTGCCCAGGGTCACACAGCCAGGAAATGTTAAGTGTCTGAGATCACATTTGAACTCAGGTCCTCCTGACTTCAGGGCTGGTGCTCTACCTACTGCATCACCTAGCTGCCCCTGATAGAGACCCTTTGGAGAAGTTTCCCATAGGAATTTTTTAGGATTAAACCTGGATTGTGAGTGTAGGTCTGGAAACATTTTTCAACATACCTCTCACTTTGTGTGTATTTGCTGTAGCCCTGAGCCCAGAGCAGAGGAGCTCCTCATTGAGAGAAAAAGAGAAGTGTTCTAGTCCCCCTTGGTGTCCGGTCAGTGGTGCCACATAAACACCCACAAAAAGTGATTTGGTTTCTCCTCTGAAGGGTATGATGAAGGCTTTCAGTTGATCTGTTTAGGGAGAGTCCTACATAGGTTAGGAATGTTAAGACTAGACTTTCCTTTTTAAAATAGGAAACTTGATTTTTCTATTCTATTTTTTGTATTGCCTCAGGAAGGCTTTTGCAAGTAACAAGACAGGTCCTTTATAGAGGAAGAGGTAACCTCTCATAAGCTCCTTAAAATATTCTTTGTTGAGGGGTAGCTAGATAGTGTAGTGGATGGAGCGATGGAGTCAGGAGGTCAGATCTAGACTTAGATATTTAACTTTTACTAGCCTTGTGACTCTGGGAGGTCACTTAATTTTTTATAAACAAAAAAATGTTTTTTGTTGAACATGCAAAACTCTGTTTATGGAAGTAACTGTGATTTCCATCTGTAATCTGTGTTATGGATTTTTTTTTTTTTTTGGTGGCAATTGGGGTTAAGGGACTTGCTCAGAGTCACAGTCACTGTCAAGTGCTTGAGTTTGCATTTGAACTCAGGTTCTCTTGACCCCAGCGCTGGTACTCTACAGCACTTGGCAAGAGATTTGAAAATGCAATATATATATATATATATGTATATATACATATATGTATTTATCAATGTTAGATTTATGCTATATATATTTTTGTATGTACTTGTCTCCCCCATTAGAAGTCAAACTGATTGTGAATTCCATTCTTTTTCCTAGTATCTCCTAGCACAATGCTTGGCATATGGTTAATATTGAATAAATAATTGTTGATTAATTGACAATAGGGATCCCATTTTTGGAATGGGCATATGGGTTCTGCTGATTTGCACAGGATAGTAAGTATTTAACAGGACTGTAATGAACTTGGTCTGGTTTATGAGGGAATGGTCTTGAAGATTTCATAACTGTTCCCTGCTTGTTTCTAGTTCAAGGTACCATCTGGAAATTTGAGGGGAGCCCATTTTCATATATATACTCAAGAACTGGTACTGCATGATGACAAAAATTTTTCCCATTGGTTTCAGAACCATTAGAACTGGTGATTTAGAGAGTGTGGAGCCAGAACTAAGGGTGCAACAAAAAGGGTTGACCCAACCATAACTTGAGACTTCTTTGAGATTATTTTTTTTTTCTATTCTTAGGTGAATTAGTATTTCAAGATGGAAGTGCTCACTTTTTTTTTTTTTTTTGAGTGACCTCCAGAGGTAGAAGTTCCATAATCAGCAGGAACTAAATGGTGATAGGAATAGCAGCTATCAGAGATGTAGTAACTGGCTGCAATGAAAATGGCTGTTGATTGAATGTGGCTGCTCTGTGCCAGGCACTGTGCTAAGCACTAGAATTAGAAATACATTCCCTGGAGAATGGTGGAAGCTTCAGGGCATGAGCCCATTTTTGGTGGAGAGAAATGCCAGCCATGGATTCACTGGAGTCATTGACCCTGGGCCTGATTGGAACATCAGTAGGACTCTATGAAAATGGAGGGAGATTTCCAGTCTTGAGAATTAGGATGCATGTGTTCCTTACACTCACTTCCATCACATTTTAAGTTTGAATCCGTGTTTCCCAAGGATCTTGTTTATCTGTTTTTAATAATATTTTATTTTTTCCAAATACATGCAAAAATAGCTTTCAACATTCACCTTTACAAAACCTTGTGTTCCAGATTTTTCTCCCTCCTTCCTAATTGCCCCAAGACAGCAAGCAATATGATATAGGTTAAACATGTGGAATTTTTCTAAACATATTTCAATATTCATCATGCGGTGCAAAAAAATTCATCAAAAGAGAAAGAAAAAAATAAGCAAACAAGAGCACAAAAACAACAAAAAAGGTGAAAATACTATGCTTTAATCCATATTCAGTCTCCATAGTTCTTTCTCTAGATATGGATAGCATTTTTCATCACAAAATCTATTAGAATTTGTCTTGAATCACCTCAGTATTGAAAACCCAAGTCCATCACAGTTGATCATCCCATAATCTTGTTAATGTGTACAAAGTTCTCTTGTTTTTGTGTACTTCACTTAGTGTCAGTTCATATAAGTCTTTCCAGGCTTCTCTGAAATCAGCCTGCTGATCATTTCTTATAGAACAACAATATCCCATTACATTTATATATCACAACTTATTCAGCCATTCCCCAGCTGATGGGCATCCGCTCAATTTCTAATCCAGGGATCTTGTTTGTAAAGGAAGATATCATGTATCCAGTTAAGGAGGAATATTTTGTACCAATTGTTCATGTGTACCTTCTCAATGAAAAACTTTTTCTAATGAAGTCAACTGATTGATTGTTGAGGGTGGGGAGGGGATACAGACTTATTGGTAGGAGTTTATTAATGAATGAAAGACCATCAGGATGACCCATAGAATGCTGATAAATAATAGTCAACTGCATCTCAGGGTCCCAAACTACTAGTGAGAGTACAGACTCTCAGTTTCCATGGGGAAAGCACACTGTATAATGCTTCCAGTTGATGGTTTAAATTTTTTATCTAACCCCAATAGACACTTAAATGTTCGTAGAATTAAATGGAGACAACCATAATATGCTGAATCTGGGGGAGTCTGATTTTGTGATTTCTTTGCTAATCTCATAGGTTTGAGATAAAGGATTGCAGAGGATATTAGAATAGGGAGTCTGGGAGAGAGGTAGCTGAGAAAAATTGGAGAGAAGAAGATTGCTAGGAAGTATTTCTTTCAAAAGGGTAGAAATTGAAAGGAAGAAACTGGAGGTCATGGACCAGAGTAGGAGAAACTTAGAGATTGTTCAAGGACCTTTCCTGTGCAAACCTTTGTGAACTAATTCTCACACCAGCAAGAGAGTTTAAGTGCCTGGACAAACTTTGGGGAACTTATTAGCACACACAGGAGGGTTCTTTTTTTTTAAAGCTTGTCTTCATTTTTCTTGCTCTCCTAAGTGGACTTTTAGTTGAAAAAATACACAAGACTGCTGTCCCAGGGGCTTTTTAACAGCAAAGAAATGGCTCAGAAGGAAAGGTCACTGAGTTTGAAGTCTGCCTGGTGCTTGTAGCTCATCGACCATGTGAAACGGCCCCAGAGGGAGAATCTGGGTATTGCCCTTTCCTGTGGAGGACAAGAGGGGGCCATGTATCAGGGCTATGGTGAAGCCTTCCTAGCTTGTCCCCAGGAGGGCAGAAGAGATGTTAATGGAATGCTTTGTCCGGCTGCTTCTAATGCTTACTGAACCCAAATCTGCAAAGTCTGTGTCAGAAACAGAGAGGAGGGAAAAAGCATAGGGGAGAAAAGGGGGCTTGAGTCAGCTCACTGACTCAGCATCCACTCTTCTGGTTCTCCTTTGGCACTGGTGCTCCAGTTCTCCAGTAGGTTTCATACTTAGTTTCCTAGTATCTCTAGTTACCGAATATCCAGCTCTTGCAGGGCTGTCTACCCTGACCTTATCTCTCAGTGCCATCTGCCTGATTACTTACCCTTTACTAATTACTTTCTTCTTGGATCTTTGCCTGCTATCTACTTTGTTTTGTCTATATTTTGCATCTAAGACCCAGTTTGAACTATGATCAACATATTCATGTATTGTCTTATGGACTGATATCTCTTGGTTTCATACTTACCCCTCAACCAGGCATTTCTTTTTCTTTGCAAAACTTTTTTTTTTTAATGTTAAATGTGCCATTCTCCTATACATATTTCCATAATTATCATGTTGCACAAGAGAAATCAGATCAAAAAGGAAAAAAATTAAGAAAACAAAATACAAGCAAACAACAACAAAAAGAGTGAAAATTCTATGTTCTGATCTACACTCAGTTCCCATAGTCATTTCTGTGGGTGCAGATGGCTCTCTTCATCACAAGACCATTGGAACTGGCCTTGAGCCATCTCATTGTTGAGAAGAGCCACATCCATCAGAATTGATCGTTGCATATTCTTATTGTTGTTGTGAACAAAGATCTCCTGGTTCTGCTCACTTCACTTAGCATCAGTTCATGTAAGTATCTTCGGGTCTCTCTGAAGCCATCCATAACCAATAACATTTATATACTATACTTTATTCATCCATTCTCCAATTGATGGACATCCATTCAGTTTCTAGTTTCTTGCCACTATGAAAAGGACCATTAAAAACATTTTTGCACATGTGGGCCCTTTTCTCTCCTTTATGATTTCTTTGGGTAGAAACATTGCTGGATCAAAGACACAGTTTGATAGCCTTTTGGGCATAGTTCCAAATGGCTCTTCTGAATGGTTGGATCAGTTCACAACTCCACCAACAATGTATTGATATTCCAGTTTTCCCACACCCCTTCCAACATTTATCATTATCGTTTCCTGTCATTTTAGCCAATCTGAGAAGTGTGTAGTGGTATTTCAGAATTTCAACCAGGTATTCTTAACCTTTTTCTGTATTGTGAATTCCTTTGCCAATCTGTTGAAACCTATATGTAGATCCCTTCTCAGAATAATGGTCTTAAATGCATAAAATAAAATACATTAGATTATGAAGAAAAATAATTATATTGAAGTATACTTATCAAAATATATTTTAAAAATTCAACAAGTTCACAGACTTCAGGTTAAGAGCTCTAGTTTTAGGTATTCATCCTTGGGTGCCCTCTCCTAGAACAATTAGTGGCCATGACCTGATGTTCAGAACCTCAGCCTTCAACCAACCATTTGGATTAGCTTATCCGTAGCCTGGCCTATTCAGCTACCACCTAAAGCCCTTGGTATGGTAGAGAAAGAGATTTAGAGGAAATTGAAATAAAGCTTTCCAGAATGTCAGAGCCAGAAGGCATCTTGAAGAACCCAATGCATTCTCTTTCATTTTATCATTAAGGGGGTGAGGCTTAGAAATGGGGAATGACTGGCTCAAAGTCACACAGCTGGTTAGTGGTTCAACTGGAGTTAGAACCCAGTACTTTCCATCTGACATTCTTGGAGCTTCTTTAGCTCTCTGTACCTGGAGTACATATCTGGTTCTGCCAACAGAATCCCTTGTTAAGTTAGGCCTCTCTTTATAGCCAAGACAAGATAGTTAACTGGTATGTTTTTTCTTCTCAATCTCACTGAGTCATGGCATTTTTAGATTCTTGTCTTCCTACAGTGATTAGTATGTAACCCTAGACATAGTAGGTATTTAGTAAATGTTTGTTAGTTGGTAGAATCAAAGACTCTAGAGGCCATTTATTCCTACCTATATTTGAAAAAAAAAATCTCCTTTACAATATACTTTTCAGGTAGGCAATTAGCTTTTGCTCAAAGATCTATAATGAGGGGAAATATAATGCCTTCTTCTAAGACAGCCCATTCCCCTTTGGCTCAGCTGTGGTTGTCAAGGAGTTCTTTTTAAATTTTCCTTCAAGCAAGACAACAATTCATTTTTTCCCCCTTACTTATACTTAATATTTTATTCTCCCCATTACATTTAAAGTTAATTTTCAACATTTACTTTTATAAGATTCTGTTCCAAATTTTTCTCCCTCTCTCCTTCCTCTCCAAAGACAGTGGACAATTTGATATAGGTTCTACATGTTAAACATATTTCCACATTAGTCATATTGTGAAAGAAGAATCAGAACAAAAGAGACAAACCACAAGAAAGAGAAAACAAAAAACTAATAAAACAATGAAAATAGTATGTTTTTATTTGCATTCAGACTCCATAGTTCTTTCTTTGGATGTGCATAGCATCATGAATCATTTGTAACAACACGACAACTTAAATTTTTTTTTTTAATTAAAGCTTTTTAATTTTCAAAAGAAAGGTATTGATAATTTTCAACATTTACCCTTACAAAACCCTGTGTTCCAATTTCCCCCTTCTTCCCACCCCTTCCCTAGATAGCAAGTAATCCAATATATGTTAAACATGATAATAATATATATTAAGTCCAATATATGCATACATGTTTATATAATTATCTTGATGCACAAGAAAAATCAAATCAAAAAGGAAAAAAAAAACTGAGAAAAAATAAAATGCAAACAAACAACAACAAAAAGAGTGAGAATGCTATGTTGTGATCCACACTCACAGTTCTCTCTCTGAGTGTAAATGGCTAATATAACAATTTATTAGCAGGTTATGAACTTGGTAATAAAGTGGGTCTAATGGTTGCCTCAGTTAGTGCAAGATACCAAGGTGGAGACACAGCTTTCTTTTATAGTTATAAGATAGAATATAGGCAGAAAGACAAGTTATTCTTGGCTGCAGAACTGAGTTTTGGAAAGGGGAACAATATGAGTGGTTAAAAATTGGGAATGAAGGGCTAGCAAAAGTCCTCTTCTATTCTCTGGGGCCAAATAGGACATGTTTAGTTCCTCTTCTTCATGATTGTCTTTCAAATACTTGCTCTCCTGTCTCCTCTATATCTTCTCTTGTCCAGGTTTAACATTCCCAGTCCCCTCAAATGATCCTTGGATGGCACATTCTTTAGCCCCCTCATGATCCTGGCTCCATTCCTTTAAATGTACTTTAACTTGCCAATATCTTTCCTTAAAACAGAGAACCCAGAACTGAACATGATGCCTTGGATGTGGTTTGCCTAGAAAAGAATACAGTATCTCCTTCTTTGATCTGGGCATTATTCCTTTCAAAGCACCTGAGAAAAGTTTGATTTTTTTTTTTGGGGGGGGATATGTTCTATGATTGACTCACTTTGGATATTCCATTTACTAAAATCCAGATTTTCACCCAAACTGTTGTCTAGCTATGCTTTCTTCATCCTTTACTTGTGAACTCACTTATTTGAACTTCATGCCAAAATTTACATTTTATCTGTATTATTTCAGCTTATAAAATATGAGCATTGAGATGTTTTTTGATCCTGACTCTGATATCTATCCTGTTAGACATCCCTTCCTGTTTCATGTCATTTGTAAATTAAAAAAGCATGTCATCTCCAAAGACATTTTTATTTTGGCCAGTATAAGACCAAGGACAGATCTAACCTTCCCCTAGTTTTTCAGGTTGAAATTAACCTAATGATGATTCAATAATGATTCTATGTAAACTTGAAAAGTGGTCTCTAAGGGAGTAGTAGAGTGATCAGTTCCTGACATTACGTTGTTTAGTGTTTTTATTATCATCTAATTGACATCTCTGTATCTTGTCACCAATGTGTCACAAGAGAGTTTGTCAAATGCCTAGCTAAAATCTGGGTTCACTGTATTTATAAAATTTCCCTGGTGTACATCGTTGTTGTCATGCCATAAATAAAAATTATTTTAATCTGGCATGACCTGTTCTTGATGAATCTATGCTATCTCCCACTGATTAATGCTTCCTTTCCTTTCCTTTCCTTCCTCCTTTCTCCTTTCCTTTCCTTTCCTTCCTTTCCTTTCCTTTCCTTTCCTTTCCTTTCCTTTCCTTTCCTTTCCTTTCCTTTTCCTTTTCCTTTCCTTTCCTTTCCTTTTCCTTTCCTTTCCTTTCCTTTCTTTCCTTTCCTTTCCTTTCCTTTCCTTTCCTTTCCTTTCCTTTCCTTCCTTCCTTTCCTTTCCTTTCCTTTCCTTTCCTTTCCTTTCCTTTCCTTTCCTTTCCTTTCCTTTCCTTTCCTTTCCTTTCCTTTCCTTTCCTTTCCTTTCCTTTCCTTTTCCTTTCCTTTCCTTTCTTTCCTTTCCTTTCCTTTCCTTTCCTTTCCTTTCCTTTCCTTTCCTTTCCTTTCCTTTCCTTTCCTTTCTTCCTTTCCTTTCTTTCCTTTCCTTTCCTTTCCTCCCTCCCTTCTTTCCTTCTCCTTTCCTCCCTCCCTTTCTTCCTCTCTCTCTCTTCTCTCTCTCTCTCTCTCTCTCTCTCTCTCTCTCTCTCTCTCTCTCTCTCTCTCTCTCTCTCTCTCTCTCTCTGTCTCTCTCTCTCTCTCTCTCTCTGTCTCTCTTCTCTCTCTTCTTCTCTCTCTCTTCCTCTCCTCTCTCTCTTTCTCCTCCTTTTCTTCTCTCTCTTCGTTCTTCCTGTCTCCTGCCTTTCTCCTCCTTTCTTTAAAATCAGGACATCTGTCATTTTCCCATTGTGTGGCTTCTCTATCTTTTCTTCCTGAATTTACAAAGATCAGTAACATTGCTCAGTAATCACATCCTTGGAGTGTACTTTGTTTGATGCTGATGATTTGAATTCATTGAGGACAGCTGGATGCTCTCTACCATTTTTTTCACTTGTTTGATGCTTCAATTCTTAGTTAACCTATTAGTTCCCAGACTAAAGATCAATCCCTTTGATAGATAATAGTAAACATTTGCATGACACATTAAGGTTTTGTATATTTTATCTGTTTTAATATAATTTTTATAATTTAATACATTTTATCTTATTAATTCTTTGATTAGTCAGATTTACAGGTATTCATTCATTTATTTTACAAAGGAAGGAAGGTAGGATTCAGAAAAGTCAATCGATTTGCCACATGTTAAGAGTAGGATTCCAACCTAGATCTCACCTTACTTTTAAGTTACTGATTTAAATGCTTGAGAACTGGCTCTCCAAAAAGTGTAAGCAGAATACATATTCAAATTTAATTCACCTTGCTAACATATTCTCCATCACTTTTTAAAGTCTAGACAACCATTAAAACAATAAATCAAATTCTGATTTGTAGTGTTTTGTCAATTTCTGAAGTGTAAATGCTCACACTGAAAATTTAACAATCAGCTTAGTGGTTCAAGCTGGCTCCATCATTCCATTGCCCAAGTCTAGCATTCTCTCTATTTTACCAACTTATTGGGTAGTTGAATAGTCCTCCCTTCCCAACATCTTTTAACTGTTAAACAGTTCCTACCTCTTCTTTTAAGATCCAACTATTCTGTGGGTGCAGCCCTCCCTCCCTCAAACCCAATTCACTTGCATGTCATGTCATCATCTCCTAGTGTCATGTTTGTCTGCAAGAACAAAGGACAAACAATAACCACAACCGCCACCACAATGACAACTCTGTGGATGATAAGCCCAATAAGCAGCTATCACTCACATATACTTATAGCGTGAATTAGTTGACCTTTGTGGAAAGGAGAACCTTGGGAGTTGGGCATTTGGATATAGTGAGGTGGTGAAGGGATATTTTTCCATAATTAGATGGACCAGAAGGACAGACCTATAGATCATAGGAAATTTGGTTGACCATCTCCAAAACTATCTTTCCAGATAGAAATGTACTTTTGTCATATCAGTTCAAGTGTAGGTTTTATTTTAGCTATGTTGACTCAATAGGGATATTCTTCCACTAGAGCAGGGATTTTCATTCTGGGATTGGTAGATTAAAGGAAAGGTATAAAACATTTATATAGCTTCCATTATGTGCCAGGTATTGTGCTGAATATTTTACAAATATGATCTGATTTTATCCTTTCAACAACTTTGAAAGGCAGGAAATTATTATTTCCAATTTGACAATTGAGAAAAATGAGACAAATGGAAGTTAACTGACTTGCTTAGAGTCACACACACACACACACACACACACACACACACACACACACACAGCCAGTTAAGAGTCTGAGACTGGATTTGAATTCAGGTTTTTCTAATTCCAGGGGCAGACTTCCATCCATTGAACCATTATCTGCCTCTAGACATCAGTTAGACAGAGGGTTTGTCAATTTTTTAAAAAGATGGTTTTGATAGCTGTATTTTAATATAATTCCCTGTATTTATTTCATATATTTGAAATCTTTATTTTGGCACGTAGGCTTTACCAAATAGCTGAAGAGTCTGTGACAAAAAAGGTTAAGAAGCTCTTTTTGTAAAGGGTTTTGCTATGCCTCATTTTACTGTCTAAGGTTAGAGCAATATAATCACCTCAAATAAACAACACTTCCATCATTCATTCTTCCTTAGTCCCTTATCCTAGTCAAATGCTCACTCAAACATGACCTCTTGTGGAGACTTTCCTATTGCTGGCCAGCTTCCTTTGATTGGATAGTGCCTATACCCACTGGGCCTAGGCAAGCTGGTGCCCCTGAGTAGAAGCACTCACCCTGGCACTTTTGGTATAACTCCAAACTGGTATTCTAAGATCCCCTGGAGAGTTTTCAGTTCAACCAAGTCTCCACCTTCCCTTGCCCTAATTTATTTTTTTAATTTTTTTAAAATAATGGTTTATTTTCAAAATATATGTAAAGATAGTTATCATTTGAAGGGGACCCACATATGCACAAATGTTTGTGGCAGCCTTTTTTGTAGTGTCTAGAAACTAGAAACTGAGTGGATGCCCATCAATTGGAGAATGGCTGAATAAATTATAGTATATGAATGTTATGGAATATTATTGTTCTGTAAGAAAAGACCAACAGAATGATTTCAGAGAGACCTGGGAGACTTACATGAACAGATGCTAAGTGAAGTGAGCAGAACCAAGAGAACATGGTACACAGCAACAGCAAGATTATATAATGATTAATTCTCATGGATGTGGTTGTTCTCAACAATAAGATGTTTCAGGCCAGTTCCAATGATCTTGTGGTGAAGAGAGCCATCTACACCCAGAGAGAGGACTGTGGGTACTGAATGTGGATCACAACCTAGCATTTTCACTCTTTTTGTTGTTGTTAGCTTGACTTTTATTTTCTTTCTCATTTTTTCCCTTTTTGATCTAATTCTTGTGCAGCAAAATAATTGTATAAATATGTATGCCTATAGGAAAAAAAAGATCAAGTAGTCATAGACACATGTGTGTGTGCGCACACACACAAAGATAGTTACCCTCCTAAAACCTTGTGTCCAAAATCACTCCCTTCCTTAGATAGCAAGTAATCCAATATATGTTAAACATGTGCAATTCTTCTATATGTATTTCCATATTTATCTTGCTGCATAAGAAAAATCAGATGAGAAATGAGAAAAAAGTAAGCAAGCAAACAACAACAACAATGGTGAAAATATTAGGTTGTGATGCACAATCAGTCCCCACAGTCCTCTCTGTAGATGCAGATGGCTCTCTCCCTTACAAGTCTATTTGGAATTGGATTGAATTAACTTCTTTTGAAAACAACCACGTCCTTCAGAATTGATCATCATATAATCTTGTTGCTGTGTACAATGTCCTCTTGGTACTACTCACCTCACTTAGCATCAATTCCTGTAAGTCTGTTCAAGTCTTTCTGAAATCATCCTGCTGATTGTTTCTTATAGAACGATAATTTTTCATAACATTCATATAGTATAACTTATTCAGCCATTCTCCAGCTGATGGGCATCCACTCAGTTTCCAGTGCCTCACTAGTACAAAAATCTATTTTTAAGCTCTAAGGGTAGCTAGGTGGCCCAGTGGATAGAGTGCCAAGAAAAAACAGTGTTTGCTTCTTTTACCCTTTAAAAATAGACCAAGAGGGGCAGCTAATTGGTATAGTGGATAGAGCACCAGCCCTGAAGTCAGGAGGAGCTGAGATCAAATCTGGTCTCAGACACTTAACACTTCCTACCTGTGTGACCCTGGGCAAGTCACTTAACCCCAATTGCCTCAGGGAAAAGAAAGAAAGAAAGGAAGAAAGAAAGAAAGAAAAGAAAAGAAAAGAAAGAAAAGAAAAAAATAGATCAAGAGATTGTATTTGTGAGGTCAGAGTGTGGCTGTTGTACTTATGTGGCAAGGAGGGGGAAGAGAAGGGGTTTGAAGCAGACACTGTAAAATGAATAAGCAGATTTTACTGCTTACAAGTCATGCAGCTATTTCCTGAGCCTATAAACAACTTATACCAATTACTCCAGAGTGGGGAGTTTTGAGGAGGAGAGGGGTAGCAGTTTCCTTAAAAAAAATTTTTTTTTTTTGGATTCAGTTTTTAGGGAGCTAGTGGATGGGTAACATCTGGAATTCTTCACTCATACCACTGCAGAAGTGGGGCAGAATACCATGTCTATGGGCTAGGCCAGTAATTTTCAACTTATGGACCCCTAGGGACCTCTATGGGACATGTCTATTATTGCAAGCTGTCCATAAACTCTCATGCACACTAAATATTGGTCTTTTGATCTCTATTTAGTTTCAACAAAATATACAGTGGGACTCAGTATAATATGCAAACATACCTTCTGTGGACTGAGTAAATAATGTCTCCCACATACACAAATTACTATTTTTTAAGCATATGCAGAGGCTGCTGTGATTAATAAAATCCATTCATTTCAAGGCATGTCTGAATTCAGAGTAGTTTTTTAAATGTATTTTATTAACCAATCAGATACTAATAATATCATTACATTCATTGGATAAGGAAGAATTCTTGACTTAAAAAAATTAAGATGGCTCTTCTTGCTCAAAAAAACTGGAACCATTGGCCCACATTAGGATTTAATTACTCTCTCATTAGACAATTTATCTTTCTAGTCTTAGACAAGTAACAAGCACAATTACTTCACACAAGAAGTCTGATTGAGAAAGGGAGACACATTACAATTTGTCTACTCCCACCTCTTTTTCCATTAAGTTGGCTTATTTGACATAATGAATTCGCAGGTATGCATGTATGTATAGGGCTTTTTTGTTGTTGTTGTT
The DNA here is from genome assembly GCF_048593235.1 of Sminthopsis crassicaudata. Classification (NCBI taxonomy): domain Eukaryota; kingdom Metazoa; phylum Chordata; class Mammalia; order Dasyuromorphia; family Dasyuridae; genus Sminthopsis; species Sminthopsis crassicaudata. The sequence goes on from NC_133618.1 coordinate 399,108,409, forward strand.
GTTTGTTTTTTTGTTTTTTCTTTTTTTCTGAGGCTGGAGTTAAGGGACTTGCCCAGGGTCACACAGCAAGGAATGTCCCCCTGAATTCAGGACTGGTGCTCTATCCACTGTGCCACCTAGCTGCCCCCATGTATGTATGTTTTTAAAAAAAATATTATATTTTATTTTTTGAAGATCCTTAGAATTAAATAATTTTCCCAGAGTCAAATTGCTAGTAAATGTATAAGGCCAGATTTAAACTTAGATTAAGGGAAAACTACCATAGTTACCTCTACAGCTGCAGTTGTGGCCTTCCCTCACCTAATAAAAGGAGTGGGGTTTGATTTAGGTCATGTTTTTTCTCTCCTGCTGACCAGTCTTTCTCAGTTAGCAGGGTGATAGCCGAATTTCCATTCAATAGCTGTCCTTTGTGTCCATTTTCAGCACTTGCACTATCCTTACTTGCCAGTACAGTGGCAACACTTTTGGAGATACAACTTATCTACCCCTACAGCTTGACACTAGGTTCCTCCAGTGGAATGACTCATGAATATCCACAAGTGCAACCCTTGGCTCCAAATCAGTTCTCCCAAGCCTTGGTGACCTTTTCCAACCTCCTCAATATTGGTGCATTTGAAAAAGGCTGCTGCAGCCTTGTCTATCTCAGCTGCTAAAGAATCTATAAAAGGGGAGTCAAAAAAGAGAGATGGGAGGGCAAATTCTAAAATCAAGAGTTGTTTGCATAGAGTTGACCTGGGAACAGTTTCATTTCCCTAGCTCCAGACAAAGGGAGAAACATAGCATTTGACAGTGAATTGGACCAATTGACTCTGCAATGGAGGGAGAGGGAAAGGAGGGGGGAAACAGAGAGGGAAAGAGAGGGGGGAGAGGGAAAGGGAGAGAAGGGGAGAAGGAGGGAGGGAAAGAAGGAAGAAGGGAGAGGGAGAGAAGACGGAGGGAGGAAGGAAGAGAGAAAGACAGAGAGACAGAGAGGCAGAGACAAAGAAAGAGGAGAGGGAGGGAGGGAGAGAAAGGGAGAGGGATGGAAGAAGGGAAACAAAAAGGGAGAGAGAGGGAGGGAGAGAGAGAGACAGGAGAGAGGGGGGGAGGGGAGAGGGGGAGGGAGGAGAGGGGGGAGAGGAGAGGAAGGAAGGGGGAGAGGGGGAGGGAAGAGGAGGGAGAAATGAGAGGGGGAGAGGGGGAGGGGAGAGGAAGAAGAGGAGGGAGAAGGGGAGGAGGAAAGGGGGAGAGGGGGAGAGTGGAGAGGGGAGAGGGAGGGACAGGGAGGGAAAAAGGAAGGGAAGCAGAGAGAGAAAACTTTATGATTGTGACAGACTACTGCTGTGATATAAGAAATGATGAGCTCTATGATCTTAGAAAAACATGGTTAGACTTTCATGAAATAATGAAGAGTGAAATGAGCAGAACATTATATAAAACAGTATTGTTTTAAGAGCAACTAAGTTATTTTGACTATTATAAACATCCAAATTAACTACAAAGGACCTATGAAGGAAGATGCTGTATCTAGAATAAATATCTGATTGTGTGTGTGCAAATGTGTCTAATAGTAGCCATCTCTAGGGTAGAGGGATAGATACAGAAGAAAAAAAAGAAAGTTACATGATAACTTTGTTATAGATCTAAAGAGAATAGTAACTTATATGTAACAGATTTGAGGTTTCATGTATAATAATCTTTTCCTATATTACTATGTTATGGAAATGCTTGATTTATTACTTAGGTTTAGAATAAGATCAATCAAATTTAAAAGAAAAACAAACTGGTTTGAGTGTATGACTAGTGAAGTCTTTATGGAATAGAGAAAAAGAGAACCTGATTAAGCCGTTTCTGTACTGGCTGTATGTAATGAAGAAGATGTGGACTCGAGCCTGGTTTCTGACATATATTGGCTGTGTGACCCTAGTAGAATTTTTAATCTCTCAATTCTTTGGACAACTCTTAGATTTTAAATTGCAGAGAAGGTGACAATCTGCATGAGTTAAAAGGAATTTTCTCAGCTGAGAGTTCCTTATACTAACAAAATTAAAGGGCTAGTTCTTGTTTCCAATTTTATTGTACTTTATGATGTGATATATTTACAGCATTATATTGTTATTCTAGCATAACTTAATTATATATTATGATATTATTAAATTATATTATTTTATAAAGATCAGGACATAAAACTGTTCTTGTGACTAGATTGGGTATTCCATGAGGACAGGAGCCTTATTAGCTTAATGTCTCTCCCAGCAACCCAATACCAAGTTCTACAATTGTTAAAGTTTGATAAATATTTAGTGACTAGGGTGAATATACAAATAATTGAAAGAATATTTTAAGCATATTGTCTTGACTAGCCTGATTCACTGGGTCTGCTTCTGTCCAACTCCTATTGCTGGGGCCACTGAGCTCTGCCTGCAAATTCCCATCTGCTGATCCAGCCACAGGCAGGGGACAGAGAGCAGAATCTTTGGACCCATTGCTGGTGGCTCAGTATAGTTGATTTAACAATTCTGCTCTGATCTTGTACCCAATATTACTGCTAGCCTGAATCTTGATTTGTTTACTAATTCCAAGTTTCCACTCTGTCTCTTCCACTTCATAAGTTGAGGAGTGTTCAGAGGAGAGAACCAAGATGGTGAAAGACCTGGAATCCATGTCATATGATGATTAGTGAAAGAATTGAGGATGTTTAGGTTGGGGAAAAAAAAAACTTGGTGGGACTGGGTAAAGGGATGGTATTGTTCAGTTTTTCAGTCATGTCCAATCCTTTGTGACTCCATTTCTTGACAAAGATACTGATGAATGTTTTACTATTTCCTTCTATAGCTCATTTTTTTTCAGATGAGGAAACTGAGGCAAATAGGGTTAAGTGACTTATCCAGAGTCACACAGCTAGTTTAATGTTTGAAGCCAGATTTCATTTCAGAAAGGTGAGTCTTCCTGATTCCAGGCTTGGTCCTCTATTTGCTATATCCCATGGTACATGATAGTTGCATTCAAATATGTGGAAGAAAGATTAAGCTTGTTCTTTGTTTTACTCCAGAGACAGAAATAGGGACAAATGAGGCTGCAAAGAGGTAAATTCAAGGTGGATGTCAGAAGAAAACTCACAGTCAAAAACTTAACTTCCTTATCATTATTGCTGTCCAAAAGCAGAATGGGCTACCTCAAAAAGTGGTAGATTCCCTTTTGCTAGGAAAGCTAAATTACCATTTTCGAGGTATGTTATGGTAGAGATTCCTTTCAGACATGTATTGGACTAGATGGCTGTTCAGGTAGCAAGGAAGAAAACAAGGTAGAAAGGAAGGAATGAAGCAATTATTAAGCACCTACTATGTATAGAACATTCTGCTCAGCACTTAACAAATAATTATCTTTTTTGGATCCTCACTGTAACACTAATCTTTATAATAAAATATAGTTTAATAATAGGATGCTATTATTATTTCATTTTTCAGCTGAAGATACTGTGGTAGACAGAAGTACAATAACTATCCCAAGGTCACTTAGCTAGTAAATGAGGTGAGAGTGAAATTCAGGTCTTCCTCACTCAGGCTCAATGCCCTATACACTGTGCCACCTTGAGGCTTTCCATTTCAAATTCTGTGACATCATCTGCTGCTGGAATCCAATGAACCACCCCACTCTATCCATGGGTCTGGCTGATTTCTGTGTTCTGGATGTCCTAGGTCTGAACCTGTCAGACCACTAGAGCCTTGTTTCTATTGGCAGCTTCCCTTTAGCCCTATATGCACCCTCACTCTCATCTGGGATGGAGAAGATCCACACTGACCAACAAGTACTTTATTATCACTGCTGATATTATGAGTATGAAGAAAGCAATATCCAAGTGATTTATTAACTTTCTCCAATTTTCATTTTCCTGCTCTCTTCAATATGTCTCCCTCATCTTTTGAAAAATGTGAAATGTAAATGAAGTGAATATGTTTGGCTCTTGTGTCTGGTACAGCTATAAAGTCTGGACTGGAGGACCAACAGAAGTTTTTGTCTTTTGTCAGGAAGAATGAGAAACTCAATGTCACTAACATTGTGGAGGCTGACTTTGTGCATAGGTGGTGCTTGGTATTGAAGGAGAAATGGAAGTTAAAAAAGTGTTTTCTGTCCTCAAATTTAAAATAGCAAGGGAGATAAGAAACTAACAACCATGAACTGGAGAGAGTCTATTCCCTCCCTCATTTTAGAGAAAGGGAAACAGTCTGAGGTAGTTAGTGGCATAGACACAAATAACTATATATATATTTTTAAAAATTAGTATAAGTATCATAGGAGAAGTAGGGAACATAGTTCAAGGAAGGTCTGTTGAGAAAAAAGTCATATCTGATTGGTAGAAATGAGAAAAACTGAAGTCATGGAGGTAGTAGTATTTGAGCTGAGTTTTTTCTTTTTTTTTTTTTAATAGTTTTTTTTCCCAGTTACATGTCAAAAATTTTTTTTTAGCATTCATTTTTATAAGATTTTGAGTTTCAGAATTTTCTCTTTTCCTGTTCTCTCCCTTTTCTTTTCCTCTTCTGGAGATCGTAGGCAGTTTGATAGAGTTTATACATGTGCTATCATGTAAAACATATTTCCATATTAGTCACAGTTATGAAAGAAGAAACATCAAAATGGAAAAAAAAACATGAGAAAGATTAAAATAAAGGAAAAAAATGCTTTGATCTACATTCAGAGTTCATCAGTTCTTTAACTTGTTATGGATAACATTTTCCTTTATGAGTCCTTTGTCTTGGAGCATTGTATTGTTGAGAAAGGCTGGGTTGAACATCACACAATGTTGCTGGTATCATTATGTAAAATGTTCTTTTGGTTCTGCTTATTTCATTTTGCATCAGTTTGTACAAGTCTTTCCAGGTTTTTCTGAAATCTACCTGAAATAATTTCTTATTGAACAATAGTATTTCATTACATTTATATACCACAACTTATACAGCCATTTTCCAATTGATGGGCATTTCCTTAATTTCCAATATTTTGCCACCACAAAAAGGGCTGTTGGGCTGAGTCCTTTATTTTTTTCTAAAATATAATTTATTTTAATTTAAAACTTTATTTAAAAGCTTTTTTTGAGGTGAGTCTTGATGGATAGACAACATTTTAATAGTAGGTCTAGGAAGGAGAGAGGATTTCTAGTAAAGGGTTGAAGGCAGGAAAACACAGGACATGTTCAGGAGTGGAGAACTAATCCAATTTGGCTTGAGTCTAGAGTTTTTGAAGGGGATTAGCAAGGATTGATGAAAGCATTAAAGGTAAAGATTACAGAAGGCCTTGAATGCCAGGCTGATGAGCCAGGACTTTATCCTATAGATCAGTGGTCTCCAAAGCAGGGACTATGGATTCCAAGGTAATTGATGGGGATGTACAAAGAAAATAAGGGTCTAGGTCCTCCCTGTGGCTCAGTGAATTTCTAGCAAAACTCTATTACAGTGAATAATTGCTCCCTCCTCTCCACTTCCAACAAATGTTGGGCTGGCATTGCTGGTAGAGTAGGCTGATTGTGGGACCTAGAAAGGACAGACAGAAGTGGGCCTTGGAATGGGAACAGGAGAGCCATGGGTAATGAGGTAGAGGTTGTGAAGGAAGTCTGGATGAGGTGGTGGTGGAGACAGATTTGGGCTGTTTGAGGCGCTAGGGCAGTCAGGCCAGGAGCAGGAACACTTGATCAGGGGCTAAAAATGGCAGTAGTTTCCAATAGTTTCCAACACCCAATCAGGGGTGACAGAGTGAGGGAAAGAGGAAGTATCTGGGGAGGCAGTGTGAGCAATAGGCCCATCAAAGCTTCCTGATGCTTTCCCTCTTCCATTCAATCTCTCTTTAAGGGGTGGGAAAGTATTGATAGTCATGGGCATGGACAAAGGCTGAACAAGGGACTGGACATTTGGGAAAGGCCAGTGGCTAAGGCACAGGTGGAAGATGAATGAGATCAACAAATGCTCACCAAGTGGTCACTCTGTGCTGGGTACTGTACTCCCAGGGAGTCAAAGACAAAAAAGACACTGAGGGACTTATAGTTGGATAAGACAATACGCACACATATACATATATACCATATTTACAAGATAGATGGAAGATAACTGGGGAGGAAGGGTGAAAGGAAGTCAGGGAAGGCTTTGTGCATCTTTTTTATTGATAGGATTGCATGATTAAAAATGTTCCAAGACTGCTGCTACGGGCAAGGGGGAGCCACCGCAAGGTCATGGGGCAAGGGGAAAATATGATTAGATTTGTTCTTAAGGTAATTAACTTGGAGGTCCTTGAAGAAGTGATCAGAAAAGAGAGATAGTGGGATTGTTAACTCTTTGTGTATTAGCTTCCATGTCTCACTGTTGATGCTCTGAGACTGACAGCAGCTTCATCCAGGAAGCAGACAGAGCTGGGAATGTGGGGTTGCTTGAGGAGATCACCATGGCTACAGACTAATCAGAGAACTGAATTTGCCACCCAACCTCTTGGAACATATTGACTGTGAAACGTTCCCTGTGTCCTGGTGGCTGACTCTTTCCCAGTTCCTTGGCAGACTGAGGGTTAGTACTCATGCCTGAGCTCACTTCTTAGGTCTTGATTATGCCGTCCGTCAGCTTAGTTATCCCTGTATAGTATGGTGGGATGGTGAAGACCATGTGTAAAGTCGGTGGACCTGGATTTGTGAATTTTGGCTCTGCTGAACAAAACCTGTGTGACTTTAGACAAGTCACTTCAACTCTGTCAGCATTTATTTCATCATCTACAAAATGAAAGATTCAGACTAACTGATCACTAAGTTCATTTCTAGCTCTAATTCCTGTGACTCCTATAACCAAGCAATGGATACCTAGATAGAGCTTTCACAGGATTTCTTGAAGTAGTGGGGTCTTTGACTAGGAGTTTGAATACTACCAATGACACTTGTGTAACCATGGTCAAATCATTTAATTTCTCTAAGCCTCAGTTTCCTAATCTATAAAATGGGATAGCAAAACTTGTGATGCCTATTTATCAAGGCTGTTGCAAAAACTTACATGAGATAATATATATGAAGTGCTTGATAAACAATGCTATTGAACATCAATTATTATTTTTCTCTTATTCCTGTCTAGTGGCGAGAAGAGCCTATGGAGCCCTTAGACAGTCCAGGAGAGACCATCTACCTTAATGATACTGGACCTATGTTTTATGTCTCATCTATAGTATGGACAACTCTGATTATTCTGTATATAAGTGAGGATTCTATTGAACCTAAGCTCTGTGAGAATATGCATGAGTTGGATCAGGGGGAAATGTCCTTTTCCTGATTTGGTATGATGGGAGCAGTCATGCATAGGATATAGAATGTCTGAGGCAGAAATCGTAGCTTTGGGCAAGCATCAGCTTTTGCAGTGAGTATGAGAGAAGGGCTCAAGATGAAAAATGGTGAATTGTCACTGTTGACATATTCCCTCTTTACCTCCCTTAGCAAAAGGAACCTTTTGTTCTTCTCCCAAGAATGAAACAACATCATTTCTCTACATTTAATTAAGTTTTGCATGACTCAGCAAGATGAACTCTTGAGAAATGGGTCCATTTGCTGCCCAATAGAGAGATCTAGCTGCTTCCTCTTGGTTCATTAAAACTCAATAGTTGGTGGGGTTTTTTTTTAAGTAGGATCAGAGCATCTTAGATCATCTAGTCTAACTCTTTCAGTTAGCAAATGGGGAAGCTGAGTCTCAGAGAGGTGAAGAGATTGTGCTCTCCTATAATCCATGACCTAGTGATTTTGACCTCCTTTGTTGGTCAGTCGTATGACTACATTTAAGGTTTTCTTGGCAAAGTTACTGGAGTGATGGTTTGCCATTTCTTTCTTCAGCTTATTTTTTACAGATGAGGAAATCGAGACAAACAGGGTTAAGTTATTTGCTCAGAATCATATATTTAGTAAGTGTCTGAGAGCAGATTCAGGAAGATGAGTCTTCTTGACTCCAGCACTCCATGCACTATGGTATCACCTAGCTTCTTACTCTTCCTTGAAAAAGACACTTAGCTCTGAATGTTTTTGCTCACTGTCTCCAGTGCTTAAAGTTTTTTCTTCCTCATCATCTTTGACTCCTAGTTTCTCTGGGTTCATCTTCACGTATCAATTAAAGTTCCACATTCTTTAAAAAACCTTTTCTTATCCCTTCTTAATGCTAGTGCCTTTCTTCTATTGTTTGTCTCCAATTAATCCTATATATATCTTATTTATACAAGTTGTTTGTACAGTTGTGGCCATGCTATAGAATACTTTTAGGAAGTGTGAATATGTTCTTCCTGATTGAGTTGGAAGGAGAGCCTAGCCACTGACTAAGTGAAAATTTGCTATATTCTCATGGCCCTTGAGACAGTATTCCATTTGACAAAAATCTCCACCTCCATACCTCCATTGTAGATCCCCAAGGTAGTAATTTTGTATTTCCTTTCTCCTCTTGGACTCTCTCAAAGGATTTTAGAACTTTTTTCTCTGGGCACAGAGAAAATCTATTTCTTAAAAAAATTGTTTTGAACGTTTACTTTAAAAAAAATAACGATCTGATAATATAAGGATTTTCTGGTCCTGGTGTATTTGTTTGAAATGTGGTTGCGAGAAATCAGTTGAAGAGAGCATCTGAAAAGAGAAGAGAGATTTAAAACTGAGATTTTTTTTTCCAGAGCACTATACTTGGTGGGGGCTCAGCTAGAGCTAGAAAAATAAAGAATCATAGATTCTTTTGTTACAATTTCCTAGAGTAGAGAGAGAGAGGATGTTTATATTAGGAAATCCATCTAAGTAAGGAGACAGTAGTAGAGTGGGTATGACTAAGTGTATGAAGAGTGCCTGAACAACTCTGTTTACCACCTCACTCCACTACTGCTACAAAGAACTAGGAAGTGGGAACCACCACCTCTGAAACACCTTCTGGCTGGCCCTAGCTTCATGTTCCCCCTTCTGTTCTTGCTTCTTTGTCCACTGTCCCACGTATCCTTGAACAGTATCTCAGCCTCTACCCTTCACCAGAGTGCAGCTTTCTATATAAAAATTACTTTAGAGGTCTATAGAGCAGTCTACTTATATAAAGTGAGAACTAGCTATATAGGGAACAGTTAGCAGGTCAATTTAGTTGGAGCCAAGAATGTAGGAAGATGGGCAATGTAAAATGAGAATATGTTTGGTTGTTTTTTTAAGAGTTGAAAAGGACCTTATAGCCTCTCCCAACCCCCAAGTCAGACATTTTATAGATGGGGAAAATTAAGGTTCAGAGTGAGCCTTTCTTGCTTAGACCAAAACATCACTGACATTTTACAGACAGCTGGTTCTCTGTTTAAAGGCAATAACTTTCTTTATTAATTTCATGGCTTTGTTTAATATGAACCCAACTACTGGCTAAGTATTTTTTTAAATCACATTTCAATTTTAAAGACCTTCTTTGAACAGATTGTATTTGCTCTCCTTCATGTTTGCTCTTGTGATCACAATTCCACAATATTGTCAGCTCTTCCATAGCCTTCGTTCTTTATATGAGGGTGTGCTGTTGCCTAGCAACCCCAGATTGGCGCTGGGCAACTGTCGAGGCCCCCCTTTCCACCTTCTTCCCTCCCCTTCCCCCCAGCGTGCTGCTGAGAAGCGACTGCTTCAATGGGCCTGAATTCTGAAGAGGACAGGACAATTTCCAGTTATGGCTCAAATGAGCTGTGAATATTTATAGCTGCTGGGGCAGGCCACCAAGAAGTGCCCTGGGGCTTAGCTCCACAACTGCTGGCCTGCTTTATGCACCCTGGTCAATGCCATGGAAGACTTTCCATCGAGAGCCTAGGTGGCCGTGGCATTTGACAAAAAACTCACTGACTTGTAATAACCATCAAAGACTTTGCAAGGGGATGTAGGAGGGCTTGGGTTCCTGGGGGTGGGTTCTCAGTGATGGGACTGGTTTGCTGCCTACTTGGAAGTCTCTGGACTCTGAGGGAGCTCTGCCAGTCCTAAGCTGGTCAGAGAGCTCAACTCCACCCACCTCAGTGGTGAAGGAAATGTAGGGCTTCACAATTGCCCAGAAATCCATTAACAAGTATTTATCTGTGAGGGAGGCAACAGCAGTGGGATGGAAAGAACATTGGACTGAGAATCAGAAGTTGAATTTTGATTCTCTCTCAGCCATTGTCACTATCTCCCAGTCAGAGAAAGATGATATAAACAGAGATTTAGAATTGAGAAGAACTTATAAGGGTCATAGATTCTAAACCCCTCCTTTTATAGGCAACAAACCCCCAGGGCCAGCAACCTGGAAGAGATCTGAGTTCAAATGTGGACTTATATAGGTTCTAGTTATAATATACTCCATTTCTCAGAATCCTATAGACTTTGATTAAGTGTTTGTCTTCCTTGAGCCTCCCAGTGCTTAATATTATTTCTTTCCTCAATTATCTTGCATTTGATTTATTTATTGTATATCCTAGAATAGAAGCTTCTTGAGGGCAGGCATTTTGTCTTTGCATCCTCAGTATCTTAGCCTCGCACATTACATTAAAAAATTATATCTATGTTTTCATAAGTGTAAGAGAAACTGTGAGGAAGAATTCCTTTCTACTAATGCACACTAACAATTTCTCTGCAATTTATCATCATGGATAGTTACTTGAAGGCATTGAAAGGTTAGGTGACTTGCCCAGAGTCACATAGCAAGTATATGTTAGAGGCAGTCAGATAATCTTGATTCAGGGCTGGCCTTCTAACCAATTGACCACATAGCTTCTTTTGTACACATTAAGAGTTAATAACTGCTATTTTTGGAAGGAGTTTGTAGGCTACAAACATAGACTATACACAAATAAATATATATGTAATTTATAGTCATTTCAGTTGTGTCTGACTTCATGACCCCATTTGGGCAAAGATACTGGAGTGGTTTGCCATTTCACTCTCCAACTCATTTTACAGATGAGGAAACTGAGATAGAAAGTTAAATGACTTGTTTAGGGTCATACACATCTTAAGTGTCTTTCCAGATGTGAACACAGGAAGATGAATTTTCTTGACTTCAGGCCAGGTACTCTATGTAGCTGCCCCAAATAAATATATAATATTTATTTAAATAAATAAAAATAAATAAATACAAGTTTAAATGTGTTATGGGGAGAAGAGGGTCCAGACAAAGGGCACTGGGAAAATTTGAGAAGGGAGAGAATATTTTAAGCTATGAAATAAGGGAAAACTTCATGGTGGAAACATCACCTGAGCTGGCACTAGAGTTTTAGTACCATTTCTAACTTATGAAGGCACAAAAAGGGAAATATGGATAGTTTATGTAGGTTCCATTTGTCACCATTATGGTACTCAAAATCCTTATTTCTGCCTTTGGAGCCATAAAACTTTTTTTGGTTTGTTTTTGTTTTTTCACTGCTGTTTCTATACAGGGAGGCAAAGAAGAAACTGGAGAAAGAAAAGGAGAAAGAGAACAATGAGGAAGAAGAAAAGGAGAAAAGGAGGAGGATAAGGAGATCATCCCTGAGCTTTTGGTCACTCTATTTCATATACCTAAAATACCTCCCCCCCAACCCTAGCTGGGGAAATACTTTTTCAAAGCTTAGTTGAAATGCTTCATCCTCCATGAAACCTTCTTTGATTTCCCCAGGGGGAAGTGTCATCCCCTTTTTCTGAACTTACATAGTTCTGTTCTGGGGAAAAGGCCAACCCAGAAGAAAATGTCCTTGGCTGTTAACAAATAGTAGCTAGAGTACATAAGTGAAAAGGCTGGAACAACTTGAAACATCTCAGCAGAACCATGAATGATTATTTAAAAACATGCATGTTTAGTTTTTTTAAAAGAAATTGTTCTCCTAAACATTATCATAACTAAGAAATTCACTCTTCTCTTAGTCTGAAGTAGAGGTTCAATTTACCTTTTGGGGAAAGAGTTGGGGAGACTTCATTAACAACTCCCTTGGAAATTTCTGGGAACTTTAGGGACATGATGACATAGAGCTTGGAACTTTTGGGAATGATGAAATTACAGATGGTATCTAGCCAAATGGTGGTCCAATGCTAGCAAAACTCATCTTTTAGGAATAATAAAGGAAATTCTGAATTCTTACTTTATCTTTGCTCACCCTGTGACTTTGTCAGAGAGACAAATTAAAAGGAGAGACAACTTCTAATTGGCTCTTTTCTCAATTCTCCAAATGGATCCTATAACTTCAAGAGTTCCATTAGGAAGTAACGCTTCCTCACCCTATTATTATAGAACATTCTCTCATATGGCAGCTAGAACAGGAAAGTTTCTTTTTTTTTAAATTTTATAATTATAATTTTTTTGACAGTATATATGCATGAGTAATTTTTTTATAACATTATCCCTTGTATTCATTTTTCCAGATTTTCCCCTCCCTCCCTCTACTCCCTCCCCTAGATGACAGGAAATATCATACATTTTACATGTGTTACAGTATAACCTAGATATAATATAAGTGTGTAAATCCAATTTTCTTGTTGCATGTTAAGTATTGGATTCAGAAGGTATAAGTAACCTGGGTAGATAGACAGTAGTGCTAACAATTTACATTCACTTCCCAGTGTTCCTTCTCTGGGTGTAGTTATTTCTGTCCATCATTGATCAACTGGAAGTGAGTTGGATCTTCTCTATGTTGAAAATTTCCACTTCCATCACAATACATCCTCATACAGTATTGTTGTTGAAGTGTACAGCGATCTTCTGGTTCTGCTCATTTCACTCAGCATCAATTGATGTAAGTCTCTCCAAGCCTCTCTGAATTCATCCTGCTGGTCATTTCTTACAGAGCAATAATATTCCATAACCTTCATATACCATAATTTACCAACCATTTTCCAATTGATGGACATCCATTCATCTTCCAGTTTCTAGCCATTACGAAAAGAGCTGCTACAAACATTTTGGCACATACAGGTCCCTTTCCCTTCTTTAGTATTTCCTCGGGATGTAAGCCAAGGAGTAGCAGTCTGGATCAAAGGGTATGCACAGTTTGATAACTTTTTGGGCATAATTCCAGATTGCTCTCCAGAATGGTTGGATTCTTTCACAACTCCACCAACAATGTATTAGTGTCCCAGTTTTCCCACATCCCCTCCAACATTCATCATTAGCCATCTTAGCCAATCTGACAGGTGTGTAGTGATATCTCAGAGTTGTCTTAATTTGCATTTCTCTGATCAGTAGTGATTTGGAACACTCTTTCATATGAGTGGATATAGTTTCAATTTCTGAGAATTGTCGAACAGGAAAGTTTCATTAAGTAAGCTTGCATCTGGGTCCCTGAATGCCTTTTCCTTTTAGTGTTTTTTTCCCCCTGTAGGTAACCAAGTATCAAAATGGAGGTAGACTTATCCAGGCCAGGTAGTGATTATGAGTTGATGAGGGCCAGAGATCCTGGGTCCATTGAGTGAAGCTGACTGGTGACAAGAGAAAGACTAACTGGATCTTCACTGGAGATCTTCACTGGAGATAATGGTGACAAGAGAAGACTAACCCCTATGCTTGATTTGCCAAAGGATATGAATTTTGAAGGACAGGGAAGAGCTTAGGTAAAAAATGTAAAAGGCTCAAACAGTAGTCCCACAGATTGCTTTATGTCCTAATAATATTTAAATATCAGGCCTTTCAGCAAATTGTAACAATAGTTATATTACTGAATCCTGTTTTAAAGTTGTTCTGACAATGTGCAATATGAGTCTTTTATGTTTACAATTCTTTTGTATATAAGAAAAAATACCCTTTCCATACCTCATTCATATTGTACTTTGAGTCACTTTTGTATTCCTCCCCTTCTGGGGAGACCTAGGTATGAACACCAAAATCAAAACTTTAAATAATGTCTCTCTCGAAATGAAGAAGGGAATTTTTAGCAAGCTGAAGAATATGAGAAAAGGGAGCCTCATCACCCTCTCACTAGAGGCAAGTTCCCTCAGATTTGAACCCAGTTTGAACCATGTGCTCTAAAGCGGAGGAGCCTCTTAGGGAAAAGTAAAGGATAAGTGCTCAAAGCCCGCCTTGGGCTTTTCCAGTGATTTCCTAATATTGGAAACTGATTTTTAAAAAATTCTTACTAAAAATGTGTTTTTACTCTTGAATCATATTCAATTTCCCATTAGAATAAGCTTATGTCTTTGGTTTTTCTCTCTGAGTTTATCCACATCATATCCTCCCAACATTTAGCATGGCACACTGCCCATCACATGAAGTTGTAAACGTATTTGGACTTCAAATTTATCATTCTGGAACTCTTTATTCCTATAACCTTCTGTTCTACTTCCCTGGATAATCACCAGTCTTGGGTCATGACCCAGATGGCTTCACAATGTTGAACCTTGTTGGAGAAAGAAATGAAACCTCCAGTTAGATTCATCTATTCTAGATTCATACTCTATCTTTATTCATTTCTTCTCAACTCTTTATCCTACTCCCCATGGCTGCTGTTCCAAATGTAAGCTTCTTGAAGATAGGGACAGTGTGACTTTTAAATGTATATTCCTAGGTTTAATATAATGCACAGTATGTACTGCAATTAATGCAATTAATTAAAATCTCAAGGACTTCTAAACATTTGAAAATTGCAGCTTTTGGAAGACCCATTGTTGGGGAAGGTATGACAGCTTAGTTTAGATCATTACTCTATGATTTCCTACCTAGTTGTTCTTGAGCAATTAATTTTTGGTCTCTGAGCTTTATATTCCTCATATATAAAATAAAAATATTGACTAGATAATCCTCTAAAGGCTTTTGACAGCTTTGAATCTATTGATTCTATTGTCTCATTTTCTTAGCCTGCTGAACTTAAGTGTCTGTGGACAGGGCAGTCTCTGAGATCCCAACATCATTAAATATTTCCCTGAGTTCAGAGTAGTATGGAGCAAATGAAATGGACTAGTCACCAGTTACCACCCTTGGGAGCTTGTCGTGTCTCACCCTTATGTTCTCACCAGTCAGCCTGTCTACTTTCATCATCCTTTGTATCATTGCCAGGATGACCACAAACACATGGGATTAACTTCTGCTGCTATTGCCCACCTTGGTTTCTTGGCTGGCCCCATTGCTGATCTGTGCTTTCCTGGGCATCTACCAGTCTGCTCTCCCTCTTTGTTCCCATTACCAGCTGTCTGGGTTTCTACTTCACGTATTACCTAAATAGTCTTCTCCAACTTGTTTATTTGACTTGAATTGATCCTGGCTGCTTGGCAGTATGTACTCAGTTTTGGTAAATTTGGTTGCCAAGAGTCTCCTGATTGACCTCAGTAATCTTTCAGAGAAAGATTCTATTTCTCAGAACTGAGGAAGCAGTTCTTGGGCAGCCCTTTAATCTCTACTTTGCTATTTTGGGGCAGTAATCTTTCTTCTTTCTGGGTTTGACTGCTCAATTCCCTCAGAGAGGACTATTGTGTCATCACCCATATGGTTAGTCTCCTTCAGGCAACAGAGGTGCCAGAACCCACTCAGAGCCTATCTCGGGTCCTCATGGGCTTCTAGGTTATAGAACTTCCATGCCTGACCACATCATCTCTCCTGATCTCTTTTGTGTCTTTCAATAAGCCTTTGTACAGAATCTATCTAATACCCTAGAGATATGATAGAATCTTGGGGAAGAAGAGAATGTCTTCAGGTAATCTTGGAAGATTAGTTAAATTTCTGAGTTCAGCTGAGTGTTGTTACCAATATGCTCAACACTGGATTTAGAGATCTCCAGCCTCTCTTCTGGAGCCTCAGAACAGCTCAAGCTGAAGGAGGAACAGCATGGCTCTCCAAGAGAGTGAACAAATTCAGCTTTTAACAATCTAAGCTTTGGCATAAACTGTTCTGTGTCTTCCAAGTTCCAGGAGTAGGATTTGTCAATTCAGTTCTCTGAGCATCAAAGGGAAGCCCACTTTGTATTGTAACTATTTCAGATTCCGTTTCTAAGTAGGTATTTTGTTTGGTCCTTGAAAACAAAGCTGCTTCAGGCCCCTTTTCCCACTTGTAGCCTGAAACTTATCACCAACAGCTCCTCCAGAACACACAGTTCTGGCTGCTTTTCACTCAGTAATTTAATAAACATTTGTAAAGCAATGACTCTGACTCAGGCCCTGGGCTATGTGCCTGGGATACAGAAGTAGGGCATAATGAAGACCTTGCCTTCAAGGGGCTTGTCATTTAACCTGTCTGTAATGATGCAATGTGTAACTTGGATTTTGAGCATGTGTAGTTTGCATAAGTGGAGCCTGCTGAGCTGGGACCAAATGTGTGGCTGTAAGCTTCCTTTAATTAACTGACTGCATCTTGAAAACTGGTCAGATCAAGTCGGTGGCTCTCCTCCATCTTTGGGCTGTGATCTTTTCTGTGAATGCTATCTGCTGTGCCCAGTGTGGATGCCATTAACCAAATTAGTGAAAAGAGGATTAACTTTCCCTTGATTACATTTCTCTTCTGTGCTCCCAGAGAAATGGGCCTGGGGATGTTTATTTCTGATTTGTATTGTTTGTTCTCAGTTTCGGGTACTGGAGGTGATCCTTAAGTATAGAGTTTGAATCACTGCAATTTTGGAGCCAGAATTTCATTTGGGGTGGTGCAGCCAACTAGCTCAGGATGGAAACCCTGAGAAATTTAGAGTGCTTGGGAGGAAAACCTAAAGTGGGGGAGGGGGATGATTAGAACTGGGACTGTGCTCTATGGGAACTAAATTACATTTTCTTTCTTTCCCAGAGATTGAAGTGCAAGGGGAAGAGGATTATGCCTCTGATAGGTTGAGGGAGTAAGTTTTTATATTTGTTATTATACCTTAAATATTCCTTTGTAAAAGTCCAGTATTACATTCCTATCTCATCACCATTCAGGATCTCCCTTCCATAATTGGTCATCTAGTCCAATTTTCTTGGATATTTTTCTAAAAGTCTTTTGTATAGAATTGATTGGCCCAAGATGCTGGAAGTTTTATTCTACTTCCTTTGATATTTTTAGTATGCTAACGCTAGTGCCATACTCTGATTCTTTATTCATTATAATCGAATAAGTTGAGGTTGAAATATGTATAAACAAATAAGTGTCATGCAAGGTAGAAAACATTAAAGGGATGAGAGAAGCATGCCCACTGCTATTTGAACTCAGATGTTTCTAATACTAGTAAGCGTGGGTGGGTAATTGTCCAAAGTTAAAACTCCTTCAGAAGATCGAGATGAGTAGAGTTGGGCTCAAATCCTGAGTTTCTTTTTTAAATTTATTTTTTTATTAATTTTTATAATTATAACATTTTTTGACAGTACATATGCATAGGTAATTAAATTTTTTTTTTTTTTTACAACATTATCCCTTGTACTCCCTTCTGTTCCTAATTTTTCCCCTCCTTCCCTCCACCCCCTCCCCTAGATGGCAGGCATTCCCATACATATTAAATATCTTATAGTATATCCTAGGTACAATATATATGTGCAGAACCGAATTTTGCTGTTGTTATTGTTGCAAAGGAAGAATTGTATTCGGAAGGTAAACAATCTGGGAAGAAAAACAAACAAAAAAAAAGCTCACAGTTTACACTCATTTCCCAGTGTTCCTTTTCTGGATGTAGCTGATTCTGTCCATCACTGATCAATTGAAATTGGATTAGCTCTTCTCTATGTTGAAGATATCCACTTCCATCAAAATACATCCTCATACAATATCATTGTTGAAGTGTATAATGATCTCCTAGTTCTGCTCGTTTCACTCAGCATCAGTTGATGTAAGTCTCTCTAAGCCTCTCTGTATTCCTCTTCTTGGTCATTTCTTACAGAACAATAATATTCCATAACATTCATATACCATAATTTACCCAACCATTCTCCAATTGATGGACATCCATTCATTTTCCAGTTTCTAGCCACTACAAAAAGGGCTGCCACAAACATTTTGGCACATATGTGTCCCTTTCCCTTCTTTAGTATTTCCTTGGTATGTAAGCCAAGGAGTAGCACTGCTGGGTCAAAGGGTATGCACATTTTGATAACTTTTTAGGCATAATTCCAGATTGCTCTCCAGAATGGTTGGATTCTTTCACAATTCCACCAACAATGCATCAGTGTCCCAGTTTTCCCACAGCCCCTCCAACATTCATCATTATTTGTTCCTGTCATCTTAGCCAATATGAAAGGTGTGTAATGATATCTCAGAGTTGTCTTAATTTGCATTTCTCTGATCAATAGTGATTTGGAACACTCTTTCATATGAGTGGAAATAGTTTTAATTTCATCATCTGAAAACTGTCCATATCCTTTGACCATTTATCAATTGGAGAATGGTTTGATTTCTTATAAATTAAAGTCGATTCTCTGTATATTTTGGAGATGAGGCCTTTATCAGAACCTTTAACTGTAAAAATGTTTTCCCAATTTGTTACTTCCCTTCTAATCTTGTTTGCATTAGTTTTGTTTGTACAGAAACTTTTTAATTTGGTATAATCAAAATTTTCTATTTTGTGATCAATAATGGTCTCTAGTTCTCCTTTGGACACAAATTCCTTCTTCCTCCACAAATCTGAGAGATAAACTATCCTATGTTCCTCTATGATTTCATTCTTTATGCCTAAATCTTGGACCCATTTTGATCTTATCTTAGTATGTGGTATTAAATGTGGGTCCATGCCTAGTTTCTGCCATACTAATTTCCAGTTTTCCCAGCAGTTTTTGTCAAATAATGAATTCTTATCCCAAAAGTTGGGATCTTTGGGTTTGTCAAACACTAGATTGCTATTTTTATTCACTATCTTGCCCTGTGAACCTAACCTATTCCACTGATCAACTAGTCTATTTCTTAGCCAATACCAAATGGTTTTGGTGACTGTTGCTTTATAATCTAGTTCTAGATCAGGTACAGCTAGACCACCTTCATTTAATTTTTTTTTTCATTGCTTCCCTTGAAATTCTCGACCTTTTGTTGTTCCATATGAATTCTGTTGTTATTTTTTCTAAGTCATTAAAATAGTTTCTTGGGAGTCTGATTGGTATAGCACTAAATAAATAGATTAGTTTAGGGAGTATTGTCATCTTAATTATATTTGCTTGGCTATCCAAGAGCACTGAATGTCTTTCCAATTATTTAAATCTGACTTTATTTTTGTGGCAAGTGTTTTGTAATTTTGCTCATATAATTCCTGATTCTCCTTTGGTAGATATATTCCCAAATATTTTATACTATCGACCGTTATTTTGAATGGAATTTCTCTTTGTATCTCTTGCTGTTGGATTGTGTTGTTAATGTATAAAAATGTTGAGGATTTATGTGGATTTATTTTGTATCCTGCAACTTTGCTAAAATTCTGAATTATTTCTAATAGCTTTTTAGTTGAGTCTTTGGGATTCTCTAAGTATACCATCATGTCATCTGCGAAAAGTGATAATTTGATTTCTTCATTTCCTACTCTAATTCCTTGAATCTCTTTCTCAGCTCTTATTGCTGAGGCTAGAGTTTCTAGTACTATATTGAAAAGTAATGGTGATAGTGGGCAACCTTGTTTCACTTCTGATCTTAAAGGGAAAGGTTTCTAGTTTATCACATATGATGTTTACTGAAGGTTTTAAATATATGCTCCTTATTATTTTAAGGAATAGTCCATTTATTCCTATACTCTCAAGCGTTTTTAGTAGGAATGGATGTTGGATTTTATCAAATGCTTTTTCTGCATCTATTGAGATGATCATATGGTTTTTATTAATTTGATTATTAATATGGTCAATTATACTAATAGTTTTCCTAATATTAAACCAGCCCTGCATTCCTGGTATAAATCCCACTTGGTCATAGTGTATTATCCTGGGGATGATTTTCTGAAGTCTATTTGCTAATATCTTATTTAAGATTTTAGCATCAATGTTCATTAAGGAAATTGGTCTATAGTTTTCTTTCTCAGTTTTCGATCTACCTGGTTTAGGTATCAGTACCATGTCTGTGTCATAGAAGGAATTTGGTAGGACTCCTTCAATCCCTATTTTTTCAAATAGTTTACATAGCATTGGAGTTAGTTGTTCTTTAAATGTTTGGTAGAATTCACCTGTAAATCCATCTGGTCCTGGGGACTTTTTCTTAGGAAGTTGGTTAATAGCTTGGTCTATTTCTTTTTCTGAGATGGGACTATTTAGACTACTTACTTCTTCCTCTGTTAATCTGGGCAAGCTATATTTTTGAAGGTATTCTTCCATTTCATTTAAGTTATCAAATTTATTGGCATAAAGTTGAGCAAAGTAGCTCCTAACTATTGTTCTAATTTCCTCTTCATTAGTGGTGAGTTCACCCTTTTCATTTTCAAGACTAACAATTTGCTTTTTCTCTTTCCTTTTTTTTAATCAGGTTTACTAAGGGTTTGTCTATTTTGTTGTTTTTTTCCTAGAACCAACTCTTAGTTTTATTAATTAATTCAATAGTTTTTTTACTTTCAATTTTATTAATCTCACCTTTTATTTTTAGAATTTCAAGTTTCGTGTTTGTCTGGGGGGTTTTAATTTGTTCCTTTTCTAACAATTTTAGTTGTAAGCCCAATTCGTTGACCCTCTCTTTCTCTATTTTATGCAAGTAGGCCTGTAGAGATATAAAACTTCCCCTTATTACTGCTTTGGCTGTATCCCACACATTTTGTATGATGTCTCATTATTGTCATTTTCTTGGGTGAAGTTATTAATTATGTCTATGATTTGCTGTTTTACCCAATCATTCTTTAGTATAAGATTATTTAGTTTCCAATTGTTTTTTTGGTCTATTTCCCCTGGCTTTTTATTAAATGTAATTTTAATTGCATTGTGATCTGAAAAGGATGCATTTACTATTTCTGCCTTACTGCATTTGATTTTGAAGTTTTTATGCCCTAGTATATGATCAATTTTTGTATAGGTTCCATGAACTGCTGAGAAGAAAGTATATTCCTTTCTGTGTCCATTTAGCTTTCACCAAAGATCTATCATATCAAACTTTTCTAGTATTCTATTTACCTCTTTGACTTCTTTCTTATTTATTTTGTGGTTTGATTTATCTAATTCTGATAGTGCAAGGTTGAGATCTCCCACTATTATAGTTTTGCTGTCTATTTCTTCTTGCAGTTCTCTTAATTTCTCTTTTAAGAATTTAGATGCTGCACCACTTGGTGGATATATGTTTAATATTGATACTGCTTCATTATTGATGCTACCCTTTGGCAGGATATAAATCCCTTTCTTATCTCTTTTAATTAGATCAATTTTTGTTTTTGCTTGATCTGAGATGAGGATGGCTACCCCTGCTTTTTTGGCTTTACCTGAAGCATAGTAGATTCTGCTCCACCCTTTTACTTTTAGTTTGAATGTATCACCCTGTTTCAGGTGTGTTTCCTGTAAACAACATATAGTAGGATTCTGACTTTTAATCCAATCTGCTAACTTCTTCCTCTTTATGAGGGAGTTTACCCCATTCACATTTATGGTTAGAATGACTAATTCTATATTGCTTGCCATCTTGTTAGCCTCTGCTTATGCTTTTCTCCTTTCCTTCCCTCTTACCCCCCTACCCAGTATTCAACTTGTGAACACCACTTGCTTTTCACAGCCCTCCCTTTTTAGTATCCCTCCCCCACCTAAAAGTTCCTCCCCTTATTTTACCCCTTTTCCTCACAATTTCTGTACTCCCTTCCCCTTAGCTTACTCCTTCCCTCTCACTTTTCAATGAAGTGGAAGAAGTTTCACCATAAATCGAATATGTCTATTGATACACACTATGTTCATCTCCCTCCTTTCTTTCTCTCAGATATAATAGGTTACCTTTGCCTCTTCATGAGATGTACTACCGCCACTTTACCCTTTTTTATTATAAGTATAATTTCCTTTCCACCTCTAGTTTCTAGGACAAATTATACATGTGTTCTTTACATATCTTTATGGCAGAAATATAGTTCTCAAGATTTCTTTTTACCTTTTTAGAAATCTCTTGAGTTCTGTATTTGAAGATCAAACATTTTGTATAGGTCTGGTTTTTTCATCAAGAATAGATAGAATTCATTTATTTCGTTAAATGTCCATCTTCTTCCCTGGAAAATGATGCTCATTTTTGCTGGGTAAGTTATTCTTGGCTGCATACCAAGTTCCTTAGCTTTTTGGAATATCATGTTCCAGGCCCTTCGTTCTTTTAATGTGGATGCTGCTAGATCCTGGGTTATCCTTATTGTGGCTCCTCCATATCTGAATTGCTTTTTTCTAGCAGCTTCCAATATTTTTTCCTTTGTCTGATGGTTCTTGAACTTGGCCAATATATTTCGTGGCATTTTGATTTTAGGGTCCCTTTCAGTAGGTGATCGATGAATTTTTTCAATGTCTATTTTACCCTCTGTTTCCAAAACGTCTGGGCAGTTCTCTTTGATAATTTCCTGGAAAATAGTGTTCAGGCTCTTTTTTTTCCTCACATTTTTCAGGGAGTCTGATTATTCTCAAATTGTCTCTCCTGGATGTGTTTTCCAGGTCTGTTGTCTTTCTAATAAGGTACCTGACATTCTTTTCAATTGTTTTGTTTTTCTGATTTTGCTTGACTACGCCTTGTTTTCTCCTTGAGTCATTCATTTCTACTTATTCGAGTCTAACTTTCAATGATGTATTTTCTTCACTCACTTTTTTTATATCTTTTTGTAATTGTCCAATTGTATTTTTAAGTGAGTTTTTTTCTTCTATGGAATTTTTTTTCCTTTTCATCCATTTTATTTTTTAGAGAGCTGTTTTCTTTTTCCAGCTCACTAATTTTGTTTCTCAATGATTTGTTTTCTTTATCCACTCTGTCTTTAAATGCGTGGAATGACTTCTCCAGGCTCTCTTGCCAAGCTTCCCTTTCCTTTTCCCATTTCTTTTCTAGCTCTCTTTTGAGAGCCTTTTTGATTTCCTCTATGAGAGTCTTGTGTATTGAGGAGCAGATCATATCCACCTTAGGGGATTCCTTTGGACACAATCTGCTTTCAGTGCCCTCAGTATATGAAGTCTGCTCTCTCTTCATACAGAAGCTTTCAATGGTTAGAGCCCTTTTGAATTTTTTGTTCATTTTGTCAGAGCAGGACTCAAAGAAAACAAATTGACAAGAGAAACAATTGGTCTGTTTTGGGGGAGGATGGGACTGGATGGTGTTAATAGGCTTCCTCTACAGACTGGGGGGGAGGGCAGCAGTGAGGCACTAACAGGACAGCGCTGGCTGTGCTGAGTCTGCACTCTGAGGCCCTAAGAATGCGCTGAGTCAGTCCGGGTGGGGGTGGGGGTGGCCAGGTTCCAAGAGACGCTGGCTTTCTGGGGTTTTATTCTTCAACTCAGGTGTTTACACCTTCTCTGCTGCTCCTGGCTTGCTGCCAAGACGGAGTATTCACACTGGGGTAAAAGTCTTTTCACAGAAACGGAAGAGATTGTACCCCTCCCCTCTCTGGTCCGGGTTGTGTGAGCTGCCTGTCTAGCTCTGGCTGCCTGCCCTCAGTCTGTGCCCAATCTGTTCGACCCTCCCCCGAGGAAACACAGACCTTCTCTGGCGAATTTCAAGGATGTCTTCTATTGGTGATTATTTGTGGGTTTCTTTTCCGGTCAAGCATTAACTCCGAGGCTTGTCATGAAGTAAGTCCTGAGAGAAAACACGGAGCTCAAGCAGCTGTCTGCCTTCATGCCGCCATCTTGGCTGGAAGTCCAAATCCTGAGTTTCAAAAGAATGGTGTTGCAGTTTTTGGTGAGGAAATAAGCCATTCAAATAAAGTTAAACCTATTTGGATCCTAGGTCTTTGGGATCTTCAGACACTGCAGGCAGAGGAACCTAGTGGAGATGGGCTGGAGATAAACTCTAACATCTTTAAGATATAGATGGTCACAATGAAAATTTAACAATCTGCTCTCCAGCATATCTCTGCCTGCATGTACTTTGTATTTATGTATCTGTGGTTCCCCTCCTTTAGAATGTAAGCTCCAAAACACAACTTTAATTTTTATCTTTAGTTCTGAGTGCACTGCCTTGTACCTACTGAGCATATAAATGTTTGTTAAATTGAATGTAACTGAAATGAGCAGCTCTTCAGAGAGTATGTGGAAGTGTTAAGGAAGCTTTAGGAAATGGTGAGGTGATTTGGGGACATTTTCCCTCTGTGTCTGTTCTAGGAGGTCCTAGCTGCTTTGGGAGAGGCAATCAGGGAACTATATCCCCTACTTCTGAGATGTTTCTGTCTGAAGCCCCCATTAGGTCCTATACCAGTTGAGATTCCAGACCCGTATGAGTGATGATGATATGACTCTGAGATTTTGCTCAGAACTATTTATCTTATTCTCAATGACTGAGGTCAATGCCAATCTCAATAGCAAGAATTTTTGGTGGTTAACATTAGGATACTTATTTGGCTTCAATTAGTATTTGACTGTCTTACTCTTTCATTCTGGAAGATCCTGCATCACCTAGTTGGTTTTCTCCTCTTACTATCTGTAGATTTCTTCCTTTCTATAGAATCAGTAGGACATTGTACACAGAAACAGCAATACTGTAACAATGATCAACTGAGAAAGACCTAACTACTGTAATCACAATGATGCAAGACAATTCCAAAAGATTCATGATGAAAAGTATTATTCATCTCCAGAGAGAACTGATGAACTCTGAGGGCAGATTGAAATGTACTTTTTTAAAAGTTTTTTTTCTTTTCTTTTCTTTTCAATTCTTTCCTCTTTTTTCCTCCTTCCCTTCCCTTCCCTTCCCTTTCCTTCCTTCCTTCCTTCCTTCCTTCCTTCCTTCCTTCCTTCCTTCCTTCCTTCCTTCCTTCCTTCCTTCCTTCCTTCCTTCCTTCCTTCCTTCCTTCCTTCCTTCTCAACATGGTCAATAAAGGAATTATGTTTTGCATGACTTCAAGAGTATAATTAATATCATATTGCTTGCCTTCTCAAATGGTGGGAGAATGGTGGGAAAGAGAAAGGGAGGGAATTTGAAACTCAAAATTAAAAAATTTTTTTTACATGAACAGCGCTTTTTGTAGTGGCAAGGAACTGGAAATTGAGTGGATGCCCATCAGTTGGGGAATTGATGAATAAGTCAATTATATGAATATTATGGAATATTATTGTTCTATAAAAATGATTAGCAGTCTGATTTTAGAAAAGCTGGAAAGATTTGCATAAACTGATGAAGTAAATAGAAACAAGGGAACATTATATACAGCAAAAGAAAGATTATGTGATGATCAGCTCTGATGGCCATGGCTCTTTTAATCAATGAAGTGATTCAAGACAATTCCAATAGACTTGTGATAGAAAGTGCCATCTGCATGTAGAAAGAGAACTGTGGAGACTGAATGTGGATAAAAACATAGTATTTTCATCTTTGTTGTTGTTTAGTCATTTTTTCTTTCTTATTTTCCCCCCTTTTGATCTGATTTTTTTTATTAAAGCTTTTTATTTACAAAATATATACATAGGCAATTTTTCAGCATTGACCCTTGCAAAACTTTATTCATCCTTCCCCACACCCCCTCTAGTCTAATACATGTTAAATATGTTAAAATGTTAAATCCAATATTTGTATACATATTTATACAGTTATCTTGCTGCACAAGACAGATCAGATCAAGAAGAAAGAAAAAAAAACTGAGAAAGAAAACAAAATGCAAGCAAACAACAAAAGAGAGAGTAAGAATGCTATGTTGTGGTCCACACTCAGGTCCCATGGTTCTCTTTCTGGGTGTAGATCGCTCTCTTCATCATCACTGAACAAGTGACACTGATTTGAATCAATGATTGAAATAATTGTTGAAGAAAGCCATGTCCATCATTATGGATTCTTGTATAGTCTTGTTGTTGCCGTATATAATGATCTCCTGATTCTGCTCATTTCACTCAGCATCAGTTCATGTAAGTCTCTCCAGGCCTCTCTGAAATCATCTTGGTGGTCGTTTCTTATAGAACAATAATGTTCCATAACATTTATACACCACAATTTATTCAGCCATTCTCCAATTGATGGACATCCATTCAGTTTCCAGTTTTTTTGTTACTACAAAGAGGGCTGCCACAAACATTTTTGCACATGTGGGTCCCTTTCCCTCCTTTAATATCTCTTTAGGATATAAGCCTAGTAGTAACACTGCTGGATCAAAGGGTATACACAGTTTGATAACTTTTTGAGCATAGTTCCAAATTGTTCTCTAGAATGGTTGGATTCAGTCACAGTTCCACCAACAATGCATCAGTGTCCCAGTTTTCCCACATCCCCTCCAACATTGGTCATTCTCGTTTCCTGTCATCTCAGCCAATCTGACAGGTGTGTAGTGGTATCTCAGAGTTGTCTTAATTTGCATTTCTCTTGATCTGATTTTTCTTGTGAGGCACAACAAATATGGAAATATGCTTAGAAGAACTGCACATGTTTAACTTGTATTGGATTTCTTTCTGTCTAAAAGAGAGGAAAGGTAGGAGAGAGAAAAAAACAGATTGAAATATAAGGTTTTACATAGCTTTTTCCCCATATATTTGGAAAAATAAAAAGCTTTTATAAATTTTTATATGTAATTGGAAAATATTTAATGAAATAAATAAGAATATATTAAAATATAGTTACTCATTCAGTCAATCAATAAGCATTTATTAAGTGCTTAGGGTATAATAGACACTGTGTTCAGTCCTGGGGGAAAGGAAAGAAACAAACATTTATTAAGTATCTACTGAGTTCTATGTACTACCCTAAATACTTTGTATATATCTCATTTGATCCTCACAACATGAAATAGGTCCTATTATCACCTGACTTTACAGATGAGGAAACTGAGACTTAGAGAGGTTAAGTGACTTGTTCAGGGTCAAAAAGTGTCTGAGGGTGAATCTGAGCTCAAGTTTTCTTGATTCTGAGTCCAGTACTTTATCAACTGTGCGAATGAGCTGCTTTATCTGCTTGGATATGAAAAGATAAAAGCACTTTCTGGCCTGAATAAGTATGTAATCTAATGAGAAAGGCAGCATATAAAAAAGCAAGAGAATCTGGTAGCACAAGGTGTTTGACAACATCAAACAGGCTAAAGAAAGATCAAGAAGGATAAGGACTGAGAAAAGGCCATTAGATTTGGAATTTAAGATAATACTGGTATGCAGTAACCAATCATGATTCCAGAGGACTGAAGAGGACTCATTTCCTGACCAGGAAGTGCTTAATTCAGCAGGCAGAATGAGATATGTGTTTTTAGATGGAGAGAATATGGGAATTTGTCTTGCTTGACTTCATATTTGTTAAAAGAGTTTTGATTTTCCTTTTTTTCCTTTAAATGGAAGAGTAGTTGGGAAACGAGAGAAAATAAATGCATCTTAATTGAAAAGTGAAATAAAAAATTATATAAATTTAAAAAAAAACTTCATTCTCAATAGAATGAATAGGCTAGAAGCTAGATTGCAGGGTCTTTATAAGTCACTGAGAAGAGTAGACTTTTGAATCCTTGAATATAGATTTCTCTCTCAAGGAATTTGAGTATAAAGGAGAAAAGAGATTATAGCTAACAGGAATAGTAGTATCATGTGATTATTTAGTAAGGATGGGAAAAATATGAACATGTTTATAGGCAGAAGGGGAAGCAGCCAGTAGAGATGGAGAGATTGAAGATAAGAAAGAAGGGGAATGATAGTGAGGACTATTTACTGGAAAAGACAAGAGTAGGTGGTATCAAGGGTGCAGGTAGAGGGAATTGCCTTGGCAAGGAGAAGGGCCATCCATATATTCATCCAAGACAGGAGTGAAGGACAGATTGGGAAAAGATGTCTGAAGTAATGAGATGGGATGAGGGGAAGGAGAGAAGGAGAAGCTCATGACAAATGGCCTCAATATTTTCAGTGAAATATAAAGGAAAGTCTTTAATTAAGGTTAGAGAGGGAAGACATGCATTGAAACTTGAAGAGAGAAGAAAAAGTTTAGAACAGCTGCTTTAGGGAGTCAGGAAGATAGTGAGGTGCTTAGAGAAGTATAGAAAGATTGCCTTGCTGCACTGAGGACACAGTTGAGATTAGATGACATAAGTTTATAAGTGGATCCAATTGGTACGTTTTCATGATTTTGTCCAGCTCTGGTCAGCAGGATGTGAATAGAAGTGAAGGTGGTTGACATGGCAGTATTCAAGCTCTGTCACATTGGATAACTTATTCTTCCTTTCTGACCCTCAGTTTTCTCCTTTGTAAGATAAGGGATTTGGATTGGATGATCATTAAACTCAAATATTCTGACATTCTAATATTCCATGAATTAGTAATTATGGTCTTCATTGGGTGCCTTTAGAAACCTTAACAGAAAATGACTTGAGCTTTTATCCCATGCCTTTACTTCCTCCTATTCTGTGTCCCCTGGATTTTCCCATTAAATCCCTTCTTGGAGACCATGCCAACACCAGGAATACAGACACTTGGTGGGATGACTGCCAGGTCTCTCATATGTTAGATAATGAGCTGAGTGTTAATTAAGCAGTCATGGGGAGGATGTTTCCTGTGGCACTGCTTTGCCCAGAAAGTCATTAATTGCTCAGAAATCCTCAGCCCAAAGCCCAAACCTGTTATTCCAAATCCCACAGAACATCCTGTTCCTTTGGGTGTTTTTCCTTCCATTACATCTTCAAGATGAGTTTTTGTTTCCTTTTGTCATGCTGGGACCTCTCCTTTTACCATTGACTGCCTGAAATGATTATGGAAGAACCACAGCACCAGGGATTTGTTCAAAGCCTTCACCCTGGCCTTAGTTGCCCTGCTTTGCAGTGAAAGCTGCCTTGGGATATACAAGGGATTTATAACCCACTGCCCAGATTGGAAATTCTAAATTTATATGGGCCAGGTTTACTCGTGGATGCTTCTCACTACAATTCTTTGCCTTGTGCCTCTACCTAGGGTCTCTCCTGGGAATAGAATTCTCCCCTAGGAACTTTGTTCATATCTAGATCTTCGCAACCCAAAGCAAGTATTTTTGTTCAAACCCTAAACTAACAACATATTAAATATGGGAAAAAGTTTAATTTAACCCAATAAAATCCAAAGTACTTATACCTCTTCCCATAAATTGTCATGACAGATCTCCTTCCCTCACAGCTTATAGATTGTCAAAACAGCTTTCCTTTCTCTTTTCTCTTTCAGATTTAAAGTACTACTCTGGGTTTGTTCTTCTTGGATTTGCTGGAGATCAAGCCATTTTGCCTTTCCAGTGAGCCTCATCTCCCTAGGGAGGAGGGTCCTCCAAGCTGAAATCACTACTCTGTATGGAGCAAACCTCAGTGAACACAGAGCTCAGATTTTCAGAGGGGCGAAGTCATTCCCTCTCCCTGAAACTGTACAGTCCATCATAATTCACAGTGTAGGACAAGATTGGGTCTATACCATGACTTTCTTAATTGGTCCAGGAATATAAATATAATACAAAATAATAAAATAAATAATAATATGTACATAATATATGATATAATAATATCTAATGATAATATAATAATAATTTAATCTAGGAGCTTCATTGCTTAGATGCTGCCAGGCTACTATTGATGGCACTTATCCTGATAGCTTCCAGTTGGCCAGGAATTGTCACCAGGTCCATTGTTACAACCTTAAGATTTCACAGAATGGCTGCCTGGATGTCCAGACCTCTGTTACAGCAAATGAGTCTAAGTATCTGTCTCCTTTTTGTCCTTGAATATCTCTGATTGTCTCGCCTTTAACACTGCCTTTCTCTCTACTTTTTTGAACCAGAGCTACCATTTTTATCTATATAGGTTTGTAATTTTCTGGGTTTACTTTCTGCTTTCTTATTCATTCATTCATTCATCCATTTGTTTATTTATTTGGCTAGTTATTTAGTTATTATTTTTGCAGGGCAGTTGGGATTAAGTGACTTGCTCAAGGGGTCACACTCCTAGTAAGTATTAAGTATCTGTCTGCTTTCTTGATATTTCCTATCACTTTATCTTCTGGTAAAAAATAATTTTTTTTAGTGAATATATTGTTTTTTAAAATTTTTTTCCATGGATTTTCCCAAAATGTTTAGTTTTATAATAGCCTTGTTCTGAGATTTCTTAGTCATACTCAGTTCTTCCTTTATTTAATTTCATGCTATTTTTGCCAATTTCATTCTCTCCTTTAATTTCTATGGCATCAAGACTTGGAATACAACAGTCCTTGGAGACTTAAGAGTGAATATCTCACAGAAGTCAATGGGAAAGGTGCATGGTGGGTGTGAGCAAGCTGCAGCATATAACCAAGGAGCAACTCTGAAGAAGAATAAGAGTAAAAGATTAAGGAGATGTATGGGGAGTCACATAGAAAGTGTGAAGAATGATAAATGGACAGCCATATCATTCAACTGGCTTCTTGTGTTGTTAGGAGGAAAGGAGGAAGTCACCAACATCTTGAGTGGACCACTTGTAGGGAACTTGGAGGGAGAGCACGGACAAGAATCACACAGGGTAGATGGACAAGTATGGAGGTTTTGCAGTTGTTATTGTTGGAAAGGACTCCCAGACTGATGTGATCATAGATCCATTTGAATATTTGAAAATTTATCAGCCATTTGACTATGACTTGAGATTTTAATTTTGATTTCGATGTTTCTGTTAAATCTATTTTTCTTCTGACATTTTTGCCTCTATTTTTTTTACCCATTGCATAAAAAAGTGAGTAGAACTCTTATTTGTTCATTTTATTCATCCCTGCCATCAGAGGAATTTTTTTTTCTTTTTTGAGATTTTTTGGTGATTTTTGCTTTAAAAATTAAAAAAAAATTCTGTTGTTTCTGTTGGTAGAGATTTTGAAAAGGTGCTCTTTCCTACAATATCTTACTCCTACACATCCCCAGAAATTGTTTTTCTTTTTCCAGTTTCATCTTCTAATATTCTCAAGACTATATGATTTGGGCTTTACAAGAAGTTATTTGAAAGCTAATTTCCCCATCAACTGTTTTTAGTTTTGTTGTAACGCTTTAAATTTTTAAAAAAATAACAACAAAGTTCATATGAAAAAACAAAAGGTCAAGAATTTCAAGGGAATTAATGAAAAAAAAATCAAATGAAGGTGGCCTAGCTGTACCAGATCTAAAATTATATTATAAAACAGCAGTTACCAAAACCATTTGGTATTGGCTAAGAAATAGACTAGTTGATTAGTAGAATAGGTTAGGTTCAAAGGACAAAACAGCCAATAACTTTAATAATCTACTGTTTGACGAACACAAAGACCCCAGCTTTTGGGATAAGAACTCACTGTTTGACAAAAATTGCTGGGAAAATTGGAAATTAGTATGGCAGAAACTAGGCATTGACCCACACTTAACACCGTATACCAAGATCAGGTCAAAATGGGTTCATGACCTAGGCATTTATTTTATAAATAAATTAGAAGAACATAGGATAGTTTACCTCTCAGACCTGTGAAAGAGGAAGGAATTTATGACCAAAGAACTAGAGATCATCATTGATCACAAAAATAGAAAATTTTGATTATATTAAATTGAAAAGTTTTTGTACAAACAAAACTAATGCAGACAAGATTAGAAGGGAAGCAATAAACTGGGAAAACATTTTTACAGTCAAAGGTTCTGATAAAGGCCTCATTTCCAAAATATATAGAAAATTGATTCTAATTTATAAGAAATCAAGCCATTCTCCAGTTGATAAATGGTCAAAGGATATGAACAGACAATTCTCAGACGAAGAAATTGAAACTATTTCTAACCATATGAAAAGATGCTCCAAGTCATTATTAATCAGAAAAATGCAAATTAAGACACTTCTGAAATACCACTATACACCCGTCAGATTGGCTAGATTGATAGGGAAAGATAATGCAGAATGTTGGAGGAGATGTAGGAAAATTGGGACATTGATACATTGTTGGTGGAATTGTGAATACATCCAGCCATACTGGAGAATGATTTGGAACTATGCTCAAAAAGTTATCAAACTGTGCATACCCTTTGACCCAGCAGTGTTACTATTGGGCTTATATCCCAAAGAGATTTTAAAGAAGAATGTGCAAGAATGTTTGTGGCAGCCCTCTTTGTAGTGGCCAGAAACTGGAAATGAGTGGATGGCCATCAATTGGAGAATGGCTGAATAAATTGTGGCATATGAATATTATGGAATATTATTGTTCTGTAAGAAATGACCAACAGGATGATTTCAGAAAGGCCTGGAGAGACTTACATGAACTGATGCTGAGTGAAATGAGCAGGACCAGGAGATCATTGTATACTTCAACAACAATACTATATGATGATCAATTCTGATGGACCTGGCCCTCTCCAACAATGAGATGAACCAAATCAGTTCCAATAGAGCAGTAATGAACTGAACTAGCTATACCCAATGAAAGAACTCTGGGAGATGACTATGAACCACTACATAGAATTCCCAATCCCTCTATTTTTGTCCACCTGCATTTTTGACTTCCTTCACAGGCTAATTGTACACTATTTCAAAGAACGATTCTTTTTGTACAACAAAATAACTGTTTGGACATGTATACATATATTGTATTTAACTTATACTTTAATATATTTAACATGTATTGGTCAATCTGCCATCTGGGGGAAAGGGGTGAGGGAGGAAGGAGGGGAAAAGTTGGAACAAAAGGTTTTGCAATTGTCAGTGCTGAAAAATTACCTATGCATATATCTTATAAATAAAAAGCTATAGTTAAAAAAGAGGAAAAAATTTTTTTGTCATTCTGTACCTGACAAACACTAAACATGAGCAATCCTATATATGAAGAATAGCAAAAGAGAATTTGTATATGAAACTGAAAATCTCTATAATATACAACTTTCCCTAAAAAGTAGGCAATAAATTCAATTTATTAGTTTCAATAGTATCTGACTTTTCAGTGTCTCCCCCTGAACTTTCTTCTGTTATCTTCTGTGCATTTAAAATATTTATTTTGCTATAGCATTTCTGATTTTTAAAATGTTTTAACATCTAACGTATTCCTGCCCTTTCTCCTACCTTGAATTTTCCTTTGTGTCAAAGAAAACAATAATAAAAATATTGGAAATGGAAACTGGCTGACAGGTTAGAAAATATTCTTGCCTAATAGTGCCTCACTTCTATGTTGTAAAAGAGGATATATACTTCTCATTGTCTTTTCATCAAAAACTTAGTTGCTTTTTCACATTCAATTTTTTTCTGTTACCTTTTCATTGACATTGTTATAGTCATTGTGCCTATTGCTTTTGATTGATTTGTTCTGCATTAGTCCACATTTCCAAGTCTTCTCAAGTTTTCCTGAATTCTTAATATTTGTCTTCTCTGGGTTTAAAAAAAAAACCAAAACAACTTCTTTGACACTTTTCTTTATTTCTCTTTTTTTGGAAGCAACCTTTCCTCTCCTTCCAATTCTGCTTGAAATAATTTTTTCTTCTTACCTTCATTCCTCTCTTATAACAAATATACAGTCAAGTAAAACAATTGCGCACATGTCAATCTGGACTTCCAGTCCACCACTCTTCTGTCAGGAAGTGGTGTAAAGCAAGCTTTACCATTGATCCATTGGAAACTTGGTTGGTTATTTCATTGATCAGCATTCTAAAATCTGACAAAGTTGCTTTTCTTTATAGTATGGTTATTTTACAAATAAGTTTCCTGGTTCTACTCATTTGTAATCTTCATCAATACAAACAAGTCTTCCCAGGTTTCTTTGAATCTATCATTTTTGCTATTTCCTATGGGTACAATTTTATTATAATATATCATTATGCCATAAATTGTTCAGCCATTCTCCAATTAAGAGACATCCCTAATTTTCCAAGTCTTTGCTATAAGAACAAAGGCTTCTATGAACATTTTTGTACATATAAGTTATTTCCCTCTTTCTTTTATCTCATTGGGATATGTAGTTAGTAATTGTATGACTGGGTTAAAGGGTCTGTACAGTTAAGGACTTTTAGGGAGCATAGTTCCAAATTATTTCCAGAATGGTAGGATCAATTCACAGGTTCATGCAATAATACATTGGTATTCCTGCCCTCCTAATCTCTTCAACAATTATTATTATCTTTTAAAAAATCTTAGTTACTAATCTTCTGGGCATGAGGTGGAATTTCAGAATTATTTTAATTTGCACTTCTCCTGATATTGGTGATGTGGAGTATTTTTTCATGAAGTTGATTGTTGTCCTTCTTTGGAAAACTCTCTGCATCTCCTCTACCTTTTTTATTCTTTTATTGAAGAATGACTCTTATATGTGAACCCCTTTCCTATATTTTTTGGATACTAGACATTTATTGGAGAAACTTGGTGTAGAGCTTTCTCCCAAATTAACTATTTCTATTCTTTTTTGTGTGTGTGTGTGTATTGGCTTTGCTTGCATAAAAGCTTCACTTTTGCACAATCAAAATTGCTTATTTCTATTTCTTATGATTCTTTCCTTTCCTCATTTTGTTTATTTATTTTTTAAAGATCTCTTTATTCACTTAAGAACTTTGATCAACACAATGACCATCCACAATTCCTGAAGACTCATGTTGAAACATATGACTCATTCCCAGATAAAGATGAGATTGACTTAGAGTGTAGATTGATGCAAAAATATGCATATAGATGTATGCTTTTATGGACATGGCTAATTTGAGAATTTTTTTGCTTAATTTTACAACTTTGTAATAGGTTATTTTTTTCTTTCGTAGTGGGATTGGGAATAGAAAAAGAGATGTTTGAGAAAGAGAAAATGTGGACCTGAAAATAAAATATAATAAAAAATCCCAAACTCTTTCTTGTCCTATCTGTAGTTGTGAAAGATATCACCTTCTTTGCTCCTAATTTGTTTATGACATGACTTTTTATAAGTAGATCATACATTGACTTGGAGTGTGTATGTGGTATATGAGACATTTATTTAAATCTTATTTCTGCCAGGCTGATTATCAATTTCCCAGAATGTTTTATCAAATAGTGAATCCTTCCTGAAGAAATTAAAGTTTGGAGGTTTATTTAATGCTATGCTATTAGCTCTTATGTACCTAATCTGACTTGATCAACATTTCTATATTTTAACTAGTATCAAATTGTTTTTATAGTATAGTTTTAAATTTGGTATTGCTAACCCCCATTTCTTCTCATTTATTTTCATTATTTCCTTTGAAATTCTTGACCTTTTCTTCTTCTGAATCAATTTTGTTATTTTTTTCTAAGTTTAGTAGTTTGATAGGTATGAATTTGCTTTCTCCTACACTCTTGGAGCGATCAGGCACTATTTAGTCAATTTCCTGAGTTCTTGCTTCTGGCTCCTACTCTGCAGGCAAACTTTATTTTATTGTTCTTTGCTTTATTGCACTTCAAGATTTTGTGTTTTTTATAAATTGAAGGTTTGTGGCAACCCTGCAGTGAGCTTGTCTGTTAATTCCATTTTTAAACAGCATGTGCTCATATCATATCATTGTGTTACATTTCTATAATTCTTTTAATATTTCAAAATTTTTCATTATTATTATGTCTACTATGGTCATCTGTGACCAGTGATCTTTTATGTTATATTGTAGTTATTTTGGGATTCCATGAACTGCTCCAATATAAGATGGCAAACTTAATTGATAAATGTTATATGTGTTCTGATTACTCCACCTACCTGCCATTCCTGGTCTCTTGCTCTCTCTCTTCAGATCTCCCAATAGCTTGAGGCATAGCCATATTAAAATTAGGCCACTTAATAACTCTTCAATGACCTCCATGTGTTTGAGTAAAATGTGACAAATTTCATTGGTATCTTATTTTAAGAAATTGCTCCAGTCACTCTAACTTCAGTAACCACCACGTAGATCAGTCAGCAGCCATCAAAACTGAGACAAGACCTTCCATCAATACAAAAAGTACTGAAGGCTGAGATGATAGCATTTTTTTTTTTAGCAATAAAGTATTTCTTAATTTAAGATATGTACTTTTTAAAGATAAAATACTATTGCACCCTTCCTAGATTGTAGTATAGTATAAACATTATTTTTATATGTGTTGGAAAAATAAAAAAAATTTGTGTGACTCACTTTATTGTGATTTTATTTTAATGTGGTGGTCTGGAACCCAACCCATGATACTTCCAAAATAGGCCTATATTGTTGTATTTAGTCTCAGAGTGCTGACAGCTTTTGGGTTCTTTCAGATGATCTGGAATCAGAATGCGTGGTCAGAATGCTTCAGAGTCCTGTGGCCCATTAGGTATTCAGGTCAGAATACTGTTAGCTCTTTGCTCTGTGTCTTTTGCCCTTTTTCTTTTTCTTTGCTCTGGGGGGTATAGACTTAGTAGTGGTATCACTGCATCAAAAAGGTATGCATAGTTTAATAACTTCTTAACAGTTTTTCAGAATGCCTGGATCAGTTCACAGTTCTAGCAATAGTGCCTATTTTCCCATGACTTTTCCAGCATTTGTCACTTTCCCTTTTTGTGTACTTTTCTAAACTAATACATGTGAAATGAAACCTCAGAATTGTTTTAATTTATATTTCTCTACTTATTAGTGAATTAGAACCATTTTCCCCAAATGGCTATTGATTTTTGAATTCTTCTAAACAATCATATTTTCTCTTGAAAAATGTCTCTTTATATGTTTTGACTATTTATTGATTGGGAGATGGTTTTTTATTTAATTTTTAAATAATAACTTTTTATTTTTCAAAATACATGCACTGCAAAGATAGTTTTCAACAGCAACCCTTGCAAAGTCATATATTCCAAATTTTCCTCTTTTCCTTCTCACCTATCCCCTCCCTTGGATAGTGAATAATCCAATATGGGCTAAACACATGCAATTCTTTTTTTTTTTTTTTTTTTTCCTTTTCTGAGGCTGGGGTTAAATGACTTGCCTAGGGTCACACAGCTAGGAAGTGTTAAGTGTCTGAGATCAGATTTGAACTCAGGTCCTCCTGAATTCAAGGCTGGTGCTCTATCCACTGTGCCACCTAGCTGCCCCCACATGCAATTCTTTTAAACAAATTTCCACATTTATCATGCTGCACAAGAAAAATTAGTTTAAAAGGAAAAAAATGAGGGAAAAAAGCAAGCATGCAAACAACAGCAACAACAAAGATGAGAATACTATGTTGTAATCCATATTCATTCTCCATAGTAGTAGGGCTGGGGAGAGAATTCTCAAATAACTGGGGTTGAAGAATTCTCTTAGTGAAGAATTTCTTACCAATGGATCATAGAATAGAGCAGAAGTTAATTAATTCTCCCCTGCATGCCCCCAGACTTTGAGCTTAGAACAGGGATGAAGCAGCCTCCAGAAAGGAATAATTAGAGCCAAATGTAAAATTTATTGTGGCGTTTGTGAATGAAATTTGGGGATTAGGGTTGGTTTGGTGTTTACAGATCAAATATTTACTAATTACCTCAAATATATGCTGTTGTTCCATCATTTCAGATGTGTCCAATTCTTTATGAACCCATTTGGGGTTTTCTTGGCAGGGATATTGAAATGGGTTTGTCATTTCATTCTTCATCTCATTTTATAAATAAGGAAGTAGAGGCAAAAAGGTTGAAGTGACTTGCTTAGGGTCCTACAACCAGTAAGTGTCTTAGCTAGGATTTGACAATGAGTCTTCCTGACTTCATGTCTGGCACTCTTATCTACTTCATTACCTAATTGTTCATCCTCTCTTCCCTCTTGATAGACTTAGTACCTATAATGTACAGGTAAATCCAGTATTTCCTCATTCCTATATCATCTGCAAGATAAGATTGGATCTTCCAATCACCTTGCTGTAGCATTAATGGCACTCCTGTTTTTTAAATTTCTTAATGGAGGTGGAATTGGCATTCATTACATAATGACCCAGAATATTGGCTAAGAATTCGTTAAAATCCAAAGTTCAAATCAATCTCATAAGAAACTAAATGAAAAGTTAAATGTGGCCTAAAAAGCATAAGATTTATTCAAAAGGAATAGATTAGATAAAAATGATGAAGTAACATTGCTTATATTTTTAATAATTGCTTATCAAAAACATATATTCATGTGGAGAAAGCCACCACCAGATATAGAAGACATTAAAGTGAAGAAGAATGGGAGGAAAAACAAAAGCAGTATCATGGGAAAATACTACTGACTACCAAACCATAAGCAAGATATAGGTGCTGAATTCAGGAAATGCATCACTAACTTGACATAGTGATATATCATAGTTGTGATGATAGGCCTTCAAATATTCTCCCATTTGCTATAGCTCCCTCTCTTCTAAAAGCAGGTTTAAATTCTTGAAATTTTTTTATGATAATCCAATCTTCAAAAGATAGAGAAAATAAGGGAAGAAAACTGTTATTCTGGACTTGATGTTGATTAATAAGGAACAATTGGACACAGAAAAGGAAACAATGAAAATAATATCTGGGATTAGATAAAATCCAAGGAAGACATAATATGAGGAACAGATTTCAAGGTGTTCCAAGAATGAATAGATAGGATTCAATGGCCTAAAATCCTACAAGAGAAGTTATTTTAAAAGGTATGGAAATCTCTCAAGAATTAAATTTTAATAGTACAAAGAAACAAAGGTTGCCTTAGAAGGCAGAAGGATCCCCCTCACTAAATGTCTTCAATTAAGAGTAGATGATTTTACATTTTACAATGTTTTCTTGTTCAAGGATGACTTGGGATCTCCTTTAAATTTTGAAATTCTATGAAATGCAAAAAAAATTTTTTTTTGTTAAAGTAGTGAAACTATTTTTTTCTTTTTAAATTTTTTTGCAAGATTTATTTCTCCCTTTCCCCAGTTAAACAATAATTTAAAAATTAATTTTAAAAATCCTCAAAACAGATACTTATTATCCAGCAAAACAAATTCACACATTTGCCATGGTCAAGTCTCATTCTGTGTTTTATATCTGTCACTTTTCTAGCAGGAAGGGAGAAGCATGTTTAATTTTTGATCCTTTGAAATTGTGGAACATTTATTTCCTAAGAAGAAAAGAGAGAACTCTCTTGGGACAAGTACAAATGAATGTGCCAAATTAGCTTAAAAAAAGATATGTATATATAGAAGGTATAAGAATAAAAGACAGGTAACTGAAGATAAATATGAAAGACCAGAGCATTCCTATAAGAAAAAATGTTAGACACAAAAATGAAGAACAAATGCAGACTGGCAGTAAATGCTAAGACTAACATGAGAATGACAATAAAAAGGTTTTTTTAAAAAAACATCTTGGGAGCCAGAAGAAAATAGCAGAAAGGATAAATGCCATTACTTGGATAGCATGAAACAATGGTAATAGAGAGAAGGCAGAATTTTGTGATAGTTATTTTCTATTGGTTTCATCTACTAAT
This sequence comes from Sminthopsis crassicaudata, assembly GCF_048593235.1. NCBI lineage: Eukaryota > Metazoa > Chordata > Mammalia > Dasyuromorphia > Dasyuridae > Sminthopsis > Sminthopsis crassicaudata. The sequence continues at coordinate 399,147,606 of NC_133618.1, forward strand.
GAGAATAAGTTTTGAATGGGAAAAGGTAGAATAAGAATGGAGTTGGAGCCCAAGGCAAGAGAGGAGTTAGAAAGTAATAATAATAACCAATATTTATAGAGTGCTTTAAGGTTTAAGAAGTGCTTTTACAGATGTTATCTTGTTTGATCCTAACAAGGGCCCTATGAAGTCTAAATCTTATCTGCATTTAATAAGTGCTGAAACTGAGGCATGGAGTGGATAAATGACTTATCAGGAATCACATGGCTAAGCTAATAAGTCTATAAGTAAGTTGAACTTACTTGAACAAACCATGTTCCAAGGGACTAAAAGAACTGGCAGATGTGATTGCCTGGCTATTGTTAGTAACCTTTGAAAAATCTGTGGAGAATAGGAGAGGTGGATGGGCATTATGAGAGATGGATAAATTTCAAAATAGACAAGATGTCAATCTTCAAGCTGATTGTGATGTAGACTTTGATTCATGAAAGAAATTTGGAATGCATCATTAAATAAATGGCTTGTGAGTGCTTTGGATGAATGACCATAAAGAACAGCTAGTGCCAGATAGATTTTAGGAAAGATACTAACCAGTGAGAGTGCCTAAATGAACATGAACAAGATGGTTTGGGGAATAGACACAATGATAAGGCTGGGGTCTTCAGGGAGACTAGTATCCCTGGTGTAAGTATCCCTTTAAGGGTTGTTGTCCATCGTTGGTGTCCACCTGGTATCCAACTCTCACTTGTGGCTCCAAGAAACTATAGCATGTGCAGTAGATATTCCTGGCAGAACTGTTTTAGCAGAGAGCTAAACCAGGTTGAGTGTAAATGACAAGTCTTGAATTCTGGATGAATTAGGGGAATGTCTACCTCAAGTATGTGAAGTTTTCCCCCAGTAGAATGGATAAATGAGAAAAATTTGTTCCAATGGCATGAAGGCAGCTGAAGCAGGAATTGTGAAGCACTTGGAGCTTGGTCATTCACTGCAACCTGGATCAGTTGTTTTGACTTTTCCTTTGCTGATGAACTAAGTTGACTCAGGAAGAGATCGTAATGTCAATGACTTTATGTAATTCTGCCTCAGAAATCCACTTTACAAACAAGTCAAGACATCACCCTAATGGTATTGGTTCTCTTTAAAAATGAAGGATGAACAACTGAGGAAAGTCAAATAAAGAAGCATTTATTAAGTGTTTATGTATGTGCCTAGCCTTGTGCTAGGAGTTAAGAATGAAAAGAAAGGCAAAAATAGTCCCCAGCCTCAAGGAGCACACATTACAACTGGAGAGATAACATGCAAACGACCACATACAAACAACAACTATACATACATACATATATGGATATATACACATAATATATATGCATAATGCATATAGACACACATGTTTATATTTATGTATATGCATGTATTGTATATATGTATATTATATAAAATTAATTTTCAACATTCACTAGTGTTTAACTTTCTGACTACAGGCATTCCCATGATTTTATTAGTAACTTCATTTTCACTTTTGAGTTGGCAGCTTTGAGTTGAAATCACATTCAAGGCTTGTGCAATAGAGAAAAGAACAAATTTATAACTGCAAAAAGGAGGCAAGTAATTGTCAAAGTGTTTGTGAATCAGCTCCAGAAAGTGCTAACATAATTTTTGAAGTGCATAATGAAGGAATTGGAAAAATGGGAAAGGAGCTAAGTATGTGGACAAATGAGATGGTGATAAACACCCTTTCAATGTGGCAACCTAGACAAGCCAAGCAAGGCTGAGCTGATCTGTGAGAGCTATGATCTTCCTACCAGCTCCAGGAACTCACCCTGAAACAAATGCTTTTGATCTGGGGACAGCAGAATCACATAAGGGAAAGGGTATATTAGAGGAAGAAAATTGCTGCTTTCCCTGTCAAATTTTGGCATTTTTCTGGAATCACAGTCCCTGTCCCTCCTTGTTTCATTCAGCATTGCATTTCCTCTCTCCTGCATTTTATTAGTTATTTCATGGTTCTTGTTTTAGGAAAAATTCATATTATTAGAATCAATTTTTTGTTATAAAGAATTGCATGAGGAAAAGTGTATTTTCAGCAATCTCTAGTGAAAGACTATGATTTTGTGATCATGGGAATCTCTCTATTTCCCACACTGTTTAATGTATTAACATTCATTGAAAAAAATTTTTTTTAGAATTTTTGAGCTGCTTTCTAAGAACTTTATACACGTGAAATTTGAGGATCGATTGTACATTAAATGGGAGATGATCTCAGAGGAAAGTTCTAGCATTAAGGAGGACTAATAAAAGTCATTTGCAGAAGATAAGACCTGCTCTAAGAATTGAAGCAAGGAAATTAGAAGGTAGAGAGGAGAAAGATTATTCCAGGCCTAGGTGACAGCCAATGAAAAGACAGAGTTAGGAGTGGAATATTGTATTTAAGGAATAGCAAGAAGTCCAGTGTCACTAGGTTTTAGAGTACATTGAGGGGAGAGTATAAGAAGAATAGAAAGATAGGAATGTTCTAGATTTTAAAGAGCTTTAAAAGGCCAATAATTTTATATTTGGTCCTGGAGGCAATTGGGAACTACTGGAATTTATTAAGGAAATGACATAGTCAGAAATGTGTGTTTTAGGCATTTACAAATTCGATTTTATTTTATTTTCAGTTCCAAATTATCTTTTAAAAATTTTTCAATGTTTATTTCATTTTCAATTCTAAAATTTCCCTACAGACCCTCCCCCCACATTGAGAAGGCAAGAAACACAATAACCATTACAAATATGTGTCGTCTTACAAAGCAAATTTCCATATTAGCTTTTGTCCAGATGAAAGAAACAAAGAAACAAAGAAAGAGAAGAAAATGTGCTTCAGTCTGCTGAGTCCAATAATTCTCTCTCATGAGGAGGATAGCAGGTTTCACCTTGAGTCTTTTGGAATTTTGATTGGTCCTTGTGTTGATTAGAACTACTAAGTCTTTCAAAGGTGATTATTTCATTAATACTGCTTTTTTTAGGTGACAGTTTAAATTTCTTCCTCTGAAGATTGCTTAGTCATATCCTTTGACTGTTTATCAATCAAAGAATGCCTCTTCTTGTAAATTTTACTCAGTTCCCTATATATTTTAGTAATGAGAACTTTATTAGACAAATTTCCTATTAAAGTCCCTTCCTTCAGTGTTTTGTTTTGTTTTTTCTAATTTAAGCTGCATTGGTTTTGTTTGTGCAATTTTAAAAGCTTACTGTAATCAAAATTATCTGTTTTAATTCCTTTGAATCTCTCTATAATTTGATCCATCATGAACTCTTCTTATATCCATAGATTTGATTGGCAATTTCTTCCTTACTATACTAACTTGCTTATGAGATTACCCTTTATCTCTAAATCATATATTTGTTTTGCATTTCTCTTGGTATATGTTGTGACATGTTGGTCTATGCTTAGTTTCTGCCAAACTACTTTTTAATTTTCTCAGCAGTTTTTGTCAAATACTGAGTTCTTGCCTTAGTAGCTGGAATCTTTGGGTTTATACTCATTTGCTTTTGTATACTGTATATAAGTGGTTCCACTGATTAATCTATTCTTATGCAGTACCAAATTGTTTTGATGATGACCACTTTGTAGTATAGTTTCAACTCTGATACATTTAGGCCCCTATCCTTCACATTCCCTCCCTCCCCCCCACCCCCGCCCATTTAATAACCATGATATTCCCTTTTATTTATTTTTTTAATTTTGTAATTATAAATTTTTTTGACAGTATATATGCATGAGTAATTTTTTTATAACATTATCCCTTGTATTCATTTTTCCAAATCATCCCCTCCCTCCCTCTACTCCCTCCCCTAGATGACAGACAATCCCATACATTTTACATGTGTTACAATATAACCTAGATACAATATATGTGTGTAAATCCCATTTTCTTGTTGCACATTAAGTATTAGATTCCGAAGATGTAAGTAACCTGGGTAGATAGACAGTAGTGCTAACAATTTACATTCACTTCCCAGTGTTCCTTCTCTGGGTGTAGTTGTTTCTGTCCATCATTGATCAACTAGAAGTGAATAACCATGATATTCTTGATGAATTTAATTGTTATTTTCTTTTTCTAGCTCTATAGAGTATTTCTTTGGTAGTTTAATATGAATAAGTAAATCCATTTATCTAGTACTGGTATTTTTCTTATATTTTCTCATTTTGGGCACTTATTTTGTTAGGGAGTGAAGGATGAACTAGAGTGTAAAGAAACTCATGGCAGGGAGATCAACCCAAAGGATAGAGGCTTACACATTTCTCTCTAGACAAATGAATAAAGGAGTTGGCAGATAACCTTTCCAATTTATTCTTTCCATCAAATGTTAAATTGCCATTAAATTTATGGTGGTTATTTTGCTTATTTTCAATATGAGCAATATCAACAGAGACGACCAAGAATCATTTGAAATGGTTTTTATTGCCTTTGGGCTCATGATGAAACCAATTCTGTCAACTCCTTCATTTACCTCTCTGAAGATAACATAAGAATCTTGAATATATTTGAAATTTCTATATTTTTTTATTATAATGTCAGTAATGAAGTAGAGCTCCTTCAGTAGAATATTATCAATTTAATCATTATTGAACAAAACTTTCACACATATTAACAGACTGTTAGAAACAAGTTTATAGATATTTTGAGAATTGTGCAATGTTTAGCATTGCCTGCCCCTTTTCTGACATTCTGCTATTGTCACCCCTAAAGCTGCAGGAAGCTACAGATAATTTGGAACCATTTAAAATTTTCCTTCTGTCCCATCATAAATTTAGTGGCAATTTAACATCTGATGCAAAAGATAAATTAGAAAGGCTATCTGTTGCTTCAGGAGCTTTTAACCTAGAGATAGTAAAGGGGTCAGACAACTGATCAGAAAGAGATTGCAGGGGATCCTTTGCTAAAAAATACCACTGATGATGAAGTAATATCAACAATTTTTACAGAAAGTTTCTCTGATAAAGCTTTCATTTCTCAGATATAGATTGAATATAGAACTGAATCAAATTTATAAAAATAAAAGCTATTTTTCAATAGATGAATGGTCAAAGATATAAACAGGCAATTTTCAAAAGAAAAATCTAAGTTCTCTATACTCAACATGAGAAAATGCTTTAAATTATTACTGATTAGACAGTAATTTGAGGGACCACCTCATACTTATCACTGCTAGAGGGAATGAGTAAAAAATAGGTTCCTTAGTGAACTGTTGGTGAAGTAGTAAACTGGTCTAATCATTCTAGAGAGCAATTTGGAACTATGCTCAAAGTGCTATTAAACTGTGGCTTTTGGTGCATCAATACTATTATTAAGTCTGTACTTCAAAGAGATTGAGGAAAAAGACCAATATGTACAAAAATGTTTATAGCAGTTCTTTATGTGGGGGCAAAGGGAATCAAGGGGATGCTCATCAATTGGGGACTGGCTGAATAAGTTCTGATGTATGATTGTGATTTAGTACTATTGTGCTATCAGAAATGACAAAAGGAGTGGTTTCAGAAAAACATAGGAAGAGCTAATGAATTGATGGAAAGTGAAGTGAGAAGGACTGAGAGATCATTGTGCACAGGAATATCAATGTTGTAATGATAATCAATTTGGCTACTCTGATCAATCCATTGAACCAAAAAATTTCCAAAGGACTCATGATGTAAAATGCTATCCACATTCCAAGAGAGAATTGATGGATTTTGAATGCAAATTGAAGTATAATTTTCTCACTTTTTAAATTTTGCTTACATTTAAAATATGGTTAATATGAAAATATGTTTTGCATGATTTCACATGTATAACTGGTAATTGCTTGTTTTATCAATGCATGTGAGAGGCCTTGGGAGGGGGAAAGAGAATTTGGAACTCAAAATTTAAAAATAAAAAATAAAAATTTTAAAAAGATGTTTAAAAATTTAATAGATGTTAAAGTCAACACAAGAAAACCAAAAGAAATCAGAAAATTTTATCAGAAACTTGACATTCTTGCTAAGTGAAGAGAAAAGAAAATTGAAGGAAATACCTGTTTAAAGTGAAAGCTGATTTTCAAATGAAATCTATAATTTCTCTAAAGAGTGATTATAAATAAAGTCATCAAGAGGACATCAGTAGCTATCTAATTTCAATTGGGCCCTCACTGATACAAGACAATACTTCTATTCCTCCCTAATTAATTCTCTATTCTACTTAGGCTGTTCAAAATCTTTTCCTCTTTCTTCAAGTCTTTCATGGCATCCACCCTTTTCTCTTAGTTGATGATTTGACTTATACTTTACCAAAACCTTGAAGGTATTATCACTTGTGCTGATTAGCATTAGCTAAGTATGCTCAGTTTCAAGTTCCCTTTTCTCTTCCTCTCCTCATCTCTTATTTCCTTAATATCATTCTCCATTATTTCCTTCTTTGTTCCAGTCTCTAGTAGAGATGGACTTTCTTCTCGACAAAAGCCAATCTCTCTCCTCATGTATATCTCCCAACCCTAAAAACCCATACTCTTTTCAATTCTCCTTCACTATCATGAAGACTATCATCCTTGTAGTTATTCAGGTTTTACAAGCTTGGTGCCATCCTCAGATCTTTACTCTCACTTACCCTACATATCCAATCTTTTGCCAAATCTTGTTGTTTTTTTCCCCTTACCTCTACAACATCTTTTTTCTCTACTCTCCATTCACATAGCTATCACTGTAGTTCAGACTCTTCTTACCTTTTGACCAGATGATTTCTCCTTCCCTTCCCTCTTTCTTTCCCTCCTTTTCTCACTTTTCCTCCTCCCCTCTCTCTGTCCACATAGGGTATCATACTCTTATCTACATATGCTCTTAAAATTGTTGGGTTTTTTTGTTTGTTTTTTTGTTTTTTTAAGCCACTGAACGTTCCTAAAACATTTTGTGATTTACTGGCTAGATTTCTTTTTTAAGGATCAGATCTTTGCTCATAGATTGGCCATTCTGATTCTCATTGATTGGCCAAAAGGTCAATCCCTGATTGGTTATTGTTTGGGTCCTGATTGACTCAGAGTGGTTGTAAATTGGAATTGTTTTATAAATATACATGTATCAAAGACATCCTTGATGAAGATATGAGAAGGCAGCTGGCAGACTTTTGGGGAAAAAGCTTAATAAATTATTACTTTTATTTATATTTCTGACTTTTAAAAGTCAGAACAAGATAAAGTTCTCATTTTTTGAAAGTTCTTACAAGAACTTCACAAAATGCCCTTAAAATTAAGACAAGAAAACAATTAGAATCAAGTTGATAACTTTCCTTTAAATCCCAAAGTATAGACAATTTCTCTAGAATTTACACTACAGCAGTATCTTTAACTCTGGGGTCCAACCTTAGCACAGAAAGTCTAAACAGATAAAATTAAACCATTAGCACTGAGTTATACAGACAACAGGGTGGTATAGTGAATAGAATGCAGGACTTGGAATCTGGAAGACTCAACTTCCTGAGTTCAAAACTAGCCTCAGATACTTGCTAGCTGTGTGATCTTGGGCAAATCATTCAACTAATTTGCCTCAGTTTCCTCATCTGTAAAATGATCTGGAGAAGGAAATGGCAAACCTTTGCCAAGAAAACTGCAAATGAAGTCATGAAGAGTAGGACACAATTGAAATGACTGAACAACAACAAGGTCTTTAAGAGATCAATTGGGATTTATAGATGCTACTTAAGACCATCAGAAAAGGTGGGATAGCAGCATACAGGCCCAAAGCATGTCTGGTTACCTAAAACATCAGTCGCTGACTAGATTAAATCCAGCAGTCAGACATGGAATCTAAAGAACAAGATCAAAACCCTGAACTGATTCCATTCTCCTTTTGCTCATTAGGAGGCCTCTCCATCATAAGAGGCAAGCAGAGTTCCCGTCTTGCAGAAGAAGCTCAAAGTGCTTTGGTCTTGTGCTTATTAACATTAGCAAAGTATGCTCAGTTTCAAGTTTCCTGAACAGTTTCCAAAGCAGGTTTCTTGGAATAAAGAAGAAAATACCAATCTTGAAATTCTAATATTAATAAAGCAACATGTCTATTCTGTGCAAAGAACTTCTATTTACAATGTTCTTTATATAAGGGGATTTTTTTTATTTGTGAAGTTAACGCCTTGCCTTTTTGTCACCTCTAGATAATAGGGTTTGTCTGAGGTCATTTTGATCTCTTACATTTTCCACTGAATTCAGGATGACATTTTATATGTGGATTTTTCTGTTGAAATTGATTCCACAACGAAACCAGCCACCCCCCCCCTAATTTCTCTGTTTATGCTTTTAGGAAAAACCCCAAATATTGTACTGTCTTAAATCAGATCATAAAAATCTTTTTCCATCTCAATTTTCTTTAGAAAGCTCTTGTGTTCTGAAACTTTTAGTTTAATACTTTTCTGTTCTTGGGTAATATAATAAGATACCTTACTGAGAGGAGGATAAATATCAGGTAAGACACCTGGAAATAAACTGTTGTTATGAAAAAAAAGTTCTACCCATGACATTTTAAATCCTACTAAATACTCTTAAAAGAGCTTTCAAGAACTCTTACTGAAAAATTAATACTGGTCTTAGCCAAATAGAGCAACTAGAGACTATCCTAGCTCAAAGTTTGATGAAACACAAAGTGCTTTATCATAGCTCCAGGAGCTATGATGATGTAAGTTTATAGGAAGTAGCCAGTAAACAATGGAAGGGAAGAAAACAAAAGCAGGAGGGGTGAAGGAAAAAGAATTTACCAGTGTCACTGTAGAAAAAGGATGCAGAAATTAGAAGCGCAATACACCAAACCTGTCAAAAAGGAGGAAGTAAAAATGGCATCTAAGAGTTTCAAAGGCCACAAAAAATGTGAGGTCTGATCATGATCCTTCCTATAATCATGATCATGAAAAAGATGCTGCTGCTTTTAGTTCTTCTATGCAAGCCTTAGGATGGGGAAAAGAATCCCCCCAAAACCTTCTGAAACATAAGTTTTGAATTCATTTATCCATCAAGGATTGTAGCAAGCAAAGCCTGATTCATCATGTCACCATGTCACAGTCTACAAGTGTCATAGGAAAACTGATGTTTGCAACTGAATGTGATCCATGAGTATTCTGGTAATTAGGAATTCCCGAGGGCACTGAGAGACAATTTGGACAAATTTAGTATCTGTGCTATGGCATATTTTGTAGTATTTATCTAGACCTTCCTGATCAAAATTTTTTTGTGATAGTAAAAACAAGGAAAGGTGAATTGATTTGGGTGATTTCTTGGCTGATATGCTGTATCTTCAGTGGTAGGCAGACTTAACACTTATCACTCTTCATTAGGTAGCTTTGATACTTGGAACAGGAAGTCACATAGTTATGCATTTTTGATAGGACCAGATTTTCATTGCAACTACTAAAATTTGCCCCAATTGCTTCAATTTGCTTTTCTAAGTCCCTGGTATAGATTCCACAGACAGAGTTTTTTTTTTTGGGGGGGTATTCAGACACTTTCATGCAAACAGTACAAAAGACATTTCTACAGGGCACCTGCATTGGCTTCTCCAACCATCTTGTTCTCTCCAGTGCTCCTCCAAATGACAGGTTTTTACAGATAATATTCTACAGCAAATCACACAGTTGTGATGGAGAGGTTGATCAAATCTGATTCCACTTCTCAATTACAAAATGTCATTTGCCCCATTAGAGCAAAATATGCCCTCAGATTTTTGCTTCCAAAAGTTATCTTCTATGAGTATGTTAAGATTGTAAAAGATTCCATAATAGACAAAGCCACTATGATAACTAAGTCTCTTGTACCTCAGAAGAAGTATCTCTGTCATAGAAACTGTTCTAATGGAAGAGAGATCCCTATGGATCGCTTTGGAGATTGAAGACTTTCTGATGTTCCTGTTCATTAATAACATTGATTTATTTGTATTAAATGATGATGGGGAAGCAGGGAAGGAAGGGAATAAATATTTATATAGTGCCTATTACTTGCACGTTAAGTTCTTTTTAAAAAATATGATTCATTTGGTTTTTACAACAACCCTATGAGGTAGGGACTATTTTTATCCCCATTTTATAGATGAGGAACCTGCATCTGAGAGATTAAGTAATTTGCATGAGGTCATGTAGTTAAGTGTCTGAGACTCAAATCTTCCTGATTTGGGGCCTAAAACTCCATCCACTGTGTCACTAACTGCTGCAGTATGGGAGCTCCTCAATGAGTCTACTGCAAAGATCCCAAGAACTTGATTTCCATGTGTGACATATTAAAATAATGAGAAAAGGGCCTCTGCTACATTGGGTATGGACATCCTCTAAGGATGGTTTAGTGAAAGATATAAAGAAAAATACATAGGGTAGGAGCATTAGATAGATATCATTGGTACTGGTGTTAATAACATCACAGATGTTTCCAATGTCCTTCCAGCATTATTTAATGGCACTCCCATTTGTGTATTACATTTTGGCCAATTGTTCACCACTCTCCCACTGCACTCTATATTTAAACGGTTTATCAATTATGCTTATATTGAATTTCCTATGTTTCCATCTGCTGGAAATCATTCTTTTCCTACAAGATTCAACCTTGGTGCCATCTCCTTTTCAAAACATTCCTTGTTTCCATAGATGAAAATGTTCCCTCCAGGAATGTGCTAGTAAATGCTTAATAACTAGCTTTCCAAAAGCAAATATACCTCTAGCACATTATTAAGTTTAATTTGCATAATTAACCTTTTCTTCTTTTTTTCTTAAGGCTAAACAATCAACAAAATAGCAAATCAAGCCCCAATTTGTAGCTTGCCAAATTCTGAGGTATAAATACTTACACTGAAAATTTAACAATCAACTCTCAGGAACTGGTTTTATTTGATTCTGGCACACCTTTGTTTCTTATTCTCTTCACATTTTCCTAGAGTACTCTTGAACCTTTGCTTTTTATTGCATTCTGTTATTAAACATATTTATGTTTGGTACTTATGTTATATGTAATAATATATTGTGTATCACATTATATATTATTACATATTTATTTTATACAGAAACCTCATGAAAGGAATCTCAAGAGTTTGGGACAAAAATCAAGACACCACTGGGTGGGAAGAGACAAAAACCATGAGAGTCCCTTGAATCACAAGCCTTCTCCTTAATTGAGATGTAGGTTTTATACAACCTAGAATATATTATACATATTCATTCATATTTGCTTATAAGCTCCTTGAGATTGTATTAAAGAAAAATCTACTGTCCCCATGTCTTGCACAGAGTAGATGCTTAATAAATGTTTATTCTTGAATTAAGTGTTTCTTACACTCAAGGAACTCTCAAATTAAAGGGGAACATAAGATATAAGTAACTATGGTATAAACTAGACCATGAAAAGGGCATAAGACTCCAATGGGTAAGTGGCCAAAAGCTAAAACAAGCAATTTTTCAAAAAAGGAATTACAAATGTTTAATGACTATATGAAAGATTGCTATAAATCTCTAATGATAAGGAAATTACAAATCAAAGCAACTCTGAATTTTTTCTTATAACCAGAAAATTAGTAATGATGATAGAAAATGGGAATAATTAATACTGGATAGGCTACTGAAAGATAGGCACATTAACACATTGTTGGTGTATATGTGAATTGAGTTCCCAATTCTGGAAAGCCATTTGTGATTATGCTAAGAACATAGCTAATATATCCAAACTCATTGACCCAGAGATATTTCTGTTAGGAATATATTCCAAGGAGATCAAAATAGAAATAAGGTCTTACATACTCCAAAATATTTATAATAACATTTTTTTGTAGTAATAAAGAACTGGAAACAAGAATGACCATCAAGTGGGGAATGGCTAAACACATCACAATACATGAGTATAATGGAATATTATTTTATTAAAAGAAAAGATGAAGATGATTACAGAGAAGTATAGGAAAACATATGAATTGATACAAAAATAAAGTAAGAAGAACCAGAAATACAATATACACAATGACTTTAACAAATGTAAATGGAAAGAATAACAGCAACAAATGAAAACTGAATTCTCTGTAATTATTATGACCAAAGTCAGGCTCCAAAGAAGAAATATAGAAATATAACTCTCTCCCTTCTTTGTAGATGCAAGGGAACTTAATTAATCTGGGGGAACTACTTTTTTTCCCCTCTTTTGTTTATATTCTTTGTTATAAGGAATGACTTTGTGAGGGGAGTGTGTCAAGAAATGCAGATGTTGAAAAAAGTAAAAGATAATAAAATGAATAAAAAGGGGGGTTGTAAGGGAAATACAAAATAAATGGTATTAAAGGTATTGAGGAAGGATAGCATGCATCTAATCTAGGGATTGGGAAGTTAAGTGAATCAGGAAAGTTTTTATGGAAGAAATTGCTCTTAAAGAATGAGATTTCAAGAGGGAGATGATGAAATAGGGATAAAGGGAGGACATTCCAGGCATACAGAAGAGTGTGAGCAAGATTCATTAATGAAGATTGAATACACAATGCTATTTGACTAGAGTATAATATTATGGGATAAAGGAAATGATGAATATTAAAGAAATTGAAGAAAAATGGGAAGATTTATAAGAACTGATGTGGATGACTAATATGGAAATAAACTTAAAATTATAATATATAAAAAACAAAAAAAATAAAATTATTATACATGTATAACAATTTTATTTATTTTTTTGTTTTTTATAACATGTATAACCTATATCAGATTTCTTGCTGCCTTAGTGAGAGGTAAGTGAAGAAGGCACAAAAAAATTGGAACTCAAAATCTTACAAAAATGAATTTTGAAAACTTATTTTTACATGTAATTGGAGAAATAAAATACTATCGAAAATAGTAAACAAATAAAAAGATGTAAGTGGGAAGATTTGTAGATTCATGTTAGAGATGGAGATGCAGCATGTAGGGGGCATGTGGACACGTGGGAGACATGATGGGGGGAAAAGACCAGCAGATAAAAAAAACAAACCATAGTGAAGGTGGAGGGCCATTTCCATAGCAAACCTTCTCTTCCAAAGAGTGTATCATTTTACAACTCATTTTAGAAACTTTGGATGAAAAGTTGATCCATTTTATCTGGCATTTAGAGTAAAACTCCAAGCTAGATGTAAATAAAATTGGGCTCAGCTGTGTTTGCATGAGTAGTTTTTATAATTTACAGTTATATGGCCTGCTCAGGAGGAATCTTTGGCTGCAGGGTTTTTGGGACCTCAGAAGTTGATGGTGAAAGCTGTGATCTGTGTATCTTGGTCTTGGGATCCTGCATCATAGGCACTATCTTGTGGGAAGGATTAAAGTTAGGGTAGATTTGGTGCAGACAAGAGTAGGAACTAAGAGGGAATTGTTGAACATATTAGGTTAGGTTTGTGTGGAGCCATAGCTGCCAGTGGGAAGATGATATTGGTTGGTCTTTTCTACAAAAGATTTTCAAAAACATCAGTTCCTTTTGGTGGGAGGCTCCTAGCATGGTAGACTGGAGAGAGAGTTGAATTTGGAGCCAGATGACCTGCCTGGACACTTATTAGTCACAACTTTGGATAAGTAATTTAATTTCCAGGGCATCCCCTCCCCCTTATTAAAATCAACCAATAAACATTTATGAAGTGTCTACTATGTGCTATACACTGTGCTAAGTACTGAAGATAGAAAAAGAGGCAAAAATATGCTTGTAATGGCAAGGAATTGGAAACTGAGTAGATGCCCTTCAGTTGGGGAATGGATAAATAAGTCAATTATGTGAATGTTATGGAATATTACTAATAAGAAATGATGAGCAGACTAATTTCAGAAAAGCCTGAAAAGACTTACATGAACAGATGTATGAAGTGAGCAGAACCAGGAGAACACTGTACACAGTAAAAGCAAGATTATGTGATGATCTAGGATAGATTTAGCTCTTCTCAGCAATGTGGTGATCCAAGACAATTCCAATAGAATTGGAATGGAAAATGCTATCTACATGAACTATGGAGACAGAATGTGGATTAAAGCATAATATTTTCACCTTTTTGGGGGGAAGCATGTGTGCTTTTTATTTTTTGTGTTTTTTCCTTTTTGTTCTGATTTTTCTTTCACAATATGACAAATATAGAAATATGCTTAAAGTGATTGTACATGTATAACCTATATCAAATTGCTTGTTATCTTGTGGAGGGGGAAGGTAAGGGGAAAGAGAGAGAGAGAGAGAGAGAGAGAGAGAGAGAGAGAGAGAGAGAGAGAGAGAGAGAGAGAGAGAGAGAGAGAGAGAGAGGGAGAGAGAGAGAGAGAAATTTTGGAACTCAAAATCTTACAAAAATGAATGTTAAAAACTGTCTTTACATGTAATTGGAAAGATAAAATATTATTAAGAAATTTATGAAATATGAAGTTTATAGTCTAATGGATGAAATGATATACAAACAAATAAATGAAAAGTAAATATATATGTACACAGAGAAAAGAAATAGGAAACAATTAAAAGAAGGAAGGCCCTAGAATTTATAATAAAAATGAGAATAGCTGGGAAATAATATTTGTACTTTCTATCTCAGGCCATTGTGAAGAAAATGCTTTGTAAAAGTAGGATGGGAAGATAAATTATTGTTGGGATGTCTTTATAATCTCAGCTATTGGGAGTCATTCTTAAGGGAATATTCCAAGCCAGGCCTCTGAAAAAACTACTTAAATTCAGGCACCAGGAGACTCAGTAGGACGGATGATGGATCCATTTTAAATCTCCTATTGAGGATTTAAAAAAATACATCATTATTTTAAAGACATTATTCAGATGCAAGAGGTAGTGTGGCATCTCTCAGAGCTGTATGTAATTCTCCATAAATTGCAATGAACTGCTGACCTACATTGGTGGAGAGAATTTCTTCATCCAGAATTACCTTGTATCATTAAATCATAAATCTGGTCCCTTTCCCATAGAGTTTTTATATTTATGATAATGAATGTATTTTTTCCACATATCAATCTACCAAAATGATTTGGTATGTCATAGAATGTTTTAAAATGAGTTACAAAGCTCTAGGGATAGTTCAAGGTCCTTGACTAGAACCTGAGATGGTATATACATATATATATATATATAAAATTATGTAACAAGATCTATGTCCATTCTATATATATGATAAATTAGAGACAATCCATAGAAAGAAGACACTAGAACTCAATGAAATTGGGAAATAATTCTTACAGAAGACAGAATTTTTTTAACTGGTACTTGAGGGAAGCTGTGAAGGTAGGGTCAGAGATAAGTATAGAAACTATATTAACCTTTTTAGGGGACTGTGCCTTATCATAGGACAGTAGGAGTGACAATAGACATAAGAGGGTTATTTTCAAATCCCATCTTAGACACTCCATTTGAGTAAGTTATTTTTATTTTTTTGAACCTCAGTTTCTCTAGCTGTAAAATGAGAGGGTTGGATCAATTGGTTTCTGAGATGACTTCCTGTTCTAGATCTTTGATCCTATGAGAAAATGAGAGATAACCATTTTAGTCTGGATCAAACAGATTGCTCAGCTATTGATTGAGCTGACTTCTTGCCTGTTAATGCTACTGGCTCCATTGGACTCTTGTCTATCAGTCCTCAGTACTGCTTTGATCAATCTCCCAGTCTCTCCAACTACCTGCTGTACTCTCATCTCAGTTACCTAAGATCATGAAAGAACAATTATATAATAAAATGGAAGCATCATTGGCTGGGCGTATGGAAGGGAGTAACTCAAAGCTATTTTGTTTTTTTGGAAGTTGTCAGGAAAAAGAATGAGAAATCATTAACTTGAACCTTTTGTGCATAAACTCAGTTGTGGCTTAGAAGTTCTTGAGTCATCAGTTCTTCTATTTCTGAAGCCAATTAGAAGGCTTCTCATCAATACATAGTACTAATCCTTTGTCTTCATGACAGAAATTCACCTCCCCAAAATCACGTTGGATTGTTGCTAGGCAGGGAATGATCATGTTTGTTCCAAAAACTGGATCCTTATAATCTAATATTCCTATTACATTTACATCATTCCAAATTACTTTTCAGAATAATTGAATAAATTCAAAATTTTGCTACCTTAACTTCATTAGTGTGCTTGAGTTCTAAAAACTTCTCCAACATTGTCTTGCTTCAGTATTTTATGATCTTTGTCAATTTTCTGGGTGTGAAGTGATATCTGAAGAGTTGTTTTAATTTTCATTTTTTTATTAGTAATTTGGAGCATTTTTCCATATGGCTTTTGATCATTTTTTGAAAAATATTTGTTCATATCCTTTACCTATTTTTTGAGGAATAGTTCTGCATCTTATTTATATATTTCTGTCAATTTCCTATATTTCTTTAGAAAGCATATTTTTTTTTTATCAGAGAAGTTTGACATAGATTTTCCTATACTCTTCTTATTTAATATTCTATTTTGCTAAAGTATCCACATCTTATATAATTGAAAAATATCTATTTTATCTTCTATGGTCTCTTGTATTGCTTGTTGTTTAAGAAGACTTCCCTAGACATAGATCTGACAATCCTTCTAGTCTTCTCCAAATTGTTATGATGTTACTTTTAGATTTAAGTTGAGTTGGAACTTATTGTGAATGAATGAAATTATTGTGAATGTGCTAAGCACTGTGTTAAGCCTGTTGATATAGAATCTAGGCTTTCAAAATCTTTTATAGGAGAAAACGACACACATACTAGTGTGTGGTGGTCAAGGAAGCAAATTTGATTCATAGTAGTCAAAGCAATGGCGATTTGATGTATAAGGTAGAAAACTGACATCCTTTTTTAGGAATGTGTCTGGAGAAAGAGAGGGGGAAGTAGAAGTGTAGAGTGTGGGCAGTGAATTATATCTAGGACAGGAAGAAGGCAAAATGGTTTGTATAGATTTCTGGATGGAATGTAGAAGTAAAACATGATCTGAGTTCTTGAGCAGGCTCAGATTTAACTGGCTCAGCAAACTACTTATGTGGTGTAAGATGTTGTTATAAATTTATTTCCTGCTAAGTATCTTAGTTTTTCTAGTTATCTGAATTCTTAGATTAGCAAATACTAGGCTACTGAGTGTGTTTGCTTTTACATTTTGCTTCTTGAGTCTGTTCAAATGACTGCTTTTTAATTTATTAACCAGTCTTAATGACTAATTTTATAATATTATGAAATCTATTTATTCCTGCTCTTTAATATGATGTTCCTTGAGGTTCTTGCCTTTTTTCTTTAAATACATTTTGTTTGTCAGGTTTTATAAAGTAGTCCTTAGTCCTTTGATCAATGTAGCAATTTATAAATTAATTAGTATCATCCTTTCTAATATTCTGGCATGATTTAGTCATGAGCAATTAATATTTTTCCAATTGTTTGCCTTCCTTTATTTCTATAAAAATTGCTTTGCAAGTTGTATAAATCCTGAACATGTCTAAGTTAACTCCCAGGAATTTCATGTAATCTACATCAATTCTGAATGAAATTTCTCTTTATATCTCTTTTTCTTCAACTTTATGATATACAGAAAGATTGATTTTTGTGGTTTTATTTTGTATCCTCAAATTATTAATTGTCTTGGTATTTTAAAAATTATTATCTGAAGTTCTACAGGTAAACCATTAGAATAGAAATAGAAATAGAAATATTTTATTAACCTTTTTAGGGGACTGTGCCTTATCATAGGACAATGGGAGTAACAATAGACATAAGAGGGTTATTTTCAAATCCCATCTTAGACACTCCATAATAGAATAGCATGCTTCAATCTGCATTCAGATTTCATAGTGTTTTGCTGGATGTGAATAGCATTTTCTATCCCGAGTCTTTTGGAATTTGCTTAGACATTGTATTGCTGAGAAGAGCTAAATCTATCAAAGTTGATTATTGTATAATGTTTCTATAAATATTTTCCTGGTTCTGCTCACTTCACTCACAGCATCAGTTCATAAATAATCTTTCCAGTATTTTCTGAAATCTGCTTGCTCTTCATTTCTTATAGCATAATAGTATACCACAGTTTGTTTAGCCATTCCCCAATTGATGGGCATTCCCTCAATTTCTAATTTTTTTTCCACCACAAAAAAGGGCTGCTTCAAATATTTTTGCACATGTAGGTTTTCCCCTCTTTTTATGATCTCTTTGAGATACAGACCTAACAATAGTATTGCTCTCCGAAATAGCTGAATCAGCTCACAACTCAATCAACAATACATTAAGGTCTCAATTATCCCATATCACCTATAACATTTGTCATTTTATTTTAATGCCATATTTACTAATCTGATAGGTGTGGGGATAATACCTTAGAGTTGTTTTAATTTTTTATTATCTATAGTAATTTAGAGCTTTTTTCATATGACTAAAGATGCTTTAATTTCTTTTTCAGGAAACTGCTTATTCATATCTTTTGGCCATTTATCAGTTGAGGAATGATTCTTATTTTAATGGTCCTCATTTTATAAGTGAGATTCTTATCAGAAATCCTGGCAGTAAAAATTGTTTTCATGTTTTCTGCTTCCCTTCTAATCTTAGCTGCATTGGCTTTTCTTGTGCAAAATCATTTTAATTTAATGTAATCAAAATTATCTGTTTGCAATTTAACATCTTAGAGAATTCTTAAAGCAGTTGAGAGCTTACATGTCTTCCCCCAAGTGATATGGTTAGGAGACAACTGAGATAAGACTTGAACTCATCTCTTCTTAATTCTAAAATCAATTTTCTATCCACTATGATATGATGTTTTGCTAAGCTGTTTAATTTTGGTAGTTTTCAGTTATAAATCATTACTGTAGTTTGTCAAAAGTCTTTTCTAATCTATTGATAATTCTAATTTTAGAAATTGTTATTAATAATGATTATATATGTTGTTTAAAATGTTGCTCTCCTATTTCTCTTATGAATCTAATGTGGCCACAATGAACAGTCTTTTTTTTTTTTTTTTTGACAAGTTTTTGTTTTAGCTTTCTTTTAATATTTATTTTAATATTTGTAGTGTATTTTATTAATATCTACTGGGCAGACTCATTTTTCTGAGTTCATATCTAGCCTCAAATACTGATCTGCACAAATCATTTAGTCCTGTTTTCCTCAGTTTCCTCATCTGTAAAATGAGCTGGAAAAGGAAAGGGCAAACCACTCCAATGTCTCTGCCAATCCCAAATTAGGTTATAGATAATTAGACACAACTGAAAAGTTTCTACCTCTTTTTTTTTTTTTTTTTAACTTTTAAAGTTAATTTATGGCTTGCTAAATTTCTTTTTCTGAGACAGAGCTGTTTGATGCTCTATTTCTTTTGATGTTAATTTGGATAGTTAATATATTTAAAAAAATAAATATCAAGGGGCAGCTAGGTGGCTCAGTGGATAGAGCATCAACCCTGAAGTCAGGAGGACCTGAGTTCAAATTTGACTTCAGACATCTAACATTTCTTAGCTGTGTGACCTTAGGCAATTCACTTAACCCCAATTGCCTTGACACTAAATAAATATCAATCCATTTATGTAAAGCTTTTTCTTTTTTGTATACAACTAATTATATTAATTTTGGATAATTTTCTCTAAGTGCTCTCTATTTCTTGTAATTTCCTCCTTCTAATTTTTGATTTTGGTTTTCCTCTCTCCTTTTAAAAATTAAGGCAGCTAGTGGTTTGTTTGTTTATTTTATTGGCCTTTAAAACTCATATTTTTTTTCTTATCTCAATTGTTATTTTTGTTTATAATTTTGTTTACCCCTTCTTTAATTTTTCATTTCTAGTTTTGTGCTTGTTTGGGGGCTATAAATTTGTGAGTTTTCTTAGTTTCCTTAGTTCGATTTACTGTATTAGTTTTTATTAGTGTTAATTTCTCTTTATGAATCATTTCAGCTGTATTCCATATATTTTGGCATATTGCCTTATTTGCTTTAAGTGGTTTTTATTGATTTTTCGATCTACTCATTCTTTAAGATTACAGTGTTTTGTCTTCATTTAACTCAAAATCCTTTTTTCTTATTTTACTTGTCAATTTTGATATACAAAGAATGTGTTTAATATTTTTGCCATTCTGAAAAAAATTATGAGTTATTTATGTTTTTGTACATGGTAATTTTTTATAATGGTCTTATAAGTGCTACAAAGTGGGTATACTTCTTAAGAATCTCATCAGTAATTGCCAAAGTTCTATCATATTTAATTTTTCTAATGTAGGTCATATTCTTAAATTATTTACAAAATTTTTTTTTCTAGACTTATTAAAATGTGAAAGAAGTATATTGATTATCTTTCTACCTGGGTCTTCCTGTAGTTTAGTTAGCTTTTTCTTTAAGAATGTAGGTATATATAATTTTTTGCATATATCTATAATATTTTCATTTTTTCATTATCTATGGTACCTGAAATAATCATATTGAGTTCATCTTTTTAAAACTGATGCTACTTACAATTAATTGATTTTGCATAAGTTATGATTCTTTGTATTTGAACTTAGTTCAGAAATTCAGCTGTCTTATAATGAGTTAAATTTAGAAATCCAGGTATTCTGTTACTCACTCTTCTATTCTTTTGTCAAGTGAATCTGTTATCCTTGAAGGAGGCAGGTCTAATATTTTTATACTATCAGGTTATTCTTCTAGTCTAGTTTGTTGTCTGAAGAAGTCTGGTTGCTATTTCTGTTCTTATAGATGAAACAAGACTTGAACAATGACCATTTCTTAGTCACAGGAGAGAATGAGTGGGTTGCTGTTAGCCTTGTTCTCAATTTCCATCCAATCATCTTTTCTTCCATCTATGATGCTAGCCTTCTTATTTTCTGTATTCTCTAAAAATCATAAAAGAGAACTATCACCCTCATTTGAGCTCATAGCTTAGTTGGAGAAGCTGAGATTTTATTTATTAGTAAAGTCAAGCTTTATAATAAACTGATTGTGCTTAGAACTTTGTACTTTCTTTAGTTTATTTATTTTATCCATCAATATACCTTTAAGAATAGTGTACTTTTTTCTTCTTAAACATCTCTATTTTTTAACATTGTCTTATCTGAAATCAGGATTGCCACTCCATAATTTTTTTTAATTGGGATTTGGCACAATAGATACAACTCCAATTCCTCATTTTAACACCATATGAATCTGCATGTTTTAAATGTGGTTCTTGTAAACATCAGAATACATCCTCATACATTGTTGGATTTTGTTTCCTAATCCATTCTGTTACCCACCTCCATTTTAGGAGTGAACTCATCCCATTATTCTTCAGTTATGATTTTATTTTTGCCCAAGTTATTCAATCTTGTTATACTATTTCTTCTGTCCTTCCCACTCTTACTTTCTTTAAAGGATAGAATGGGAAAAAAAAGGATAAAATCAACATCAGGTACATGTATTTTATATTGCTTGGAACAATCCAATCTTAGTCTTTTCCCCCAAACCTCCTCTTCCAGCCCAGACTTCAAATCCATATATCTTACTCTTTATTCTCCTCCCTTTTTCCTTTTGTAATTTATCCTTTGGCAAACTTTATTCCCCCCTTCAAACATTCTTACCTATCTTAATTCAGCCCCCTGTTTAGTTCACACTATTTCTACTACAATCCTCTCTTGCCCAGCCCATATAAGATATGATTCCTAAGATTCTTATTCTCTTCATCTCACTTCTGTGTTTGAATAATATTCTCTTGTGAGATTCCCATTATAACAAATAGTAAGTTTCTTTTTTCTCCTCCCTCCTCCTTTTCTTTTTCCTTTTTAATTTTTTTTTAAACTTCAATTTCATAATTTGGCTTTTTTCCCTCTTATTGAACCTTAGAGATGGTCTTTCATTCCTCTTTTGGTTTTCTAAATATTTGCTTAACATTAATACTATTAAAATCCCCAAATTTTATTACCTTTCTAAAATTTGTTTCTGGAATTTGCCAGAGGTCTAATTTTTTTCTTTAAAGTTTGAAAGTAACCAATTTTAAAAGGGCCTGAAACTAATTAGTTCTTTTGAAAGTATTTTCTTTCTTCCCTTAGAGAGTAAAATTACCAGGATAAACAACTCTTGGTTATAAGCACTTTTACTTTTGTACATTATATACCAACTGTTGTTCCTTTTGTTGTTACAATGAGCCACATACATACCCACACACATATACACAACTGACTTCCTTTCCTCAAATTTCTTCCTTCTCCAGACCATCCTATACTCAGATATCAGACTGATTTTCTTGATCGTTTAACCATGTCAATCAAAATTCAATAAACTCTATAACTTCTAGGACCAAAGATTTAACCCTCTGTAACCTGAGTCAGTCCTATTTTCCCAATCTTTTTTACACCTTGTTGCAGTTGTTACTGAGTCCTTTCTGTTGTGGCCCCATTTAGGACTTTGTTGGCAAAGATACTGGAGGTTTTCCCCTCATTTCCTTTTCTAGCTCATTTTACAGATGAGGAACTGAGGGAAAGTGACTTGCCAAGTCAGACAGCCGCTAAGTATCTGAGATCACATTTGAACTCGGGAGGATGGCGTTTCTGGCTTCAAGTCCCATACTGTGCACTATGGCGCCGTCCAGCCACCCCTCTTACACTTTACAAGCTCCATTTCTATTCAATGACTCTGGACTCCTTGATTGATGTTCCTTTTCTCAGACGCTCCATCTCTCGGCATTTTTAGTAACCATCCTCCTACCTAGCACTCTCTCCCTCCTTCCTCCTTTGCCTTCTGGCTTCCTTAAAGTCAGGGCTAAAAATCTCATCTTCTGCAAGGTGATCTCCTTTCCTGATCTCCCGTGATGTGAGCGCTTTTAGTCTGTCTGTCAGCTCCCGTTTATTTAGTATCCATCTCGTTTATACGCAGGTATTTTTTTGCACGTTGTCTCCCCCAGTAGAATGTGGATTCCTTCAGAGCTGGGACTGTCGTCCAGTAGATTCTTTTAAATCTCCAGCATTTAGCCCAGTACCTGGCACTCTTAATAAATGCTTGTTGGCTGACTGTCCAGAGTCAGTGACTAGGATCTTGCCTCGAGCCACAGGAGCAGGAGACCTGTAAAAAAAAAAAAATAATAATAACTTCTACTATTTGCTATGGGAGTACCTCCTGCGTGTTTCTTTTCTTTCCATATTTAGCTTTTGTTTGTTTCTTTACTACATCTCTCGGTGAGGGAATGAGGGGGAAAATTTTCTCTGGCTGCCCCTCCAGTCTGGAATGGTCTTTCTTATCTACTCAGACTGCTGACTTCCCTGATTCCTTTAAATCCCAACTAAAATTCCATCTTTCTCCCTAAGCCTCCCTCAATCCCTCTTAATTTCAGTGTCTTTCCTTGCTTAACTATTTCCTATTGATCAGCAAATAGCTTTTCCCTCCATATTTTATTATTGTTCCCCTCACTAGATTTTAAGCTCCTTGAGGGCAAGGACTGCATAGTGTCAGGCAAATAGTATGTGCTTAATAAATATTATTGATTGACCCTTTATCTCCCTTAAGCTAGTTAATACTCTGTGCTAAATGGTCACGTGTCTAGGCCAGTTTCCTGCCCCTGGGACTCTGTTTATTTATGGTATTTTCACTTTCTTTTGAGATTGCTGGCTATTTTCTGTTCAGGGGACTTTCAGTAGCAATTAACACACTGGTGCATACCCTAAGGCAAATAGATACCACTCCAGAAGCAGAAATCCAATTACCTAATTAGATCTAATTATCCATTTTATTTCTCCTTGCAGGATGTCTTCCCTTTATTCATAGGATTATAGATTTGGAGTTAGAAAGGTTTTTTTTGTTAAAAAAAAAATATGGAGAATTCATTCATTTGTGAGCAAATGATCACAAAGTGGTCAGAAAAAGGTGATAAAAGGACACTTTCAAGGTCCCTTTTAAAACTTTAGAATAGATTGTAAGACATGGGAGACAATGGCACAAGACCATCCAGCATGGTGTATGACAGCAGAATTGAATTAGCTCAGAAGAAATGCAAGATGCACAGTGTTAGAGAAGCCCCCCCTAAATGTCACAGGGACTATTTGTGTCTGACCTGTACCAGAGCTTCCAGAGCTCGTATTGGTCTGATCAGCCACAGTTGGATACACTGGAATTCCACTCTAATATAGTGATGTCATTTGGGTCCCTTTCCAGAAAAATGGACAACAATCAGATCATGTCATAGATGATGACACTAAGGTCAGAGAAAAGAAATGATCTGCTGATCTCGGATTAAGTGAGCAGAAGTAGGATTTGAATATGTAACTGCTGAATCCAAATCCAGTCCTCTGTCCCCTAGATTGTTGGCCACTTGGTTTGGCACAGAGTAAACACTTAATCAATATTTGCTATAGTCAATCAAATTGCAATCAGATTCAGTTATTTGTAACCAAGTTTGCTAGTCCTTGAGAAAGGTGAAAATCTCTGATAGGCAGAAAAAGAAAGATGATCAGAGGAAGAGGCAGGGAGTGACCAAGTGAGGAAAGATTGTAAACATGGGGTGTCTTCAGCTTCCAGAGGGAAAAGCTGAGGGACAATCCATGCAGTTGTGTGAATGGGAATAAGGGAACATGGTTTGTTTCATCAGATTGTAAAAGAGGCAGATATGAAGACTTTTGAAACTTGATTGAGACAAGTATAAGGTCTTATACAGAGAGAGAGAGCTGGCCAAACTAACACTATGGCTGTCTTTGGAAAAAGTGAATCCATCAAATGATCATCCTATTGTTCCACTTGCCATCTCTGTTACTCAGTCACTTCTCAGATCCAAACACCATTCCTTGGCTACCATTTTCTTGTATGTGGCAGCCGGGTGCCATAGTGGATAGAGGGCTAGACATGGAGTCAGTAAGAACTGAAAATGAGTTCAAATTCTGCCTCACACACTAACTGTAGGATCCTGGGCAAGGTGGTGTTTTTTTTTTTGGGGGGGGGGGGGAGTTTTTTTTTTTTCCCTTTTGTCTCTTTCAACTTCTGTTTCTTCATCCATAAAATGTGGACAATAATAGCACAAAGTTGTGAAGATTGAATGAGAAAATATCTGTAAAGCTCTATGCAAACCTGAAGTCTCTATTAAAAAGACAGAATGTAAACTCCTTGAGAGCAGGGATTATTTGATTTTTGGTTTTGCATGGTCAGTACTTAATACGTTTTTGCTGTTCAGGCATGTACAACTCTTTATGACCTCATTTGGGGTTTTAGTATCTTGGCAAAGAGATACTGGAATAATTTGCCATTTCCTTTTCCAACTCATTTTATGCGGTGAGGAAACTGAGGCAAATCAGGGTCAAAAAGTAACTAACAAGTATCTGAGACTGAATTTGAACTTGAGAAGAATCCTCCTGACTTCAGAAGTGATATTCTATCTGCTATATCACCTAGCTGCCTTAAGCATTCATTCAAGTATAGGTCAGTTTAGATGCCTTCTAAAGATCTTAGACTGAGAGGTGTAAGGGCCCTCAAGCTGAAGGTTGCTGTGGACTTGTTTAACCATGACATCTGCAAGAATACAAAATTATTCTGGAAGCTCCTAATGACATGTTCCTCCAAAGAAAGAGTAACAAAACAGACATGTGCAAAGAGAGCATTTTAGGAATTTGCATCCACAAGTCCAAGAAGCAAAGCCAGCCCAAGATGACACCTCTCCATATGTTTGTTGAAGAGAAAGAATATAGTGCGGGTGGGGTTTCACCAAACACTGTTTGAGGCTAAACAAACTTTAAAGATTTTAAAAAATAATTTAAAAACATAAAGAGAGATTTGAAAAACTCTCTTGCCCTCCCTGCTTAAGCAGGCTCTGTAGTTCGATCTTCTAGGACAAGCTGAAGACTTCTGAAGATGGAAACCGTTAAGCTGCTTTGCTCCCCAAAGCTGGGCTGTTGACTTCATTTTTTTCTTGCTCTACACAGTGTTGCTAGATTTGTATTTCACTTGAAGAGCCCAGGAAATCTGACATTCCTGACAGTCAGCCTGTTTCTTAGGCGATATACTGGACTTCTAGCCACAGGGAAGGACAGCAGTAACAACAGTCTCTATTTCTATAGCCCACTGAAGTGCCCATGAGAATTCTGTGAGGCATTAAGTAGTATTAATATTATTCTCATTTTACAGGGGAAGAAACTGGCCCAAAGATGAAATTTCCCCAATGGGTTAGTAAGTGTTAGTGCTGGAATATGAATCCACGGCTTCTGACTAGAAACATGTAAAGGGGACTAACTATGGAGTCAGAAGACTGAGTCCAATTGCCACTTCTGATGGTACTATTGTGTGCTTATGAGTGAGTCCTTTCACCTAAAAAAAGGGTGTTAGACTAGATAGTTTCTGAATCTTAAGGTCTAAATCTGTGATTTTTATCAATAATCAACATTATTTTTTACAATATCATGTTGATTGTTTCCAAAAAAGCTCCTAAGAGATCCTCCCCATCCAAAATGAAAGCTTGAATACCACTGTCTCCACCCCCCTCAAAGGGCTCTACCTATGTGAAGCAGCAGGAAGGGAGATCTCCAGCAGTTGATAGATGGTGTCTGCTATTTTCAGTTAGATGTTGGAGACCAAACCCTGGCTGATGTTTAAAAGCCTGCTTTCAAGTTTAATTTTGTTCTGTGTTTCCTTTCTTGCTTTTATGTTGCAGACATCATGAATTCTTAGCTATTCATCTCACGCTACCCTCTACTGCCTCAATATTTCCCACATGCCCAGAATATGGTTCCTGTCAAAATCCCTACAGTTGTAGCTCAGCATCTACCTCTTCCAAGAAACTTTCTCTGGCTCCCAATTCCCTTTTTCTCTTGAAAGTATTCTGTCCTTCTTCAAATTTTCCTAGAATAATAATTTTCCTTTGTTTTTTGTATTATGCTTGTGACAATAGTGTACAGCTTGCATTTCTACTTGGTGGGTGCCATGGGTACAGTAATTGCCAACCTTGGTCATGTTCTGCCTTCTTTAAACCTCCAAAAAGTCAGAGTGTCACTTTACAATTGATTAACAAGCAAGATAGTGTAAGACCCAGTTTTCCCAAGAAGTTATGTTATATACAAGTCACAAATCCAGGGACCCTTGAGGTCTCTCTGACACATGTATAGAAGATTTTTTTTTCCTATGCCTATGCTCTAGTTACCCACCCCAGAAAGTTATATGATTTCAACAAAAAGATGAAAAACATTTGCTGATTGGGTTCTCAATTATCTTCTGAGTATTAATATTAATATTTTTCAGGGTCATAAAAATAGAAATTTCTATAGATATAGAACCCATATCTTCACAGCTGGAGACTTTCCTAGCTCAATTCCAACCCTCCATATTTATATTACACAATTAATTTTCTGTGGCTACATAATTTAATAGCCAATTTAATAGCATAATTTTTGCCCCATAATTTCTTGCAATACCATCCCACAACTATCTTCCAGTTTTCCTTCTTAGGTTCCAGAAGGACACATTTGAAGTGCTTGCTTTTCTCCCAGGTCACGGGGAAGATGGAAGGAAAGGATTGCCCATCTGGGTTACACCTGAGATCAGCTCTGCAAGCTAGAGAGAAACTATGAAAAGTGCTTAGAATCCATCTCCTGGCCTTCTCACCAGTCCTGAGAACAGAGAGCAATAGAGAAGTTGCATTCATGTGGCAGTCTCCATTTGGTAGCTCTGGCTCCCAGGCCCATCTCAGCTGAGCCATTGTGGGTCCTGGAGTAGAGTATGGAGGCAGCAATAAATGAAATTTTTCCAGTATAGTCCTTCTGGCAGTTCTTGGTTTAAAGTGGCCAAAGCCAAGCCACCTCTTTTTCTGTTTCCTGATATGAAATGGCTCATCGAGAGTCTCTCACCAGAAGGTGACTGGATGTGGTAAGCCATTGTTCCTGGCATTGGGGAGGCAAAGGCTGGTGGGAGTTTGAGAGTTCTGAGCTATTGGCTGACTGGACTGGGTCCAACACCAGTCTGGTGAAGCTCTGACCTTGGTGGTGGCCACTGGGCTGCCTTGCCCAAGTTAGAGATAGAACAGGTCAAAACTCACACATTGATCATCAATGGGACTGGATTTGAGAGTGATCATTGCACTTTCAGCCTGGGTATGATAGGGAGATTGAGTATAAAAAACCCTTTCCAGATATAGATCTACTATCCTATGATCATGGTATTTAGTATTCTGCTGTGCTCGCTCCCTTCATCTTTCCATCAAAACTAACCCAATTTCCTCCAACTCCCCCTCCACCCTGCCAACATCTTTCTTGAAAATTATGATAACTTCCTAGACACCAGGGAAAAGCTGATATTTTCCCCTGGCTAATTTTCTTTCATTATGAAATTTAGGGCAGGTATTATTGTCTTGGTGTATATCACAGAGACATTTTTGAAAATTTGGGGGCTGAATTTAAGGGGCTTTGAGCTACATTACTTAACTATCACTGGGGCTCAGTTTCCTTATCTGTAAATTGAGAGGGCTGGGAAAAAAATCACTTCTGAGGCTCTTTCCAGCTCACATTATAAACTACATGAACTTGACTCACAAAGGAAATTATTTATACTTCATAGTGAGTGATCATATGACTATGGAGATTACATGAAGAAAGTGTGAAGTAGAATGACATTGGTAAGTCATGGATTGGAAGAAAATGGCTAAACATCAGTTCATATAAAAAAACTTGGGAAATTTAGTGGATTATAAATATATTATGAACCAACAGGTGGTGAAAGGAAGTTAACATGACCTGAGACATAGTTATGGAAGGAGAAAGATGATGGTTTCATTGTGTACAACATTGGTCAGCCCCCATAGGACCATAATTCTGGAGTTGGAAAGGACCTTAGAGGCTGCCTAATCCAAGATCTTAATTTCTGATTTTTTTTTTTTTTTTTTTGAGGCTGGGGTTAAGTGACTTGCCCAGGGTCACACAGCTAGGAAGTATTAAGTGTCTGAGACAAAATTTGAACTTGGGTCCTCCTGAATTCAAGGCTGGTGCTCTATCCACTGCGCCACCTAGCTGCTCCCAACATCTTAATTTTATAAATGAGGAAACTGAATCTCAGAAAGGTTAAGTGACTTGATGTCCATTCATTATCTCCCCCTCCCACTCTAGATTCTCTCCTCTTATTTTCTTATTACTAGTGAGGGTAACACCATTTTTCCAGTCTTCCACCCCTGTAACCTATGAGGGATCATTGTCATTATTGTCTTCTTCTTCTTCTTCTTCTTCTTCTTCTTCTTCTTCTTCTTCTTCTTCTTCTTCTTCTTCTTCTTCTTCTTCTTCTTCTTCTTCTTCTTCTTCTTCTTCTTCTTCTTCTTCTTCTTCTTCTTCTTCTTCTTCTTCTTCTTCTTCTTCTTCTTCTTCTTCTTTTCCCTTCTCTCTCCCTCCCTTTCCTTCTCCCCTCTCTCTGTCTTTCTTTTTCTTTCTGTGTATTTCGGTGTTTGTGTCTGTCTCTCTATTTCTGTGTCTGTTTGTCTTATCTGTTTCTGTCTCTCAATCTTTCTCTGTCTTTGTCTCTCTTCATCCTGCTTCAACCTCCTACTCCATACAGTCTATTGAGAAGTGCTATTGTTTCTACTTTTGTAGCATCTTTTGGACGCCTCTAGCTATTCTCCATTGCCTCTGCCACTACCCTGCTACAGGTACTCATCACTTCATGCCTGGACTATTGCAGTATCCTTCTGATTGTGCTCCCTGTCTCAAGTCTCTCCCCATTCCAGTCATCTTCCAGTCATCTGTCAAACTGATCTTGCTAAAATGCAAGTTTGTCCATGTTCCCTCCTCCCAACCTCCCCATTCAATTAACTCTATTGGCTCCTTATTTTCTCTAGGATCAAATATAAAACTCTCTGTTTGTCTTTTAAAGCCCCTCATAATCTGCTCTCTCCTCCTTCATTTCTAGTCTTTTTTATACCTTATCACCCTTCCCCCCCTCCATTCTCACTCTCATACACTTGTCAATCAAGTGACACTATGGCCCTTGCTATTTCTTACCCAGAGAACACCATCTCCCAACCTCATTCATTCACACTGATTTCTCCTATGCCTGAAATTCTCTCCCTGCCTTCCTTCATGTCCCTGCTAAAATCCACCGTCTACAACAATCCTTTTTCCATCACCCTCAATACTCATGCCTTCTTTGATTATCTGTGACTTGTGTGTGTCTTGTTTGCATGACATTATATACATTGTCCATTATACTGTGAGCTCCTTGAGAACAGAAGCTTATCTTTTCCTCTGTGTTCCCAGTGCTTAGGGCATAATAAATGGACACTGTTTGATTTGTTGTTGACTTGACTTGATTAGGGTGATATAGCTATGTATCAGAGGTGGGATTTGAACTCCAGCCTTCTGATCCTGGAGCAATATTTTTTTCTTTCATCATATGGGCACTGCACACCTATTGTATATCTATTGTATATGAACACCACATTTTGTAAGGGACAAGCTTGATCACAAGTAGGTAATCAGAACAGGGAGGACAATAGAAAACAACTATTATTATTCGTTGAAGGAAGTGGGCAGATGATTTTGAGGTGGAGGATGGACAAAATTGCTCCCTTCAGCAATTTGGAACTATGCTCAAAAAGTTATCAAACTGTGCATACCCTTTGACCCAGCAGTGTTACTACTGGGCTTATTCCCAAAGAGATCTTAAAGAAGAGAAAGGGACCTGTATGTGCAAGAATGTTTGTGGCAGCCTTCTTTGTAGTGGCTAGAAACTGGAAACTATGTGGATGTCTATCAATTGGAGAATGGCTGAATAAATCGTGGTATATGAATATTATGGAATATTATTGTTCTTTAAGAAATGACCAATAGGATGATTTCAGAAAGGCCTGGAGAGACTTACATGAACTGATGCTGAGTGAAATGAGAAGGACCAGGAGATCGTTGTATACTTCAACAGCAATACTGAATGATGATCAATTCTGATGGATGTGGCCATTTTCAACAATGAGATGAACCAAATCAGTTCCAATAGAGCAGTAATGCACTGAACCAGCTACACTCAGCAAAAGAACTCTGGGAGATGACTATGAACCACTACATAGAATCTCCAATCCCTCTATTTTTGTCTGTCTACATATTTGACTTCCTTCACAGGCTAATTGTACACTGTTTCAAAGCCTGCTTCTTTTTGTACAGCAAAACAACTGTTTGGACATGTATACATATATTGTATTTAATTTATACTCTAACATATTTAATATGTATTGGTCAACCTGTCATCTGGGACAGGAGGAAGGAGGGGAAAAATTAGAACAAAAAGTTTGGCAATTGTCAATGTTGTAAAATTACCCATGTATATACTTGGTAAATAAAAACTATTAAAAAAAAAAAAGATTGCTCTCTTCAAATCATAGAACTGGTGGTGATGAGGAAGAAGGCTTACAGTGCTGCAGTCCTGGGCCTCTGCCACTCAGGCTCCCTGTCTGGACTCACATTCAGATTGGGATCAGTCCTAGGGGGAGCTTCTCCTTGCAAGAGATGGGTCAGACTCTTTGTACTTTCTTGTTCTTCAAGCACCTACTCTGGAGCTGTTAAGGTCTCCCCCCCCAAAAAAGGAGAAAAGTACTTAATATGAGATATAGGTCAGCTATTATTTCTTCAACATAAAAGAAATGCTCAAAACACAAAAGACTCATAACTGTGCATTGACAAAGACTTTAAAACATGATGAAGTCATTCATAACTCCTTTGATAACTTTCCCAGGAGGAGGATACTTAAAACATGAAGGCATGAGGCATTTTGTAGGACTGTTGAATAGACATTTCATACTCACCTTGGCTCCACTCTATCTGAACAACTTCTTCAAGGTCCCCACCTTCTGTCAAGCCTTGCCAGACCATAGGCTCCTGCTCCTCCTTATTTATGAAGGTTGTTTTAGTTGCAAGAAGCTCCTCCTCTAGTCTGTCAGCTTTAGCTGAAGGACCCAGGAGAACCTGATTTTTAAAAACTCACCAGGTCGCTTCCAAGAATGGAAATGTCCATCTTAGGATCACTTAGGTGATCCTAAGGAAAAGAAATACAAAGCAGAAGAGGCAGCCAGGGCTTTGAGATCCTGACTGATTCACCTGGACAAGTGCATTCCAATCTCAAATACTCCTTGCTTTCCTTTTCTCCCCCCCCTAAGGCAACTGGGGTTAAGTGACTTGCCCAGGGTCACTTGGAAGTGTTAAGTGTCTGAGGGCAGATTCTCCTGACTAAAAAAAAAAAAATCCCCAAACCCCTTCCTTTTTTTAAACCCCATGAGCTTATGAAGCATTTCCAAGATATGGTATGGAAATCTGCTAATTTATCTTATATCTGACTATTTTAGTCTTAGGATGGCTATCATAAGATTAATTTTAACTTCCCTTCTTGTGAGTCTTATTAGCATATAAGACAGTTAAGCTCTCTAGGTAGCTATTGATGTGATCCTTTTCTTGCTGGGGCAGTCAGCTATTAAAAGGTTTTAGGAGCAGGACTTCTATTGTACACAGTTGATGATCCTTGAGAGTTAAAAGATAATGCAGTAGATAGAGCACCAGCCCTGAAGTCAGGAAGACCTGAGTTCAAATCCAGCTTCAGACAATTAATATCTGTGTGGCCCTGATCAAGTCATTTAACCCCTGATTGCTTCCACCCCACCCCAACACCTCTCAATAATAACCCACAGAAACAAAAAAGAAAGTTAAGAGATACAGTGGGCACAATAAAATAGTTTGTCCATCTATGTATCCTTGAAGAAGCTGGTGTGCTTGTCCATACTATGAGTTGTCTGAGGTATTATATAAAGAGAGCAACCCCAAAGGTTTGTCTGCTGATGTCTTTCTCATGTGATCAAAGACAATTGCATTTTGATATTTTTTTTGAAGTTTTTTTTTAAATTTTGGCAAGTTAAGTGTCTTGCTCAGGGTCA
This sequence comes from Sminthopsis crassicaudata, assembly GCF_048593235.1. Classification (NCBI taxonomy): domain Eukaryota; kingdom Metazoa; phylum Chordata; class Mammalia; order Dasyuromorphia; family Dasyuridae; genus Sminthopsis; species Sminthopsis crassicaudata. Next base: position 399,180,320 of record NC_133618.1, read on the forward strand.
CACAGCTAGTAAGTGTAAATTGTCTGATGTTGAATTTGAACTCAGGTTCAAGAATGGTGCCCTATCCACTGTGCCATCTAACTGCCTCAAAGTTCTTTCTTATTTTCTTAGGCATGCTTTTCATGGAGTCAGAAGCTTCAGGACCCTGATGGCTGGGAAAGATGATGGGGAAAACTCCCCAAGAATAGTGGTGGATAATAGCAGGAAATGGGGAATGGCAATAAGAGATTACATTTTGGGTGGGAAAAGTACTATGAGTTAAAACCATCATAAAGGATTCCCTGTCCAAGATTTTCCCATACCCAGTTGTGACAGGCGACTGAAATTAAAGATTCATTTTTTAGTTTAAGGTTATATGTGCTCTAGGAATCCTCTTTTATAGTGTAAATATTTCTAAGACGGGTCACATTTTTAAGCAATCACAATGTGCCAGGCACTATGCTAGTTGCTAGGGATACAAAGACCAAAAAAAAAAAAAATTGTCCCTCAAGTAGCTCATATTACATTGGAAGAACCAATATATACATAGAAAACTCAATATAAGGTATATATAATAATTTTTTTTGACAAGGACATTAATAGAGGTTGCATTTAAGCTGAGCTTTAAAAGTAGCTAGGATTTCTGAAAGCAGAAGTAAGAAGGAGGTGCTGGAATAAATATGGAGAATAAATAGCCTTAAATCTAAGCTGCTATGCAGCTTAAGGGTTCTTAACCTAGGGTGTATAATTTTATTTTAAAGAAACATTTTGATAACTATTTCCATATAGGTTTCCTATAGGCAGGCAAGGATTTATTAGGTAATTATTATATGGTAGACACTAAATGAAGTGCTAAGGCTCTCTGTATCTATATCTATATATTTATGTCTATGTCTATATTTATAACTATATAATATCTAGATATATACATTGATAGACATAGAATCTATATCTAGATATAAAAAGATAAAAAGAAAGATGGACCCTGCCTTCAAAGAGTTTATTTACTAATGGGGGAATTTTTGGTTGTTCAGGCAGATCCGACTGTGTGACCCCATTTAGGATTTTCTTGACAAAGGTACTGTTGCCATTTCCTTCTTCAGCTAAGTTGTACAAATAAAGAAATGGAGATAAATTCACTGCACCACCTGGTTTTCTATCCACTGGTGCTTTATCCATTGTACCACCAATAGAACAAGGGTGTCAGAGGGTCAGCAGGATGTTCCAAGAAGAAAAGGCAGCTGGGGAATGGTGTTGAAATCTGAAGAATCAAATAGAGGTAGGAAGGAAATTCTATGTGCTTTATTTTGTGCATGTAAAATTATTATTCTGAGAATAAGTCCATAAACACGACCATATTGCTAAAGGGGTCCAGGATACAAAAAAAGTAAGAACTTCCTTAGCTAATATGGATTCAAGTCTTATGGGAAATTGGATCCACGATATTTGTCTGGTGTGTGACAGGGTTCAAAATCTTTATCCTTTCTTGTTTTTCCCTTGGGAAGCTGTGATCAGAATATTAGGGAACCCGAAGGACAATGGCTCTGGCACAAAAGTCCCATTGTTTAGAATGGCAAGTCCATCAGTCCAGAATCATATAGTTCTTTTTGGTTGTGAGAAAATTTAGGATTGTTCCACAATTCTGTCCCAGCCTGAGCCAGAATCCTCCTTTCTGCTTTCCAAAATGTCTAGAGTCCCTATTCTAGCCCCATCTGAATTGCTCCCAGGACCCTTTGTCATCTAAATCATAAAGGAGGCTAACAAAATTTTGAGGGAAATGAAGGTGTCTCCAGCCTTGAGCCAGGGATGGTTTTTTTTTTTTAATGGAAGGAAAGGGGGAGAGGAAGACTCAACATTCCATAGACTTAATAGGATATTAAAGGTAGAAAGAACCACAGGAGATTGTGCAGTACAACTTCCTCAATTTGGACTGGGAAACTGAGATCCAGAGAGTCCTTTAGGACTTTTTCAAGCTCATAGAAGTAGTTAGAAACAGAGTTGGAACTCCAGTTTTCCAGATTAGGGCTTCTTCAGCTTCACTGCAGATTGCATTTATAGAATCTGTCTCTACCCAGTCCCCCTTGCTCCCAGACAGTGGTGCTTTCTATCTCCCCTTTTGTCCTTGCCATTGTTTAGCTGCTGCCTGTCTCCCTGGTAGCAGCAAACATGCCCTCATGCTATCTTTTTAGGGATCAGTCTTCAGTTTCTCCCTGGGGAAAATCTGAAGCATCTCTCATGTGACGAACAACACATGTTCTATTTCCTGTATCAGCTTTTTTTGGCAGCATGCAAGCTTTTATAAAATGAATAATAAAAACCAACCCACAATCTTTTTTTTTTTTAATCTATACAAAATATAAGGCTTTTTCCAGTCCATGACCTTTCTCATTCTCTTCTCCTGAGACCCAAGTTGATCTAAACAAATACTGTTACACTCTTTGGGGCCACAAAACAACTTGTCTCTCCTCCAGGACTTTGTATATTCCTTTGTATTTGGAGGGCTAGTGATGGACTCCTTTTATTTTCTATTTGGCAGGGAGGGAAATAGGTAACATTATCAGTCCCTCAAGTGCTGTTTTTGTAAAAATATCTCCAACTAGAGAAAAATATTAGAGTATGTTTTTATTAATGATGGATAAATGAAGAAACTATATACTTAACAAATGTGTAGATAACACAAAATTGGAAAGGATTGATAATATATTTGGATTATAGTGTCAAATTTAAAAAAGATCTCAACAGTTCAAAACATTGATCTAACTTTAATAATATGAAATTCAAAAAGGATCAATGTAAAAAATAAATTTCACAAATACAAGATAGGGGGAAATGGTTGGGCAGCACTTCTTCTGATTGGATTTTCAGCGGGCTGAATGCTTAATATGAATCAGGAATATGATATGTCCTATAAGTAATCTCAAACTCATCCTGTACGACACAGAACTTATCTTTTCAGGTAGACCTGATATACTAACCAAAAGGTGAAAATTCTATATTTTGATGCACATTCAATCTCCATAGTTCTCTCTCTGGGAGCAGATGGCCTTTTCTATCCCAAATCTATGGGAATTGCCTTGAGTCACCTTGAAAAAAGCCAAGTTCATCACAATTGATGCTCACATAATCTTGTTACTGTGTACTGCATCAGTTCATGTAAGTCTTTTCAAGCTTTTCTAAAATCATCTTGCTTATCATTTCTTATAAAACAATAATATTCCATTACATTCATATGCCATTACTTACAATGTTAACTCCTTGAAGACAGGAACTATGGCTATAACAACAACAACAACAACAACAGCAACAACAACAACAACAACAACAATCCTTATTCTTAAGAATAACAGAGCAATAATAGGTACTTAATATATACTTATTGAATGAGTGATTGAATGAATAAATCTTTCCTGATATTCAAATACACAAACTTTTTCCTTTGTCTTACCCTTACTAGTTAATCCCATTTTTGCTGATGACACTATTTCTTACATCTTTTTTCTCTTCATTCTCTTAGCCACTATTCTAATTCACCTTTCTAGTTGTTCTCCCTGGCTCATATCTCTGTAACGATCTCATACACAACTGCAAAATTGATATTACTAACACATAAAACTGACTGCGCCATCTCTTTCCTGCTCAAGAAACTTCAATGACTCCCAGGTGCCTGTAGGATAAAAGAAATGCTATTCTTATTTGGTAATTAAAGCCCTTTAAAATTGATTCCAACATTTCTTTCCAGACTGATTTCATATTATTCCCCAATATATTCTTTCTCTATACACTGTTTTCCACCCAATCTTGCCTTCATGATGCTGTTACCCATACATGACATTCCATACTCTGCCTTTGGGCTTTGGCACAGAAGTCTGATGCCCATTTCTAGAATAATTTTCCTTCCAACTTCTACCCCTAGGAATACCTAAATTTCTTTAAAGCTCCATTCCATTGTTACCTCCTTTAAGAGGCTTTTTCTGACCCTCAGGTACCAGTGCTCCTTACTTATACAAGTGTACTTTATAATGACCAAATTACTAGCCACAAGTAATTACTAAATTACTCATTCCTGGTGCTCCTTACTAATTAACAAAATTACTTTGTACTTCTTAGTATATATTTTGTAGTTGCTGATTTTTTACATTATTGCCTCCCAGTATTTTATAAGTTCTCTGAAGGCAAGAACTGTTTCTCTTTGGCCTAAATCTCTAGCACCTAGCATAGGCCTGGTAAATGGGAGGTATTTAATAAATACTTGTTCAATTAATGTAATATGGTAACAGATAAGTAAAGTGATAGGGGGAATAATGGCTGGGATATGACAGGTGACCAATTTACTGTATTCTGCCCTGGCCAGACAACACCTGGAATACTGCATAGAATTATGGCTGCCTTGTTTTACTAAGGACATTAACTAGTAAATTGGAGCACGCCCAGAGAAGGCTGACCTATATGGTGAAAAGACCATAGACTGACCAAAATAACTGTGGATGTTCAAGAGAAGATATGGAGAACATGTTTGCTGCTTTCAAGTGTTTGATGTTGGCCACATGGAAGAGGGGTTAGACTTGCTTTGGTTGGCCCCAGAAGGCTGAACTGAGCTGTAGAGAGACAGATTTTGACTGGATACAAAAAAAATCTTCTTAAAAATGTTCTCAAAGTGACTTAGGGAAGCCAGTTCCCCAAACTTCCTGGGGAAGTAGCGAGTTCTCTGTCTCTAGAAGTATTCAAGGATAGGCTGGAAGAGTACTCACTGGCTATCCTAGAGAGCATTCTCTTTGCTGTATTGGCTGCACTAGTCATTTTGACTCTGGCTCTGGGATTGTGAGGGATTCCTGCTGTTCTGTGAATGTGAGAGTCACCCCCATCCTCCCTAAGATTCCTTTCCAGTGACAGGATTCTTTGAGTCTGAATCTCTTACACAGGCTAATATTCCAGTTTATCTTCTGGATGTTCAGAACTCTTTCTCTCTCTCTCTCTTCTTCTCTCACCTGAATGTTTTCCTTTGGGCCTTGGTTTCATTATTTTCAGCTCTAAAAAGGAACTCCATTGCTTGTTATTGAAGGCAGTAATATACTTGTTATGAGCTGTCTCCATGGCTCCCAGACAAATTCCCAAACCAGAGTGAGGAAGATGTGTTAATAAATAGAATGTCAGAAATAACTCTATTACTATTAACACAAATTATTAATATAAAAACTGCCACAACATTCTCCTCTGATGTCTCATTATGATGTGGAGGTCATCCTAGGTTATCAGAAGATGGACTAGCAGGACAGGATCCCTGACAGATCTACTCAAGTTGGATGAGCTTCTTGTATGGTTTGTCATTCAAAGACTATCCCAAGTCCAGAGAGTCTCATTATCAGAAAGGTGGCCACTTGGGGATGTTTTTTCTTTCAGCCCCAATAACTCACAAAGACTATCTACTAAGACATAGAGGGGCTGTATTTTACCCCTGAGTAGAAAAAGCTCCTCCAGCAATCATATCATAGAGCCATGAAAATCTGAAGTAAGTAAGGACACAACAAATAATTCATCTTAAACTGCTGCTCTTCAGCTCTTTTTGTAGTGACAAGGAACTGGAAACTGAGTGGATGGCCATTAGTTAGGGAATGGCTGAATAAGTTATGGTATATGAATGTTATAGACTATTATTGTTCTATAAGAAATGACTAGCAGGGTGATATCATGGAGGTCTGGAGAGACCTACATGAACTGATACTAAGTGAAGTGAGCAGAACCAAGAGAACATTGTCCATGGCAACAACAAGATTATGTGATAATCAACTCTGATGGATGTGGCTCTTTTCAACCATGAAGTGATTCAAGCCAAATCCATGGGTCTTGTGATGGAAAGAGCCATCTATGTCCAGAGGGAGGGATATGGGGATTGAATGTGAGTCACAGCATAGTATTTTCACCTTTTCTGTTGTTATTTGCTTGCTCTTTTTTCTCATTTTTTTCTTTTTGATTTTATTTTTCTTGTGCAAGATAAATGCAGAAATATCTGTAGAAGAATTGCACATGTTTAACATATATTGGATTGCTTATTGTCTAAGGGAGAAGAATTGGGAGAGAGAAGGGAGAAGGATTTGGAACACAAGGTATTGCAGAGGTGAATGTTGAAAACTATCTTTGCATGTATTTTGAGAATAGAAAGCTATTATTTTTAAAAAATCAATAAAATACCCCCAAACCCTGCTACTCTTGCGCACTTTGCCATTTTATAGATTTTCAAAATGAGGCCTTAAGGACACAGGTTTGTTTGGGCTTGGGATGGTCAAGCTGTTATCCTGCTCATCCTTCCATAAATGTATCATTATTCCTAAACTTGAACCAGACATCAATAATGTTGTAGGTGTACCTAGGGATTGTGGAAGATAAATCCTTTCAAGGAATAAAGTCCTAGGGCATGGTCATAGTATTCAATCTGAAAGGGACCTTAGAAAATATTTAGTATAATATTTAGGATAATAATAGCACCTGTGTCTCAAAGATGTTGTGAGGATTAAAGGAGATGACATGCAAAGTCCTTTATGAGTCATAAAGTACTATATAAAGTGCTATACAAAAGTAATATATTATTAATATTATTAAATATTAATAATATTTATTATTATTATTATTAATAGTAATATAGGGCAAGCTAAGTGGTGCAATGGATAATCTCAGGCCTGAAGTCAGGAGGACCTGAGTTCAAATTTGGCCTCAGAAACTCAGAAACTAGCTGTGTGATCCTAGGAACATAATCCTGTTGCTTTAGTTCCTCATTTATAAAATGAGAAATGGCAAAACCACATTAGTCCTTTGCCAAGAAAATCCCAAATGAAGTCAAAAGAGTTGGACATAACTAAAATGATTTTTACAACTTATTATCATTATTATTATTGTTAATATTATTAGTAGTAGTAGTGATGGTGATATTACTACTACTAATAGTAGTCCCCTGATTTTACAGAGGGAAATTGAAACCTAGAAAAGAAAATGTCTCTGTTTGACATTTTAATTCCTTTCCTATCTGATGCCAGATTACTTTTCTAGCCATATTACTCTGCTCCATGCATTGAAATAGCAGGGCAGCCTGAGGGAAAGGCAGCATGTGCCAGGCCAAATCATAACATCACCTTGACCATTATCTTCCCTCAGATAGAGACAATCCAGGGCCCTGAGCTGGGAGCTTGGGGAATAGTACTAGTTTCAGCCCAATGTCTTCAACTATCTTTCTGGGAAGCACTTCCTGTAGAGACACAACCTGATGACTGCACGAAGCCCCAGGAAAGTTCTTTCATCAAAGTCTTTGTCACAGTTTTATAGGGTTTCCCTGCATTAGGAGTCCTTAGCAGCATTTTAGAATTTTGTCCAGGTGAGTTCTTTGCTGCTCTTGGCTTTGACTTGTTCTGTGCTGTCTGAGCTACTTTTTCTGTCTGTCAAGAATTTTTTCTGTGAAAACAGACATGTTTGGAGAGGGATCCCCCTGTGAAAACTGTCAGATTCTTTCATCCTCTAGGAGACCAGTAAACAGTCTTCATTTCGCAACTGGAGGAAGGATTGTCAGGATCCCCTAACCATCTCCTTGTTAAGCCTTTGTTTAGGTAGCCCAACAGAGATGGTCTGCTGGATGGAATTTCCCTTTCCAATAAAAGCTTTGATTTGCATCCTGCTTAGGGGCAGAATAGAACAAGAATCTTAAAACCTCTGTCCTCAAAGGACACAGCAGAGGGATAGAAATTGCCTGTATATTAAAGGATATAAGGATGCTATTAAAATGGAGATTGTAGAATGTAAGCTTCTTGAGGGAAGAAACTGTTTTGTTTTGTTTTGTTTTTGTCTCTGTATCCCTAATGCTTAGCTCTGCACTTGGTACAATTTAAGAGTTAATAAATACTTAATAAAAAAAATGGATGAAGACAGATCCTCAAAGTGTTGTTTAGGGGAAACTCCACAGCCCTAGTGTCCACTCTGGACTTGGACAAGAATATGTTACAACATCTTTGTTAGGTGGTCATCCAGCTTTCCTTGGAAGTCTTCTAGTGAGAGAGGTCATTATCTCTTAAGGTAGCTCTTAGTGTAGTCTTTATTAGCTGTGTTTTGTACTCTCAGCTGTCATTTGGCAGTCATTAACAAAGGTTAATCCAGAATTCTAGAATTTCAGAGTTGGAAGGACCCATGTAGATTATTTAATTCAAGTTCTCTGCTGGCAGTATGGAGTCACGTGTGAACTTCCTCAGCATCTTGTGTATCTCTCACCTTCCTTTTTATTCCCACTGCTACCATCCCAGTTAAAGCCCTCCTTAATACCAGTCTGGGCATCTAGATGCATAGTGAATAGAGCATAGGACTAGAAGTCAGAGAAACCTGAGTTCATACACTACATGTGTGATCCTGGGCCAAATCACTTCATCTCTATTTCCTTATCTGAAAATGGGGATAAAAATAGCATCTTCCTTAAAGATGTTTGTGATTATCAAATAAGATAATATTTTGCAACTCTTATAGCTCTCTCTAAATGCTATCAACAGGTCTTCTAGCTTCCAATCTCTTCCCCTTAAACCAATTAGGCTTTTTTAGTCATGTCCAACTTTTCATAGACCATATAGACCATTTTGTCCATGGGTTTTCTTGGCAAAGATATTAGAGTAGTTTGACATTTCTTTTGCCATGGAATAAGTGATTTGCCCAGGATTCTACAGCTAGTGTTTGAGGCTGGGTTTGATTCCAGGTCTTCCTGATTCCAGGCCCGGTGCACCAACCATTGAACCATCTGGATGCTCTATTCTCTAGTCTACTTCTAGAAAAATCTACCTTTTTTTCTCCCTGAAGCAATTAGGGTTAAATGACTTGCCCAGGGTCACACAGCTAGGAAGTGTTAAGTGTTTGAGCCCAGATTGAATTCAGGTCCTCTTGACTTCAGGGCTGGTCCTCTATCCATTGCACTACCTAGCTACCCCAAACTCTCCCTTTTGTATTGATAAGATCACATCTCCTTGGATCAAAAATCTCCACTGGTTCTTCATCACCTTCTGAGAAAAGCTCAAGTTCTTTGTCACTCATTCAAAGCCTTTCACTATCTGGTGTTACCCAATTATTTCATCTTCTTTCCTTTCCCATACTCTATGCTCCAGCTGAACTGTCTGGATTTCTTTCTCTATTCCGAGTATGACAGAGTCCTCCCTCCTTTTATGTTTTTATTTATGTTGTTTAGAGGACCACAAATTTGGAGTTAAAAAAAGACCTTGGAAGTCAATCCTATCTCCTTATTTTATGGGTGAGAAGTTAAATGATTTACTTAAGTTCACCCAGGTTGTAAATAACAGAAATCACATTCAAATTCTAGTGCACAGATTCCAAGCCATTGATCTTTGCCCTTTAATAGGCTGTTATTCTACCTTATGTTACTTTCTTTCCCTGATAGATTCTGACCCATCTCTAAAGCTCAATTCAAATATGCTCCTCCTCTATCAAACTCTCTTGTTGCCCCATTGTGGGCAGATCTCCCTGGATCTCACATCTCTAATGAGCTTTTAGAATAATGTAGGGTTAAAGTTATCTCTGTATCTTATTCCCTTCCTAGGCTGGAAGCTGCAGGAGGGTAAGGACCTGGTCTTTTATAAACCTTGGATCCTCATCTGATGGATGTGGCCACGGCCTGCCCTAGTGAGATCCAGACTTTGGCAGAGCTTGTCCAGAAGTCAGGGGAAGGAGAGAGGAGGTCAGCTCTTGGCTGAAACCTACTTCTTCTATCCTTATTCACCCTCTCTCCACTCCCTCCCCCTCCATCCTCTCTTCTTCTCGCCCTAAAGATGTAGGGAACATTTTGGAGCTGGGTTGAAAACTGGTTCCTTTCTTGCAGGTCACATCTGGGCAGCTGCAGCAGGCTCCCCTTCTTTATACCAGCTGGAGTCAAGCTCTAGCTGCAGTTCAGGGAGTGATTCCTTTGGGAAGCTGAGGACTCATGACAAGAGATTTCCTTCGGTAATTAAATCAGGCTAGGGCAAGATCTTGCTCATTGAAAACCTGTCTGGTCCCGTGTGTCTAAGCCTCCGGCGGAGAGCCATCGGCTGGGGCCGTGCTGGGACCAGCATCCAGGCTGAACAGAGGCGCGGACTGCGCTGTACATGCTGTTGCTGGGAGACTGAGGCGAGGAAGGAGGCGGCAGCAAAGCGGCAGGTGGATGCAGCCGATGGATGCAGCCCATGGAAGCGTTGTTGCCTTTATTTTTATCAAGGGGAATGAGCCTTCTGGTCTACTGAACTGAGTCCAGAGGCTTTATTGACACCTCACTCGGGTTATCACGGAAGAACCAGAAGTCAAAAAGCTGGTCACTTAATCTAGCGCTTTAAAGACGGCATTGTGCTTTTAAACAAACACGAACCCTCTGAGAATCATGCTCCAGGCATCCTGATGCCCATTTTACAGATGGGAAGCTCCGAGGCACTAAGTCACACCACTATGGTCACATTCTGGGAAGTATAAGATCAGGGATTGCATATCAGGCCTTCTGAGTTCAAATGCAGCAGCATGCACTGTTTAGTCGCATTAAAAAATTGGAATCCAGAGCAAGGGAGGTGATAGTTCCATCATCCTGTGGGCTGGTCAGATTAGGAAAAACATGGACAAGTTGGAGCACATACAAAGGAGAACACCCAGAATGGTGAGGAGTGAAGACCGGGTCATTCATGATCAAATCTAGTATCAAAATGCTTACTAGCGTAAGCGTGTGATCTTGGGCAAACCAATTAACCTCTGTTTGCCTTAGTTTCCGCAATTGTAAAATGGGAATAATAATAGCACCTACCTCCCAGGGCTGTGAAGATCTAATGAGATGATATCTATATCTATAAAGCACTTAGTCTGGCACATAGTAAGAATATCTAAATATAAAATTATTTGTAAATAAGTCAATCCATGTACATACATTAAGAATATATTTATGTATATTCATATATTTATGTTTGCATATCTGTCTATCTAAATTTTTACTCCCTTTCCTTCTTCCAGAGCTTGAACGGACTTTGGAGGTCTTCAAGTCCAATGCTCTCATTTTTCAGGTCAGGAAATGGAGGCATAGAGACATATGACTTGTCGAAGGTCACAAAGGCAGTAGATATTAGAGTCAGAATTTGAACTTGGATCTTCCTGCAAAGTCCAGGGCCCTATCCACAGTATTGTCTCAATATATGAAGAAAGACTTGCAAACCCTTAATAAAGGGTTTGGACTAGCTAATCTCTAGGATATCTTGGCTCACATTTATACTCATACTATTTAAATGTGAACCAAGACTAAAAGTAATTCTCATTATAATTATTCATCATTATCATTTGTGGCCTAACATGATGGGAAGCTGTTGGTGCCTGCTTTAGGGGTGGTCCCATCCTGGTTGTAAGAAATAAAGATGCTAGCAGCACAGCAGGTTGGGGCTGGGATAAAGGCAAAGTCCAGCAATTAAAGTGAGAAGACCAATGAAAGGGATAGAAGGTCTGAAGATCTATTAGGAAAGAAGGACTGAACTCTTTTGTAATTCAGGTGTTGTTGATGGACTTTCTTTAGTGTCTGGAGTTCAGGGGAGCTGCCTGTTGGGGGTTCACATTGCTTCTCACTCTGTATTAATTAACATTTGCATTAATGATCTGGAAGTTTGCAGGCAATAACACGTTCATTAAGTGCACAAATGAGCTGATTTGGGAGTTCCGTTAACAATGGAAGAATAATGAAGGCACTTCTGCAGAGTGAGGAGCCTGGATCAGAAATACAATAAGAGGTCTTTTCTGTCTGGGGAAAATGAGGAATAGTTTATTCTGGCTGCAAAGTCAGAGCTAGGTAGGGCTGAGTTTAGTCCATCAATTGAGAGAAGTTCAGCTAAAAAACAAAGGTCAGAGAAGACTGGTTTGTAAAAGAAGAAAGTTGTGCAGCCCTCCCCCCACCTTTTTGGTAAGAAGGCATGATGGAACTGAAAGAACATGGGAGGGGAGTTGGGTTCCAATCCAGCCCTGCCACTTAATATTCTTGTGACCTTGAAAAAATGATTTCACTTCTCTAGGTATTTGTTTGCTTGTCTGTAAAATGAAGTGATTGAATTAGATCAGGGGTTTTTAATATGAGGGTCACTGGATAAAATTTCAAGGGATCTATATGTACCTGAATGGGAAAAAGTGACCTTTATTTACCTCTAACTGAAATTTATCATTTCAGTTATTTAAAAACATGATTCTGAGAAGTCCATGTATACCAAAAAAGTCAAGAACCCTTGGATTAGATGATTTCTAAATCTATCAATTATGCTTGGATAAGTATCGATGACAGATTTAAGAAAAGATGATTATTTCTTCAAATAATTGTATATGGTCAATGGCCAAGGATAAGAACTTAACCTGTAATTAATTGGTATAAGGAATTCCTTGTGAGGAAATTTCTTCTATCAACAATACAATGCTTTCTCTTTAACTTACAGTCTTTAGAGAGTTGCCTAAATTAGAACACCTAGAAGTCAGTTGACTTATTCAGAATTTAAAAAATACTTCTGAGCCAGAATATATCTGAGGCAGGATTTGAACCCAGGTTTTGTTGGCTCCAAAGTGGACTCTCTGTCCACTGCACCATATACCTTTCATTTCCAAAGATAAAGAAATAAAAAACAATGACAGTAATAAAGGGCTTTGGCAATCCCTACGGATATTGGGATCTAGGATTTCCACTGGGAGCTCTCTGGGGGCAAGGTATCAAGTGAAATACAGGTGGAATGGGGCCCTAAGTTATATCTAGGGGTTATATGTCACTAGAGAACTTTTTTCCAGTTCATGTTGATTTTGAATTGATAATTTTGAGTGTATCTATTCAGCCAAATTCAAATCTAATCATAATTTTGTGTGGGTTAAGGGCTTGTCTTTGACACATGCTGGCCTTATGACTATGGGAAAGCAATTTAAATCTTTTAGTACCCCTGACAGCTCCAAGGCTATAAATTGCAGACCAGCTTTTTTCTTTTTTAATTAAAATTTCTTTTTTTTATATCAGCAAAATAACTCTTTCTCAAACTCAGTTATAAACTTTAATAAGCAAGCAAAATAAATTCCTGCATTAGTTATTCCAAAAAAAATTTCACTTCAATCTGTACTCTGAGTCTATCATTTCTCTATAAAGAGGTGGATTGCCTCTTTCATCATGAATCTCATGGAATCATGGTTGGTCATTCTATTGGTCAGACTTTCCAAATCTTCAAAGATGTTTGTTTTTACAATATTGTTGTCATTGTATAAATGGTTCTCCTAGATGTACTCACTTTATTTTGCAACAAATCATACAAGTCTTTCAAGGTTTTTCTTCTGAAACTATTACTTTTATTATTTATTATAGCACAATAATATTTAATAACATTCACAAAGCATACTTTTCTGGCCATTTCCCAACTGTCAGATACTCCTTTGGTTTCCATTCTTTGCTACCACAAAAAGAGCTTCTACAAGTATTTTTGTACATCTAATTTTAAAAAATTTATTTGTTTACTTTTAATACACATTGCTTTTTGAATCATGTTGGAAGAGAAAAATCAGAGCAAAAGGGAAAAACTATGGAAGAGATAAAAAAAAAAACAGAAAAAAAGTGAACATAGCATGTGTTGATTTACATTCAGTCTTCTTGGTTCTTTTTCTAAATGCAGATGGCATTTTCTGTCCAAAGTCTATTGGTATTTCTTTAGATTACTGATCTACTGAGAAGAACAAAGTCTATCATAATTGATCATCACACCTTCTTGCTGTTATTTGGTACAATGTATTCTGGTTCTGTTTGTTTCGTTCAGCATCAGTTCATGTAAAAATTTCCAGGCCTTTCTAAAGTCAACTTGTTCATCATTTTTTAGGGAATAATAACATTCTATTACCTTCAATCATTAAACAATCCCACCCACAATGTATCAGTGTCAGTTTTCCCACATCCCCTCCAACATTTATCATTACCTTTTCCTGTAATTTTAGCCAATCTGAGAGTCAGGAAGTGGTACCTCAGAGTTGTTTTAATTTGCATTTCTCTGATCAATAGTGATTTAGAGCATTTTTTCATACAACTATAGATGACTTTAATATTGTCATCTGAAAATTTTCTGTTCATATTTTTTGACCATTTATCAGTTGGGAATGACTTGTATTCTTATAAATTTGATACAGGGGGCAGCTAGGTGGCACAGTGGATAGAGCACCAGCCTTGTATTCAGGAGGATCTGAGTTCAAATCTGGCCTCAGACACTTAATACTTGCTAGCTGTGTGAACCTGGGCAAGTCACTTAACCCCAATTGCCTCAGAAAAAAAAATACTACTACTACTAATAAATTTGACACAATTCTTTATATAGTTTAGAAATGAGACCTTTATCAGAAATATTGGCTGTAATGATTTTTTCCCAGCTTTGTATTTCTTTTTTAATCTTGTTTCTATTGATTTTGTTTGTGCAAAAACTTTTGAAATTAATGTAATCAAAGCTGTCCATTTTACCTTTCATAATGTTCTCTAGTTCTTCTTTGGTCATAAATTCCTCTCTTTTCCAAAAATTCGATAGGTAAATTATCTCTGTTTTCCTATTTGTTTATGGTATCATCCTTTATGCCAAATCATGTATCCATTTTGAATTTATTTTGGTATGGGGTGTGAGGTGTAGATCTATGCTGAATTTCTATATTATTTTCCTGTTTTCCCAACAATTTTTGTCAAATAATGAGTTCTTATTTGAGAAGCTAGAATTTGGGGGTTTATCAAATATTAGATTTCTATGGGCTTTGTGTCCAGTTTGTTTTTAAAACAAATTCTTCTCTTGATCTATTCTCTCTTTTATTCCCTACTTTCTCTTCCCTCATTTTCTTTTGTTTCTCTATTGAGTGAAATGTAATTCTGTATCCAACTCTGTGTGTATGTGTGAATTCTTCTCCTTTTTGACAGCTTCAGACCTCTTCCTTCTCCTTTGTATAATTCTACTTGGCTTCCTGATTATGTGAGATAATTTCCTGCATCCTTTCCTTTTTCTTCATCTAGTGCTTTCCTCTTTCCCTCCCTTTCCATTCTTTTTAAGATCATTAAAACATAACAGAATCACCCCAGGTCTTCTGTCTAATTATACTTCCTCAGAAAACCCTGATGTCATAGGATTCTGAGGGAGTGCTGATTTCATTCGCCAATGTTGAAATATAAACAGTTTATCCTCCTTTAGTCCCTTGTGATTTGTTCATGTAGACCTTTTTATGTTTCTCTTGATTCCTGTGTTTGCACATCAAGGTTTCCATATAACTCTGGTCTCTTCATTAGGAATGTTTGGAAGTCCTCAATTTATTCAAGGTTTACTTCCTCTGATAAAAATATGTTCAGTTTTGTTGCTATGCCACTCCTGTTTGTAAGCCTATACCTTTTATCTTTTGCAATATGATAATAATACAACTCTTCCCTCTTTTTTTAGTGATGGAAGATAAATCATGTGAGATTTTCACTGTGCATTTTCTATACTTAAATTTTTTCTTTCTGACTGCTTATAGGATTTTTCTTTGACCTGGAAGCTTTAGATTTTATCTATAGTATACTCGGGAGTTTTCATTTTGTGGTTTCTTTCAGGTAATCAGTGAATTCTTTCTATTTTTACTTTGTCTTTTGCTTCTGAGAAGTCTGTTCAGTTTTCTTTTACGTGTTCTTTAAATATGAGGTTTAGACATTATTTTTTGGAGGTGATGGTGGTCATTGCTCTGAGGTATTCTAGTAATCCTTAAATTATCTGTTCTGGATGTGCTTTCCAAATCAAATTGTATGTGTTCCTCCACTGGCTTTCTTCCCTGTTTTGAGCTAGCTACAAGTAGTCCACACCTTCTATCACTACCCAGATCAGATCATGTAACCACTAAAGTAATGGTATATAAAATAAAATTTCAATTTCTTAACAAGTAATATCCTAATATCCCTTCACAAAAGGGGGACATCTATCTGATCAAGGAAGGAATGGATGGATAAATGTACTAGCTGTACTTCTGGGGGTTTTGAATAGCTAAGTCCTGGTTAAATTTAGGCAGTTTGAGAATGGAAAGAATGGTCTATGAAAGTGGCCCCTACTTTGGGGGAGGCAGATGAGGGTGGGCAGGCAGGTGAATGTGCTTTCCCTTAGACCATGCAGTTTTAAAAGAGAATTACTAGATCAATAAGTAGCCTCATAGGGAGCAAAGGCACACCTGGAGAGATATTCCCACTAAAACTATCCCTTTCATTATTTCTTATAGAACAATAGTTTTCTATCACATTCATAAACCACAATTTGTTTAGCTATTCTCCAACTCTTGGGCACCTCCCCAGTTTCCAATTCTTTGCCAACACAAAATTCTAATTATTATAGTAGTATGTGTATATAGTAACTTATTTATAAATGCATATTATATACATAACTAGATATATAAGTATATTTTATGAGACAGTCACATAAAGGAGGAATCAGTTTCAAGTTATCTTATCCCTGGCAGCAGAGAAGAGAGCTATCCTTGGAAATGGAGGGTTGATCTGTGGGGGGAAGCAGATTCTGAGAATCCAGTTGAGCAGTCCATATAGCAAAGACAATGCATCGAAGAGAAAAAAATTTCTAGGCCCTGCAGTATAAGGAAATGTGAATTGCCTTTGCCTCGTGTATATCCTATGTGCCTCATTACCATTTTACTCTAATTTGGAGCCCATTCTTCCCATGTATTCTGTATATTTTATCCTAGATTCGGGGAAGGAATGTTTTATAGCAAATACTCTTACTATACTATCTTAGTAAATTCTCTTTGTGATGATTAAATGTGTGCACTTGCTGAATTGTTAATGGAAAAAACAACAGTGGGGGCTATACTGGCTGTGAGCTATTGTAGTAGGGGTAGTTATCAATGCGGTGTCCTGTAATCTGAGAGAGCAATCATCTTTCTGGGATCCAACTCTTGAGTCTATCTCATCATCTTGCTATGTCTACATATAGTAGGCATTTAATAAGTACATGTTGGATTGAATTGAAATGTAGACCAAGAGAATCTTGTAGACTAGACCAGTTTTCCAAATAATACAATGGGAGTAAAGTATAAATTAGGCAAATTTTTCTGAGTGGATGCTATGAGTTTAGTCTGTGTCTATATAGCACAAACTGAAGGGAAGATTGATGGCTATGCAGTTAGATTATGTAGTATAAATAACCAAACCATGTCATTTGGGAAAAAAATATCTAAAAATTTCTTTGCCTTGTGTAGACAGTCTCTGGGCCTTCATTGTTGGGAATTTAAAAGCAAAAGGATGCAGGTTTCAGTTTTAAATTGGATTCCCTTGAACTCCTGACCTACCCATCATTCTTATCAGAAAAAAAATCTGGTCTTGTCACTAACAGGTTCCAAAGGGTCCAATTTCCTATTTAGAAAATGAGTGGGGGACAATTGCATTCAGCCACAAGACAGAGAGGTTTCTATCTAACAGGTTTTGAAGCTGAAACAAGGGATCTTCAATGTAAAGTTTATAAAACCTCGGCAAGACCATTCTGTAAGAAAAGAGAACATTTATGTAAAGGGAAGAGCTTGATCACATCATTTCTCTTCATGAAAGAAAGTCAAACAATGACTCTTCACAGGCCTGACTTTAATTTAACTGACAGTTTTCAAAATCAAAACCAGTATCAGTGATTTTTCAGTGGCATTTCTGTACTGCTTTAATTTCACTGGGGATATAGTGTTCAGGCTTTGGCTAGAACATTTCAATTTAAAGTACTGGCTTCATCAAGCTAGTGTTTTCCCCTCACAGGCTCAGTTCCACAGATAAAAAAGTAATCATCTCTTTAAGGGAAAGTATAGATCTTGAAGTTCGGGGGACCCAGGTTTGACTCTTGGATCTGATATATGTTTGTCATATGACATGGACAAGTCACTGATTTCTCTGAGTCTCAACCTCATCAAGGCCACTTGTGGTTGATGTGAGGGTGGGTTTATGTACATTTTCAAGTACCGGTGTGCTTCCAGTCTACAACATTTCATAACTGGATTTCTGGGATAGTGGGGGCTTCTGGAATTCTAGTCCTAACAATACTAGCCTGATGATCTGCAGATTGTAGCCACTGTGAAGGCTCTGGCGAAATCATTAATGCTATATATTATTATTAATAATATATTATAATATGTAATATGATATGCCAATATATAATAATAATAACCTTGAAGGTATATTCACTTGCCTTCAACAGTGGAATACCTCCCAATCATTCATACTTGCTCTGGACTCATTTCTCAGTTGCTTGCAAACTGCCAGTTACTCTTAACTCTCCCCATCTCAGTGATCCTGACTGCCCCCATCCCTGCCAAAGACCACCTCACTCTCCTCAACATCTTCTATTTATTCTCTCATTCCAATCTAATTCAACCCTACTCCAACAAATTTGCATTTTAGATCTGCCCACCCCTTTCACTATCGTCTCTAAATTTTCCCCTCTGTAATTAATATATGTTCTAAATTACAACCCCAATCAGGTCACCTCCCTAATTAATATATTCTGGTAGCTCCTTATTACCTTCAGTATCAAATACAAAATTTTCTATTTGGCTTTTAAATTTCTTTATAACCTGGTCCCTTCATACCTTTTCAATCTTATTCTTCACTTCTCTTCCCTGTTCTTTCTAGTCTATTGGCACTGATCTCCTGGACGTTAAGGCATTCCATCTCTTAACCTTCTGCCTTTTTGTTGCCTTTCCTCCATACCTAAAATGCTTTCTCTCCTCAATCTTCTAACCTCATTTAAGATAGTTTAAATCCCGGGGCAGCTGAGTGGTGCAATGGACAGAGCACCAGCCCTGAAGTCAGGAGGACCTGAGTTCAAATCTGACCTCAGACACTTACCACTTCCTGGATTTGTGACCCTGGGCAAGTCACTTAACCCCAATTGCCTCAGCCAAAAAAAATGCTTAAATCCCCCTTTTGCACAGAGATCTTTCCTAATTCTTCATGTTCTACTCCCCATCCTTTCCCCCACTTAGCTTCTTCCTTGGAAATGACCTTACATTGATATGTATTTTTTGCCATATTGTCTTTCCCCTTACAATGTGAGCTCCATGAAGGCAGTAACAGTGCCTGGAATATAGTAACCATTTAATAAATGCATGCTGATATCCTGACTGATTTTTATTTTAGACCTCTTCTTCGTATGCTCCTTTATATTCTGACACATATTTCCTCTGATGACAGTGAACAGCTATCTGGCTGCTTATCCAGTATTGGTTGCCCATTCTATAATACCCCCAATTCAGTGGTGCTGTTGTTAGAGTCAGAGTTCTCCTTGCTCCCCACTGTCATTGACAATCTCTCTATCACTATTATTTAACCAGCTTTTCTCCTATGAGCATCACACTGTCCAAATTTGTCATCTAGGCCAGGTTTTGATGGCTGTTATATACTGATGCTTAGGGCAGCCTCCTTCCTTTCTAAATGAGATATGTCTGGTTCCTAGTCTCATTCTCTACCCTAATACCAACTTATGCAAGGGGACTTTAATGTATATTTTCATGTTCCCTCAAGTACTGTAGCTTATCAGTTCTTTGATTTACTCAGGTACCATGACTCCACTTTCACCCTAAATTCCTTGGAAAAACTATCTATATTTGCAGCCTCCACTTTATCTTCCTTAGCTGGTCTTCTAAATCTCCTACAATTCTGATATTCTATGTCCTAAGGACTGTTATGATTCTAGTGTCCGTGTTCTATGTTTTCTTTTCAATGATAGCCTACATTTTAGAGCCTTTTCAACTTTAATCCTCTTAGATTCTATGATACTTTCCTTGTTTCAATGATGTTGTGAACATGATTAGTTAAGGAATGGCTAATTTGAGACAGAAAGTCTCTAAATGAGTTCTAAACTCAGCCAAGAAAAGACAATTCTTTCCTAGCGTTTTGAATTCTTGTGGGAATGTAAACTTGCGTCTTTTAGTCTAAAGCATCTTCCTAACTTCTTGAGAGATGATGCAGATTTGCTCCTGCCTAAACTCATCTCTTCCATCATCTTGCTATGTTTGCAAGTAGTAGGCACTTAATATGTATATGTTGGATTGAATTGAAATGTTGACCATGAGAATCTTGTAGATGGGACCAGTTTTCCAAATGATACAATGGGAGTAAAGTGATGCAAATTGGGTCGGATAGTGTTAAATGGCAAGAATATATGATTCCTATGTCTCTTCAGTCAACTCTTAGTAAAATAATAAATTCCCCTTGAAAAGGCGAGTGACTACAACAAACCAGATTGGGTCTAAAGAAGGGGCTAGGATGCTGAACTTGGAAGCTTGAGAAGATATCATTTTAGGTGTCAGACTGAGGTCTTTGAAAATATGTTTGGCTGGGCTTAGTGTTCCTAATGAAAGTATGCTTGGCGGGGCTTAGTGTCCTAATGGAAACTGGAAAAGGCTTAATTTTCATACTTAACATATTTCTTCTATACCTTTGGCTGAACCTTAATCTTCTTATGAAATTTAGGTCTAAAATATTTATCAGAGGAGAATTACTGGAACCAGGATATGGATAGTATCCTCTTTGGCCTTAATTATGGCCAAAGTTTTGGCTTTAGTTTTTTCTTCCCTTTTCCCCAGGAGTTAAAGAAAATAAAATCATTTGACCAGGTAGGGCTGGTCCTGAATGGAGGAGAGTATAGTCAGAAGCAGCATACACTCATCAGAAGCATGTACACATCTAATTTGGAGGCTCTGGTGCACAGGTCTCCTCCCCTTTTAAGAATACTATTGGGCCATGGCATCAAACTCAAATAGAAATGGGCCATTAAACAATACATAACAACATCTGTAGACCACAAAAACTTAGAAAACAGCATATTAACATTATCTATGATGGATTGTATTTTTATTTATTTTACTATTTCCTAATCCATTTTAATCTGGTTTCTGCTTGACTAAGGGAATGCTTGTGTAAGCAGTAGAGGGTCATGTATTTAACACTTCTGCTATAGGGTGTCAAGAGCTAAGGCTGGAGAATATCTGGGACAGATGCCTCAGTTCTTCCTGACTCTGAGCAGGGTTGTTCAGTGAACATGTATTACTATGGAAACCATGCTGATGAGCAGGACTAATGGGGGTGAGGTTGGGGAAAATGATGACCATTATTGTCAAGGAGAGCCAAATTAAGTAGATAAAAACTACCACTATTCTATAGGGAAGGTGTGCTGGTCCAGATCTTCCCCCTCTGGTTGGCTACCTGTCACTTTGAGCAAGTCACTTTATTTCTCTAGATCCCAGTTTACTTATCTGTAAAAAGAGGGCATTTGGACTCAGTGATCTGTAAAGCTTCTCCTCATTCTAAATCAGCTAGGTGGTCCAATGGCTAGAATGTTGGATCTGGAGTCAGGAAGATCTGAATTCAAATCCAGTCTCAGATATTTTACTAGTCTGTGTGATCCTGGAGAAGTCACGTAAGCCTGCTTACCTCAGTTTCCTTATCTATAAAATGAGCTGGAGA
Organism: Sminthopsis crassicaudata; assembly: GCF_048593235.1. NCBI lineage: Eukaryota > Metazoa > Chordata > Mammalia > Dasyuromorphia > Dasyuridae > Sminthopsis > Sminthopsis crassicaudata. The sequence goes on from NC_133618.1 coordinate 399,201,774, forward strand.
AAAAATGACAAAGCACTCTATTCTTTGGGTTAAGAAAACCCCAAATGAGGGTCACAAAAAGTCTGATATGATGCAACAACAATAAAGTTCTAAATCTGAAACTCCTATAAACTATGGAGTAAGAACTTCCATTTGGAATGCCATGTTGTTAACTGAGTGATACTATATGAAAGCAAGCTTTTCTTTCAAAAAATTAGCTCATTGTGAAAAAATTTGAAAAGCTTTTGCTAAATTTGAAAAATTTACATTAGACATAACCTCTTTGTGCCCTGTTTTTTAAAATATCTTTTAATTTAAAAACAAATATTGCTAGAAATCTTAAAGGCCCCTCTGAATCCCTGAGACCTCCATCAAAGATCTGGTGGGGGGGGGGGAGAGAAGAAGGGAGAAAGCAAAGACTGTGCTATCATTACTGCACGCCCTCTCCCCTCCCCTGCCTTGGGGCATAGCACCCAGATAATCCGGTATGCTATAGCCCTCAGTGATTCCTGGGTATAGTTAGGCAATAGAATCAGATGCTGTTTAAGGATGAGTTCCTCCAAATTACACTATTTTTAAGTTAAAATGAGGATGCAATGATTTTTCTCTAACAGCCCATATGTGGAAAGTTTAATTACCACCTTGTGAGCTCTGAACTGTTTGAGTTTGTTAATGATTTTACTGCCTGGGGTTGGTGGATGAAATACAGCCAGCTTCTTTGTAAATGAGATAGTCCTGAAAGATGGGTTGGGGCAAATGAGACACAAAGCATCTGTCGGGGAGAAATCCCACTGTGGGCTATGGTTTCATCTAAACCCTTCCTGAACCTTTTTGTAGTTTCCATCTGGTTTCATTCCTGGGAGGCAGGGGAGATGGCAAATGAAAAACACGACCAATTGACAGTGCCTTGTATACAGTAGGCACTTGATAAATATTTGCTTAATAATAATCATAGTAGCTCATATTTACATAATGTTTTAATAATTACAAAGGACATTCCCTTCAAATGAAGTTAGGAGGTCCTTGTGTACTTGTATATTGGAGATCTATTCTGCAAAGTCTTACTTTGATTTTGCACCATGGCATGGAACACTCCAAGTCCATGCTGGCATAGAGAAAGTTTTTTTTAACAACGGACCACACTTTTGTAGTCACACAATTGCCTAAAAGATGTATAGAATACGAGCCCTTGCTTTTATTATTTGTTGATCAAAAATGCATGCCCTGATGGGAATGCATTGAATATGCCCCTAGTAACAGACTATGTCTGCTCTCTAACCAGTAGAAGTTAAGTTTATTGAAGTCAGGGACTGTTTCATTAAAAAAAAAAAAATCTTTGCATCCCAACCTTCTAGTGCAGTGCCTGGGGCACACAGCAAGTGCTTAATAAGTACTTATTGGGTCGAATCAACCAAGCCAGTGAAGTATAAAGAGGCTCATCACCAGTAGGTTGGGCTCAAGATGATGTTATTTGGTTATAGCAATCTCCAAAATGAAAAAAAAAAACCCACACAAATAGTCTCCAGTCCTATGTTGTGCCCCTCTAGTTCTTCAGGGATGATAGCAGAATGTGGAGAAGGAAACTGGTGATGCTAAAGTCACGAGTGGAGTCATTTATCAAGGAAGTGTCAGTTTAAGGGAACAATGACTGCCATGTTCTCTTAGGAAGAACAAAGAAGAGAATGAGCATCAGCATTAGTGCCAAAAGAAGGTTCACTTTTGTTTGTTCTCTGATAATCGTGTCTTATAGTGCTCATAAAGAGCCTAAGCAAAGAGACCAGCATGAAAACAACTGTAGCTATGCATTAGGACCTGTGGCAGAGGAAAAAAATCAGAGAAATCTTGGAAGAGCTTGACAAAAATTCTCCAAAGCAAGTTAACATATTTTGGAGACTTAAGAGAGAAATATGGAGAATATGAAAAGACTATAAGAAAATATCATTTAAGTTTATAAAAGGAAGGGGTTGAAGGTAAAGGGTAGATCACCTGGTGTCCTAGGTGTAGACCACTTGAAAGACCAAACCTATAATAATATCATGAACATTGTTTTTGAGAAGAAAGGTAGAAGTCATTGGCTATGAAGAAAAGCAAAAGGGACTACTGAAAGTGAAGCTGACTACACTCTCATGGAAAGGATATAGCTTTTGGATCTATGTGACTGCTATATATCAATATAGTTAAGGATTGATGCTAGAATCATATCAAAATTAGCTATTAGTGAGTAACCAGCCCATCAACTATTTAGAACAATGCCTCAAATCAATATTGTATGAGAAGACAGTACAATTATAAGAAGATGTTACATAAAAGTACAACTTCAGCCTGACCTTTTCAAGCAAGATGTTAATGCCAAAAGATGGGAAATGGAAAAAAGCAAAGATATTGACATTGTTGATCACAATTTCCTGCAGACATTTAACTGATCTAAAGCAGTTGCCACAATGAGGAAGCCAAACAAGCACAGAAACCACCTCCAGCAGCAAACACTTATCTCCTTGCCAAGGAGAAAGACATAGCAGCCAAGGACAACACTGGTTTATGGCATGAGCTTATTTGCAAAATGTTTTGGAGGAGAATGCTGGAAGATTATGAAAAGTATTACTTCACAAAACACCCAAAAGCAGTAAGAAGGAAAGTGAGGCAGCTGCAAATTTGGTATAAAAACAATCAATCCAGACCACCTCAACATGCAGCCCAGATCTTTTCAAAAGCATTTTTATACCAAACTGAAAAGAAGATAAAAGTGAATAAAAAATGGAAGAACATGTTTGTCAATATTTCTTGAATGATCTGTATTCATCTTCAGTGACAGTAGGAAAATCCCATGCTTTATTTCATAATCCTAGATATGGATACTGAAGAAGATAAAATCAGAATCAAACCAAGGACACACTGAATAATTCCATGCTAATGGTGACAATATGGAAAGCATTATTAAGGGATCTAACTAGGTATCTCATAGAAAAAGATCCCAAAAGAATGGGGGGCGGGGATCAGATAATGCTACTACTCTGAAATGGTGATCAAGAGGATATAAAAAATACTCATGTGAATGCATACTTTCTTTCTCATCTTTGTAAATCATCATGAAAATGATCAATGTATATATATATATATATACCTATATATATATATACATATATATACCTATATATGGCAATATCCCATGTAAAGTTCAATAGAAGAACTCTTTTTTATCATTCCTAGAGATGGTGAAGTCTATCAGATGTTCTTAATTATAGAGGATATTATGCTAATTTTTTCAAGTCCCATATCAGACCACCTCCACAATGAAATTCAAGATTATTCAAAGTATTATGTTCCAGTTTTCATGAAATTTTTTTTTTTTTTTGCAGCAGAACACACTTTTGTAGTCACACAATTGACTAAAAGATGTATAGAATATGAGCCCTTGTTTTTATTATTTGTTGATCAAAAAATTTTTTTTGGACTCAGTAGAGAACAATAACCTTTAAAGGATATCCTTTATAAAGATTCCAAGAAGATCCTTTGATAAAGAAAACCACAGAGATAACCTTGAGTTCAGCAACTCTTTCTGATTATTGCCTACCATCAAGAGATGTAAAAAACAGGGAGATAGATACTCCTCCAAAGATATTTATCACTGTCATAAAATGTGTCCTACGAAGAGTTCAATGGAAAAGATTTTTATACCATTTCTGAAGATGGTAAAGTCTACCTGATGTTCCTGGTTGTAGAGGATATTAAACTGATTGTTTCAAGCTTCACAGCATGATACCTCTTCTGCAATGAAATCCATGATTACTCAAAATACTGGCCTAATAACCCACAAAACATAACAAAATGGATGAAAAATGCCTGATATCTATACTGTTAGTGATAGCACACTGAGTGCTTTCTAGGAAAAGCATGGCAGATAGAGGATGATTTACAGAATTTAATGGTGGATTATATTTGAAAAAATGTGCAGTACTTTAACAATGTCAAACTGCTTCCCATCACAAAAACTCATCCTTATAGCACAAATATTCTTCCCCCCCCCCCCTTAGGCAATTGGGGTTAAGTGACTTGCCCAAGATCACACAGCTAGGAAGTGCTAAGTGTCTGAGATCAGATTTGAACTTAGGTCCTCCTGACTTCAGGGCTGATGCTTTATCCACTGCGCCACCTAGCTGACCCCAACAAATATTTTTTAAAAAAATTTAATAGTATCTTTTTCTAATTACATACAAACATAACTTTCAACATTTATTTTTGGAAAGATTTTGAATTTCAAAATTTTCTTCCTCCTACTTCCTCCTCTATCTCTAAGATGACAAGCAATCTGATTTTAGATTTGAACCAATACTCTTCTAGTGTTATTATAAAATTAACTCTAGATGTGTGATAAATAGAGTTCTAGGCTTGGAGTCAGGAAGATTTGAGGTAAAATCCAGCCAGAGATACTTGGTTGCTGTGTGACCCTGGGCAAGTCTGTCTGCCTCAGTTTCCTCATCAAAGTTGAAGATGATCCAGAGGTCAATGGACAGATGCTAGTTGGGCACCAATAAGCTATATAGCATATTCCTAGGAACTGCAAAAACTAGCATAAGAGAAATATATAATTGAAAACCAGAGGGGTAAGTGGAGAGCTGTTCACACAGCAGGAGTGAGGTATTTCAGATAGATAGCCTGAGTCATGTTCTAGGAACCACAGAATATGAAAGAAAAGGAAATGCATAGAGGGAAGTCTCTTTCATGTTGGTCCTATTCTTTGGGTGTATTTAGAGAATAACATGGAAGGGAATCTCACAAGATGGAAAAGCATGTGTGGCTCTAATATATACTGTTAGAATAGCTGTAGTAGCGTAATCAAGACCCAACCAAATATTGAAATAAGTACAAATACATAGAAGATGGACCTATGGATCTGCAGTTAGGAAGATTTGAATTCATATCTAATATTAGACATTCATTAGTTTTGTGATCTTAGGTAAGTCACTTTATTACTTTCAACCTCAGCTTCCTTGTCTGCAAAATGGGGATAACAATGTTATCTACCCCACTTGAGTAAATGAGATAGCATACCTAAGGCTCTGGAAACCTTAAAGTACAATCTAGGTGTTAGTATTATTATGTGGTACTATGTGGAATGTATATTGTTATGAATCAATAAATGATTAAATTATTCTTTCCAGGGTCATATAGTTAATATCTGATAAGGGAGTTGGAGATATGATTTGAACCCAGATTGTCTCTTGCTTCTAGTCCAGAACTGTCTCCACAATGTGGCTCTTTTGTTGTTTCCTGACTTTGTGAACCATACTGTTTGTGGAGTTTTCTTGGCAAAGCTACTAGAGAGGTTTGCCATTTCCTTCTCTAATGGGTCCAGTGGATTCTTTTGTCAGGATAATCAGCGCTAACTGACTTGTCCTGGGTCATACAGCTAGGACGTATCTGAGATTGGATTCAAATTCAGCTCTTCCTGACTCCAGGTCCAGTGAACTCTACACTTCCCCAATGCATGTTAATTTAAATTAATGGAGTTGAACATCTTCATTTATTTGATTTTGATTTCTAAATGGTCAAAGGATAAAAAGTAGTATGTTTTCTTTGTGGAAACAGTATAAAGCATGGCAGTGAGGTTGATACTTTCTATAGGTTATGAATTAATTAGGTTTTTGTGGGTTAGAATATTGTTTTGATTGGGTGAATCTGTTCTGAGTTCCGAACAACCAACTTACTGATTGGATTCAATGTGGTATAGTGGACAGTGCACTGGATTTGGAGTAAGAAAAATCTGGGTTTAAATTTGACCTCAGATACCAGCTGCATGATCTCAGGCAAATCAATTTCTCTGTGTATCATTTTCCTCATTTGTGAAATGAGAGAATTGAACCTGATGATTTCTTAAGTCCCTTCGGGTTCTAAATCAATGATTCTATGAAATAACCTTTTGCATCCTGTTCATGATTTAGGGGTCTCTTGCAATAGGATAAATATTTAAGTACAAGCACTGACATAGGTGTGCGTGTCAATGTAAGGTTGGATTGTCTGGTGGTAGGCTGGAGGTTGTGCCAAAAGATGTACGTGGGTTACCAGACCACCCCCAAGCCTGTCTTCTGGTTTTCTTTCTCTCCAAGTTCTAAGGCAGTCTAATGGCCATGCTTTGGAATATGTTCAAAAATTACTAAATAAATTACTAACCATAAGCTCCCATTTCCCCTCCTATGAATTCTCCTCAATCTTAAATCAAAGAATTCAACAATTTACAGTTCCTAGGAAGGAATAAACATTTATTAAGTGCCTACTATGTGTCAGGTACCATGATAAACATTTTACAAATATGTTTTATTAACCATGTGACTTATTAAGGACCAAAAACATAGAAAACACAAAAATTAAAACTGTGTGTGGTTGGGTCTAAAGCTTATTAATTGTTTATTGAGTGAGTTCATTGAGTCTTATTATACACAGGACTTTAAATTCAGGGAATATAGAAATGAATAAGAGATGGTCTGTAAGGGAAACAATATATGGGCACAAATAACTTTAGCACAAGGCATGATAATTTTAAAGCCATGAAAAGGGGATAAAATGTTCTGTGGATTTAAATGGAATTATCCATTCTGGCTAGGGGGGATCAAGGAGACTTTATAGAAGTGTGGTATTTGAGTTGAACTTGAAGATTAGGTAAAATTTTAACTAGCACAGATGTGGAAGAAAGGATGTCCTAAGTGTAGCATCCCTTTATTCAATGATCTGAAGTATGGCTGAGATGATTGTATGAGGGACAGGAAAGATTCTTAGTATATTCTGATTCAAGGACTAGAGGTATTGTAACTGATTCTGAAATGATAATCTTTCACTTTTTTCCTAGTGGGAAAGAGCTGAAATCTTGTAAGGGTTGGGAAATATGCATGTACACTGAGGGAAGGACATAAGGTCTCCAAGGCATGTCTGCGAGATAATGGGGCCCGGACTGGGAGAACAGCCCTGCCTAAAGGCTTTCCGTGCTATTGCTACTGCTGCGGCTGCTGTCATTTCCCTGACTAGGAATGAAATGCTGAGAAAACGACTGAAGAACCATGAAGAAGCCGCATGGAACAGTTGCAGAATGACCAGCTATCCCTGGTGCCACGAACAAGACTGATGGCATTCCCACTTCCCATTCCTAGCTTTGCTCTGGGCCTCGAGCTCAACTCACACACACAGGCTTCATTTCTTTAAGAGTTTGTTCATTTTCTGCATTTGCCATATGTTAAAGCCAACTAGTTTTCTTTATCATTCACTGTATGTATCCCTAAGGAATTAAATGTAGAGGAGAGAAAATAGTTAGCAAGGTACAGAGATAGACAGAGACAGAGACACACACAGAGAGATACAGAGACACAGAGAGAGACAGAAAGAGAAAGAGATAGAAAGAGAAAGACAGAGAGAGAGAGAGAGAGAGAGAGAGAGAGAGAGAGAGAGAGAGAGAGAGAGAGAGAGAGACCCACATACAGTATTCTTTTTCTAATTCCTGATACTACTAGCTGGGGCTTGAGCTGAACAAGAGATTATATTGATATAAATCATTGTAGCTTTCTAAAAGCAGAGATAAATAAATGAATTTGGATGATCTAAGATATAGGATGAGCCTGTATTTTTCTGGAGAGAGTTTTGGTAGTGAGGTGGAAACAACCCTGTCTGAGACTGTGATCTCAGTCAACTTTGCTTTCCATTGTATCTCCAACTGGAAGTTCAAAAGAAGCCCTATGGTCCCCAGAGAGGCTTTAAGAGAGTGTTGAGTAAATAGAAAGGCACACCCACGGGGATACTTAAAGACAGGAGTGGGAGAGATTGGCTGTTACCTACATCAAAATGGAAGCCAAAGGAGTAAATAGCTAATTTCCTTCTTTAGTCAAACACCTTCTTCCCCAATTTAACCGGGGTAGCAAATTGCATAAACAAAGGTTCAGAAGGGAGAAAATGAAGGGTTTGTTGAAGAAACAGTAAATTGTTGAGTCTAGTTGGAGCATAATGCATTTGTAGAATACCTGTAGAAGATATGCCTTGAAAGATAGACTGGGGACAGATTGTGGAGGATCTGAACCATCAAACTCAGGAGTTTGTATTGTATTTTGTAAGCCCTGGGGAGCACTGAAGGGAAATGTTCAGACCTATGTTTTTAAAGTTTGGCCATTCCCCTTCCAGTGTTACCCTACTGAAGAAGTGAGAGAAGTGGGCTATTCCCTCCTATCTTTATCTGTAAGGGCACACAGGAGAGAAGTTTCTTAGATTACATGCTTCACCTTAGACTTGGTTTTAACTGAAGACTTTGCTTTAACTGAAGACTTTGCTGTTATTCAAGACATGTCAGAGAGATGGTAATTATAAGAAAGTATTATACCTCAGGCCACCATCTTTCACACTCATGAACTTCAGTATTATCAGGGGTTTCTGATGGGCCACTTAATAACCAGCATCCTCATAGCACTAATGTAATTAGTGCTTAATGTAAAGATAATTTCACTAAAAGCCAAGAGACCCATTCTCCCCTCTTCTACTTAAAAGCTGGGTGGCAGCTATAACTTAACCTCTCTGATCTTCAATTTCCTCATCTAAAAAATAAGGGAATTGTACAAAATGATTTCTAAGTTTTCTTCTAGCTTTGACATTTTGAGATTCATTGATTTTTAAGCCTGTCCTTTGTGGTTCAAAGGGCAAGCACTGTGGGGCTGATGCAGAAAGGGAAGGGGAGAATTGTCTTTGGTCTCCCCTCCCCCATCCCCTTTCCTTCCCTTGGCCCCGTTGCCAAGCAAATCTTGGGCTGGCACAGGGTTACAGTCTGCAATTGCTTTTCTTTTTTATCTTCTCATGTACATAGCTCGGCTCTGTGGAGTTATGTTACTGTGTCCCTGGGCCCTCTCGCTTAATTTGGGGAGGCAAACACTCTGACAGGGATGAAGTCTGCTTTTTCTAAGAGAAGAGCTATTTTTTCTGTGCTGTGACATTAACCCTTTTGCTGACTGTCTGGATTAGACTAGTGCTGATTGGTTTCATTTGAATGAAAATAAATAAAGAAAAAAAAGCCTGTGGGGCTAGAGACCCTATAAGGTGTCCTGGATTGTGGTATATTAAAACGCCATCCTGGTAATCCAGCAATATCTAAGTCTAAACACAAGGATTTTAAACTGCATGCAAAAACAATGACAGAGATTGTGTGTGTGGTGTGTGTGTGTGTAGGGAGAAATTGCAAGATTAAAACAGCAGCCAAAAGGCCTTTCTGCTGCCTCTGACACTAAATATTCTCTTATCACAAGTTACTCCAAAATTCCTTCACTGCACATCCCCTCCACATCCTGTGAGACATGTTTTCATTATCTCAGGTCTTGCCTTTCTGAAAAACTTGTTCCTGCCAACACATTTTTACCCTCCTCTTACGGAAACCCTAGATTTTCTCCTTCTTATGGTGATGCTCATTTGCCATGCCCCCTCTTCCTAACACCCCCCACAAAAGGTGGCTTAAATGCCAGTGGGCTTCCTGTGGAATTCTGCTGGCCTTGCCAAGCCTCCCTGGCTTCCATCTCCAGAGAAGTATTTGCAGAGCTCCCACCACAGGCAGGGCCACCTTCCCCGAAGAAGTCTGGCTCTGATTAGAGTGGGAGGGGAAGAAGGCCAGGTCCATGGGCCTGGCTCCTGCTCATATGAGAGGGAATGGAATTCAACTTCTCCACAATGGCTGAAGTCACAGGTCATGTGCTAAGGATGGAGCTGGCTCCTAGGAAGTTGTAACCCACATATTATGGAAAAAATTGGAACCAGGAAAGCAGAGGGCTCATAGTGGGGGCAGATTTTGCATCAGGAAACTACAGGCCAGGGGCTGGGGTCCCTGTTATCTCTAAGAAGTAAGAGGGTCATGTATGTACAGTCAGATGTATAGAGAGCAAAACAGCATGGCGAATAGCATTGAAAGATATCTAGAAACAAGTCATTCATGGGTTCTCAGGTCTTTTCTTCCTCTTTACCACCCTCGATAGAAGCTGCTGCCCAGATTTGCTTCTTATAACAAACCTACTGTGCAGAGCCATAACTAGGATATGACAAGTGGGACTTAGCCCCAGGTCCCTAAAATCTAAAGGGTACAAAGATGTAAAATAATGATTTAAAGAGATTATGAAATTTTAAAACTTGTTATATTTACATTTTGACAGCACTTTCACTCCTTCAGCAGTGTAGAAACTTGTTAGCAAGAATAATTAGTTAAACTAAGAAGCTACCATATGGCACAATTCTTCCCCCAGTGTCTGCACACCAGGTGAATTCTTCTTGAGCTCAGTTTTGGCCTGCTCCTTTCTTGGTGGAAGCCAGTAACTTAACAAGTATTTAATAAATAGATACTACTCTAAAAGGTGGGATTTGAAAGAAGCCAAGAGGCAGAGAGCATTCCAGGAATGGGGGAAGGTATCTTGATGGTATCCATGGTGACACCCTGACAATCTAGGGTCTCTGCTCCAATGTGGCAGTGTCCAGGTCTGTCCCTCCCTGGAACAATGTCCAGGATCTCTCCTCTCACAGGACAGTGTCTCAAGGTATTCCTTTAAGGCAGGGGTTCTAAATCTGGGTCCAACTATCCACTAAGCAGAGTGGGGGAGGAGAAAGGAGAAATCCCAGAAAGATTTTATGAATTTGAATTTGGAATTTTTATATTTCAATAACTATCTCAATGTAATTGGTTTATTTTGTAATTCTGTGTTTATTTTAGGCATTTAAAATGCTATTCATGCCACAAAAAAGTTAAGAATCTTCACTCTAAGGATTTGTGTTTCATCAACTGTAAAAAGGTGACAAGGATGGTCCCTACCTCAAGGAATTGTGCTGAGGATCAAATAAGTCAAATTTGTAAAAAGCACTTATCATAGTGCCTGACATATAGTAGACATTTTGCAAAAAGTAGCTATTATGATGTTATTTTTATAAACCTATACATTATAGTATTTGTAAAAGATATTTTTATTTTTGTATTATTTTATTTTTATAAACCTACACATGTTTATGGAGCATCATCAGTTTATCAGTGAAGTCTTCTACTAGGCTGCACTAAAGTAGGGGTGTGGGAGATGTATAAGAAATGGATGAACCTGAATACTGTGAGTTTAGGAAATCATCTTCTCTCCCCTTCCAACATTTAAAAATAAGTTTTAGAAGTAAGATCAAAGAGACTACAAGCATTGTGTAGATTCTGTCTCAGAGGATACCTAGTCATTTTCTTGTCCCACCAAGATAGTATGGTGATTAATTAGAGAACATTTCTAGGAGACTTAATCTGATTTAGGGCAACTTGTGAAACTTTAACTTGTTTCAAGGTTAGGATACTCTCTCCTCCAAAAAAAAAATCACTTGATATCCTATTCCTATTGCTCAATCTTTCAATTAAGGAAAATACCAAAACTTCAACTGATAGGCTAATATTTCCTCCCCTTTTTATTGTTTTTGTTACATACTCCTAGGCAATGTAACATACATCTATACACATATATGTATCATATACAAATATGTATATATTTGTGTGTATAGGTGTATATATTTACACACAAGCACATATACATTCCCATCTGTATATATGTATCAACTGTATATATACAAACTATAGTTATATACATATATATATACATGTATACATATACATACTGTATATATACACACTATATATATAGCAAATATAACGTGTATTTATGTGTGCTTATTTTTATCTCCTCACTTTCTATTAGTTTTATATGTGCTTTTATGTGTACTTCTCTCCCTTTTTAGAATATATTTGTTATCAGAGATTGTTTCACAATATTTATGTGTAAATATTTATTACATGTATATATATGTATGTGTGTGTGTATTAGTTAAAAGCTAAGTAGGTTAGAAGAGCCTAGCAGTTAGGAAAATCAAGAAAACTTCATGCAGAAGAAGACACTTAAACTGTTTCTTAAAGGAAGGGTCAAAGGAAGACTTAAAAAAAACATTAAAGACAACTGAGAATATTCATAGGTAAAGCAGTAGTGAAGAAGTTATGGTGATGCATAAGAGAGAGAGGTGATGGCAGCTGGACTAAGATTCCAGAAGATACAGGTGGGAATGGGGAAAAGGGCACAGGTAAGGGATTAGGCTTAGTGAGGACTAAGAATAGGCCTTCTGTGACCAAAAGGAAGGAAGAATGTGAGTGATGACAAGTTGGAAGAATGGAAGAGGGGAACTGAGGTAATTTATGTTGGCCCAAGTCTTTTCATTTAAGTAGGAGGCTACATCCTCTGCTGTTGGTGTGAAGGTTGGAAAATGATAGGAATGAAGAATGAGTTTGCAACAATAGCAGTGGGGAAAGAGCCAGAAAGTTGGCAAGGCAGTCTACAATTACTTTGTACTCATCTCAGGAAAATCCTCAAGCCCTTATCTTTTAGTTCTCAAAAATGTGTGCTTAAATCTTTCAGTTCATTTGAATACATTCACAAGTCATTGAAATGATCAGTGAAGGTATTCTTTACATTAGGGCAGACTGCAAGCCATCTGTCTTCTGATCTTGTATGACTGTTGTCCTCCCATGAATTTTCTAATGAGAATCTCCCTAACATGCTAGAGTGATTTCTCTGTCTCTGTCTCTCCATCTCTGTCTCTACCTCTTTATTCTTTGGACATCATTGCAGCACCTGTATTATCCATCTATTATTCTTCAATCTTGCTACATACTACCTCTTTTCTAATTCATATTAGAATCAAGGAAATGTGAATTATGCATGTATATATATATTCATGTATATACTTATGCATATATATATATGTGTACTTGCCACCACTTGCATGCATTTTTTGATTAATAGTATACTGCAGCTTACATATGTCATAATGTATTTCTCCAGAGAAGAATATTAAGGGCTTTGATGCAATTAGCACAAGGTCATCCACGAAAGGAAAATCTGGGACAATCTTCAGGCTTTCCTTCTTCCATTTGGTTTTATTTTTTATTTATTGACAAAGGAGCTCATCACTGTCATCAAGAATGTTTTGAATAAATCTTGCTTTATAACACCATTGACATCAACATAAAAAGAAGATTGGCAAATAGTTATCTCTATGTTTACCTTTATCAAGGAACCTTGGGTGATCTTAACACATGCATGATAGCTACATTTTTGGAAAGGAAACTTAAGGCTACATTTTGATCTTTTGAGTCAAATGCTTCATAAAAAACAAACAAACAAACAAACAAAAAACAATCAATATTCCCAAAGAAATCTACCATTTTCTATATCTTTCAGTCTGTTATCTGATTATGAAGATGCATTCTCCAGTAAAAAAAATTTAGGAAATTCTCATCCTTCCTTTTTATACATTTATTAAAAGTACCCCTGTAATATTCATTTTCATAAAGATTTTTTTTACAGATATATAGTATTTTAGTTCCTTCCAAGATGTTCTCTTGATTGCCTTTTTTCTCATAATGATTGTAATGTTTTTCTAGTCATTTGTCATTATTTCCTTTTTCAGATATGTTGATATGTTGAAAATCAATCCTGTGCTGTTTTCAAATGAAATATCTTAAGTGTGATTTCTTCAGTGTGATCTTGGTTTGGTTTAACTCTTCATTTCAATTTTACCTTGAGTATTAATATCTATTTCCTCATATAGCACTTTGGAAATAGTAAAGCTACAATATAAATAAAAAGGTTTTATTGTCATTGTTGGAGAAAATATTTTATTATAGAAATGTTGGCAGACCTTTTCTACTTTTTTTGGGGGGGGGGAAATGAGGATTATCAATTTGTTGTTTTTCCAATTTCATCCTTAAGTGCTCTTGGCATGGACTTGTTTAATTAGGCCTTATACCAACCTTTGGGAAGTTTTATTTTTCCATTCACTACCTCTTATTATTTTATGAGTGATGTTGCCCACAATCTTTCCCCATCTTTCTTTATAAGATTTTGCAAATAAATCTATTTTCTAATACTGTGTTGCCCTTGGCTGCCATATCTTTCCAGTTGGCAAGGAAATTAAATGTTTTCTGGCTGAGACAGTTTCAAGATTTTTTGGTTTCCTCATTGCTTTACTTTGGTTAAATTTCATAGGAAATTTTTATAGCAAATGGTGACAATCCATTTTTTTCTTTCTTTTTTATTTGGGACATTAAATAGCTTATTTAAATAGATACATTTGGGACTGTTTTAATCATGCCATATTTTCTCTCCTCTCTTTATTCATTTGAATTTGATGGTGATTTTGAGTCAATAGTCTGACAATATACTGATAACTTAATTAAAAATGAATCCAATATTAGTAAAAATTTGCTGTTGTTAAATTAAAATAATCAGTATTGTTTTTTAGACTTTCTTCTTGAAGAAAGTCTCCCTGGTTTCTATGTCTATGTCTATATTCACTTGCATACATTACATATGGCTTCCATGTGGTCTGCCAGCTTCCCAAATATATTTTTTTGTTCTTCTTCCTATGCCTATTTTTCATTTAAGTCACCAAATTTTAAAACATATGCTGATTTAATGTGGAATCTATTGGTAGGACTATACTTGAAGCCTTTCTAGCATTGTTAAAACTTTCCAGAGCTTTCATTCTATTGGCATAGCCTTTGAGAGTGCAGGACCACTGTCTTGCTAGGGTGAGATATCAGAGAAGGATTTTTGTAGATATTTATATTTTCCATTCACATTTCTGTCACTTAAAATTTATAAGACATACACACACATATATTATGTATATATATACATATATATATATATATATATATATACATATATAATTAATAAACATTTATAAAGCACCTATTATGTGCCAGACATTGTGCTAAGTGCTGGGGATATAAAAAGGAGGCAAAATATAGCAATTGCCCTCAAGGAGCTTACTATTTAATGGGGGCAACAGTATGTAAGCAAATATACATATATATGCATGTATTCACTCAAGTTATATGTAAGATGAATGAGAAATAATAGAATAACAATATTCTAGAGGACATCATAATTAATTGAAAACTAGCATTCCCTATCTCTGTTTCTCCCCCTCTCTATGCTTCTCTTTTAGTTGATAAGGAAACAAAGGTTCAGAAAAATTAAGTGATTTGTCCAAGGTTATATAGCTAATAAAGGTCAAAGCTAGAATTTGAACTCAGGTCTTTTGGCTCTAAGTCCTGTAGTATTTATTGCCACTCCCAAATTCTGTCAATTCTAGTTTTTCAACGTGGGTTATGTTAATCTCTTCCTCTCTATTCCTTTTGTAACAATATTAGTATAAATCCTCCTTACTAATCATCTGGAATTATTTCAACAGCTTTCCAACAGATCTTTCTGTCTCCATTCTATACTCTTCTCACCTTCACCCCATCCATATATATTGATCTTAGAATTATCTTCCCGATGAAAATGATTATATTGTTCTTCTCAGTGATAGTTTTGTTGGACATTTAAGCCCTCATTTCCAATCCAGAATGATTTTTCTAACCTTATTTCATATTATTCTTCCTCTATAACTTTGGTTATTTATCTGCATCTTCCCCCCAAATACCCAACTCTTTCCCAGGTCTGTTCATTTGATCACAATACTTTATGCCCAAAACATGCTTTCTCCTCTTTTCATCCATTGACATCCTACCCATTTTTAAAAATCCAACTCAAATGCTACTTCATCCTATGACTCCCTTATTCCTCAGTAATGACTTTTTGTAGTTCATTTAATGTTTTTATTATGAATTTAGATGATAAGGGATTTGGAACATTTAAGTTTAAAACTGATAGTGGTTTGTTGTCTATGCCTTCTTTCAACATAATGTAGTTTCCTTGTTTATCATTTTTATGTTTCAAAAGTTTGCTTTTGCTTTGTCTGATGGTATGAGTTTTTGATTCATTTGATGCATAATACATATCTCCAACCTTTCATTTTTATTCTGTGTATGTCTTTGTTTTTAAAATGCATTTCTTGTAAGCAACATATTGCAGAGTTTTGTTTTCTTATCCAATCTGTCACTCTTTTTTTTCCTGTTTTGTTGGATGTTTTAATCCATTTACATTTAAAGTTATGAGAGTCAGTCTATTTTCTCCCATTGGAGCTTTCAGCAGTGGTGTCCCCTTTTGCTATTGAAACAAGATTTCACCCTTTCTTTCTTCTCTTTTCAATATTTCTCTTTGCCTCTTCATCTATTCTCTTGAAGATCTCTTCTTTCTGAGAGACTAGAAGAATTAATTTCCCTTCATTGTTAGCTTTTGACTTGATCAAGGTACACCACATACTTCATAAGCATTGATTTGCTTATAGGTGCATTGTTATGAGATTTAATCCATGATTTTTCAGGCCTATTTCTCCATCATTTCTATTTACTTCTGTTTTCACCCTTGACTTCTCTTGTAAGACATTTCTTACTAGTGTCTCTGTTGTTATTTTGTTTGTTGCTGTTCTTGGCTGCTATAATTATATATTCTTGTATTTCTTTTGTTTAGGGGTTTAAGATACAAATAATCAGATCTGAGTTTCTTTCTAGGAATGTTTTGTACATCTCTTTTTCACTGAATGTCCATCTTTTTGCATTTATGGTTAGGCTCAGATTTGCAGTGTATATCACTTTAGGCCACACTATTAACTTTTTTGCTTTTTGGAACACATTATTATATTCCTTCCTATGGGCTTCTGGCGGGTGTAGAATTGTCTTGAGTTATTCATCCTTTCCTTTATATTTGAAGGTTTTCTTGGTAAGATTTGTCATTATGGATACAAATTTTTTCTCATATTTCAATTATTTTTGTTCTGAAAGTCATAAATTCTGTTATTATAATTCTTATTTCACTTTTAAACTATTTGGACCAGAATACAGCTGTTCTGTGCTTTCTTTAGAATCTGCAAGGTCTCCTTTATCATCAGGTGTTGATTAGTTGTCTGAATTCTTTTATTTGATCTGAAGGCCATGTCTGCTTATGATCAGGGTCTCAGAGTTTGCTTTCTCTTTGGTGAGCTTGGTGATTTCAAGGTTTCCCCCCTTATTTTCTCTTATTTCTCACTTTCTGACTCCTTCCCCATTTGATGGCAGTTTCCCTGAAGGTTGGATCTTAAAGAGTCTTAGTTTCTTCTCACACCTAAGCAGATCATGGATCACCATCCTCTCAGTCTCTGACTTAATTGTCTGGGGGGACAAAACAGGCTCTATCTGCTTGCTGGGCACTTTCCCCTAAGCTTACTGGAATGCTACAAGTCAGACTAATGTGTCCTTCCTTTGCTATCACTGTTCCACAGCTCATTGACTTGTCATCATGTAGTATTGCCATGATATTGCTATAACATTCTCAGCAAACTTTTGCTCCCTGGAGTTTGGTTTTCCTCAGTGGGGTGGAGAGGGCAGGGTGGAGAGTCATGTATAGTATAGAATGACATTCTCTTGCAGATGTGTAGGTTGGCAGATGTGCATGGTGGCTGGTAGGGGGAAAAATGTAGATGAGGGCATGTTAGGGCTTAGGAATTATTTACTTTATTTATTATTATTTATTAATTAAGGTAATAAAATTATTCTTATTTATCTTAGTTCACTGAGGGTTTTTTAAAACCATGTTTGAGTTTTTAGCCTCCTAAAGCATGGAAGGAGCTGCATTATCTTTTCTGTATAATTCCAATTTTGGAGAGACTAAAGAGATCATGAAGATCAGAAACATGTTTGGTACTTCATTTTGTTGGTTGTATAATCTAGAAGTTCAAGGACTTTGCATTGCTCTGACACAGCTACTGGGCGATACTATATATTAGAGTTATGTGTATTTAGATCTTATTCCTCTACTACACTGTAAGCTCAATGAAGGGAGGGCCATCTAAACTTTGTCTTATCCAGATTCCAAGACATTGTAGAAAGATCTATCTAAACTAAGACTTACTTAATCTTAATGATGAGGAGGATCACAGAAGCAAATTAATTTTTTCGTGGTTTCAATGGGTCCTGTGATTCTTGGAACTACAGCATATTCTGGACAAGTACTAAAACTAGGAAAACCCTCAAGGCAAGTTCAGTCAATTTTGGTCTAAAGTAAGCCAACATCTATTAAACAATGATTGAGTTTAGTGAGAAAAATTGTCTCTAGGTGTTTGAATTAATTTATTTACGTCTTGCCCTAAATTATATTCTATTTAGATGTCATGTTAATATTGGTTAATATTTATACTCAGTTATTTTAATAAAGATCTATTTGCATAAGAGGAAAAAGTTTAATCGAATTTGATTAAAAAGCATGCCATTCTACTTTTTAGATTAACTATGCCAATGGGAAGCCAGATTGTTTGAACCTTGAAGACAACTAAGGTAATTTGTCCACCTGCTTATGAAAAATGCAACAAAAATGAGGCAACCCCTGATTAGTTTGTAAACTTCAAACTATAAAATGATAGCCAATATTAGATTTTAAAGGTATGGACTGGATCTCATTTTCTAGACTGTAGTACAATACTTAAGCTCCTAGATAAAGTCATCACATATTCAGACCCCATCCTTGCCTAAGCCTTCTGGCAATGGGAGGAGACAAAGTGACAAGGAGTTTGTGAACTAGCTTGTTTTTTCAAGAAAAGTTCAGAGTATCTTTCTTCCTTCTCCTTAAAAGGATAAGGTAGCTGCTTTAACAAAGGAGAGATAGAATTAGAAATAGCTAGATATAGATATAGATAGATATATGTGTATGTGTTTAGAGATACACATACACATGCACATGTACAAGCATGCATACAAAACACATTTCTGTTCCAGTGTCCTTTCCCAAGCAATAATCTACGAACAATATACATATATTCAAAACCATCTTAGTGTTGGTATCCTTAAAATACCATATCCCAAATTATAGCCAGAATCTCAATCTTAGATCTGGTTTCTTAACTTTGTCTATTTACTGGGATAAATTTTTGAGGACTTCTCTTGGGATTAGGGGTTTCTCAAAACAAAAACTACCGTCAGTTTCCTCCAGAATTCCCTTGGGAGTGATAATATAATACTTTTAGAGCTGAAAGAATCTTTAGATTATCATATAATTATTAGACCAAAGAGATTCCATTTTGGAACTAGTCCACCATTTTGTAACTATAAAAGGGATCTAAGTCTTTGAATTTTGTATTCTTCAAATGTTTTTGACAACCCTTTCTCCTCCCCACCTCTGCCCTTATCCCCAGTACATTAGCACATACTCTGATCTAATCACAGTTTGACTATTGCATTCCTACTTTCCTGTTTTTGCTGTGTAAAAATTGTTTAAAAACCAAAGAGCCATGAGCTCCAGTTCCTTAAGTTGACCAAGAGCTTTGGATCTGATTTGTCTCTGCAGCTGCATGCTTTGCTAACTAAATCATTGTCTGGCTGTAGCTTGATGTCTTTATTTTATATAATACAGCTCAATTCATTTTACAGATGAATGATTTGAAACCTGGTGAGGTTAAATGACTTGTCCATGGTCACACAGGTAGCAAACATCAGAATCAAGAATTAAAGTCAGGTCATCTGAGTTCAGAACCAGCAGAGCACTCTCCACTGTCTCATGTTGCCTCAATCTAGGAAGTTGTTCAATCTGCCTGCTGAGAGCAATCACTCCAGATCATTGGGTCAAGACCCCATAGGTTCTTAGAATTGTTGCTAATCTAAAGTTGGGCCAAAGGAAATAAGCAATGAAAATAAATGAATCTTGCAAAGCAAGATGCTCAGAGCATGGGTAAAAAGTTGGTGACATTAGTGGGATCCTCTGGACCCTGGCTATTTTTTCCATGTGTCTTTCAAATTCTTTTTCCTCTTCTTGGGAAACAGCACAAGCAACCCTGGATCTCATGTGCACTCTTTGAATATATTTTTCACCCAAGAAATTTCTGATTTCAACAAATGAGCCATTCTCTTGAATAACAACCTTGATGGGGAAATGCTATTTCTTCTTTCTCAATAAAGGCTTCTAGAACCATCAATTTCCCTTTCCCTTCCCCCAACTACCTTTCTAGATTGAAATTTTGGGAAATTATTCCTTTACTTTTAGCCATATAATATGATGACAAGTTTGGAATTTTCTTCTCTTTCATATCCAGGGAATTAGTACCTTTCTTTTACTTAAAGAAGGAGGATAAGGAAAAGAAACCATTACTTCCTCTTTTGGCCTATTTATCCCCATAAGCAACCAGACTATTGACATTCCAGAAAATGTTAATATCTTTCTTGAGGGCTGAACAGTTATTGAGAAGAGAGTCAGAAGAATCTTCTGGAGGAATTTCAATTGTATCATTGTTGAACTCAGTCTTCTTGGGGGAAAGAAAAAAAGGCTCCAGGTAGACAAATAGCAGAGAAATTAAAAAGAACTTTCAATGGTGCACAATATGTATTTGTGTACAAAACATGATCAAAAATGTTACCCTGGGTTTTCGTTACAAGAAAAGGTCTGTAAATGTTCATTTCCCCATCAAAGTTGTTATTCACAAGAATGGCTCACTTGTGGAAATCAGAAATTTCTTGGGTGAAAAATATATTCAAAGAGTTCACATGAGACCAGGTGTGGCTTGTGTTGTTTCCCAAGCCTAAAAAGATGAGTTAATTCTTGAAGGAAATTATTTTGAATTTGTATCAGATTCAGCTGTCATGATCCAATAGGCTACCACAGTAAAAAAAAACAAGGATTTCAGAAAATGTTGGATGGTATTTATGTTTCTGAGAAAGATAGTGCAACAAGCTGATGAATAAGTTGGGAAAGATGCCAAAGGCTGGGTCCTGAGGAGTCAACACTTATTCAGATGTCAAAATAAAAATCCTTTTTTTGAAGGAAAAAAAAAAAGAAAGAGAGAGAGAGAGACTCCATTAATTTCCATATATGAGAAATGGTCTTTAAAATCCATTTACTTAGAAACTTCTGTCTGGGAAAAAATATTTGCTCACTTATCCAGGGCCAAGTAATGAGTTTTGTACAGGGAATAATAATGAATAGACTTGGAGTCAGGAAGACTTGAATTCAAATGTCATTTCCCTTAGCCTCCATTTATTAACTGTAAAATGAAACTAATAATAATAACAAATAATAATAATAATAATAATAATAATAATAATAATAATTGTTTTTATCTCCCTGGGTTATTGCAACATTAAATGGGATCATATATATAAAGTGATTACAAGCCACTTGATATATACCTTATTACATAAAATAAAATGCTATAAAGTAAAACAAAACCAACAACTTCCTTCATGAGCTTGGACTAGTAGCTACGTACATCTTTAGAGGTAGATTACCTGGAGCTCAGATTCGCCCTTTGGAAGCCAGGCTTGCTCTGTGGCTTTTCTGGAGATGAGGAGACATATGTGTACGTGTTGATGTGGGAGATGAAGGTATGAAGGGAGAAAAGGAGACCCCAGGGGCGCCAGGAGCATATTCTGATCCAGCAGCCCTTCCCCGTGTGAACAATAATCTAAGAAAATTCCCGGTGACAATGCTGGTCTCTGATTAAAGAAAGGTTTTCCATACTCAGAGATTCCCAGGGATATTCTGTTAAGAAGACTCTCAGTGATGAACTCCCCATAATGTGCAAGACACTGAGTAGAGCATATAGAAAGCAGTTCCAAGCCTCAGGATAGAAAGAGTCAGTTGTGAATAATGTGCTGTAGCCCTTAGAGGCATTCATGGTGCAGAAATCAAATTTATAGAAGTTTTCACTGCACTATAGTTCCTGGTATTTAACCAGGCACCACTGGTTAAGCTTTCAAAACAGACTCAGTATCAAGATACATGTGGAAATCCTATTAACAAATCATAGGATTTATAGGTTGGCCTGAGGGACTAAGTTCATTGAAGAAGTGGGGAAAGGAAAAAGAATATCAAATTGGAATTCATTTCACTTAGGTGAATTCTGCAACCTCTCTTTACACTCAAACCAACCTGTTATACATCTTTTTTCAGCATGTCAGAATTTTTTTCTTTTGTATTCTAGAAATGTTTCATCATTTTAGAATATTTTGGTTTGCTAGAAAAGGCTTGGCATTGTAGAATATTTGGATTTTATAAATATTCCAGCATCTTAAAGTGTTCTGGATTTCTAGAAATATCCTTTCACAGAGACTGAGGTTTCCTGAAACTCCTGTGGCTCTGAGCATACAGGGTTTTGTTTTGTTTTTTTTTTTGCATGCAGTAAATGCTTAATAAATATTTGTTGACTGAATGGATAAATGCTACTTTTCTGCACACTATTTTGAAACTGACTCAAAATTTCCCCAAGGCAGTCTTACACAGACTTATACTACCTACATCTGCCTATTTGCTGTCTTTGATCTCTGAACGAAAAAAGGAAAGAAAGAAAAAAAAAAACAATATTTATTAAGCATTGACTTTGTGCCTGGCAAACTGATAGATATAAATATAAAATAATGCAATCTCTGCCTTCAAGAAACTTATTTTTTACATGGGGGGGGGGGAAGAAAACACATCAAAGGGAGCTAGATCTGCACATTGATGTTGATCCATTATACAGTATGCCATATCATGAGGGCCATCTCTACTCATCCTGACCTCTGTCTTGCCCCTGGGCCCAGATGGCTCTGGAGGACTTTTGTACAACCCACTGTCACTAAAGTCCAATCCATTTGCATATCATGGCATCACCTCCCTGAAGTCATGATTGTCTTGTGAATGGAGGACAAGCAACCTCTGTGAGTAGAAAGAGAATGAAAGGAAGAAAGGAAGGAAGGAAGAATAAAGAAGACAAAAGAAAGAAGAAAAAAGAAAGAGAAAGGAAGGAAGGAAGGAAGAATAAAGAAAAAAGAAAGAAGAAAAAAGAAAAAAGAAAGAAAAAGGAAGGAAGGAGGGAGGGAAGGAAGTGAAGAAGGGAGGAAAAAAAGCTCTGCTGCTCCACCCTCAATGAGGCTGCTCCTACTTACAGAGGTTGTTTGTCTTTCGTTCAGTTTTTGTTTCAGTTTTCCTGTCAACTTAGACATGTGAAGTGGTATCTCAGAGTTGTTTTAATGTACATTTCTCTAAGCAATGACAATTTAGAGTATTTTTTCATAAAGTTTATATGACTTTAATTTCTTCATTTGAAAATTATCTGTTTATATCATTTGACTATTTATCAAATGGGGAATGACTTGTATTCTTATAAACTTGACTCAATTCTCTAAATATTTTAGAAATAAGATTTTATCAGAAGCATTGACTGTAAAAATTGTTTCCCAGATTCCTGCTTCCCTTCTAATCTTAGTTGCATTAGTTTTGTTTATATAAAAAAACTAGAATATAGCATTTAAGGATTTTCAAAACACTTAAAATATCCAACTTATATAAAATAATAAATTATCTCATTTTTCTTTGTAATAACACTTATTACCCCTATTTTACAGAAGAAGAAACTGAGGCAGAAGAGGGTAACTTGCCCAGAGTCACATTTGGTAAATATTTGAGATGGGATTTGAACTCAGGTCTTCTTGATTCCAGATCTAACACTATCTACTGAGCTACCTAGAACTTTATTTCCTTGCATACTTTTGTACTAAATATTTCATTGGATATTTGTTCCAAGGGTCCTTAGACATCATGAACAAATCTTGTGTAGTTGCTTTTAGGACCATCATCCCCTACTTAACTCAATGTTAAATTTCCCAAACAGTGTCTTCTTTTTTTTGCCAAAGATTCTAGGAGGAATAGTCTTTGAGGAAATGGAGTAGAAAGAAAACTAGATTTGAGGTCAGAAGTTCTGAGTTCAAATCCCAGCTCTCTCCACCTACTGGTCTTGTGATCTTGGGCATCTACTTTAAGCTCTAATTTTTCACTTATAGAAACCCTATGACCCTGTGTTAGTTAGACAGAAGGCATTTGGGCATTTTCCTAGCAGTTTGTAGAAGCTGGGGAAGCTATCTTGCCCTTTTTGGGCTGGGGAAAGATGGGGGTGGGGGCTAGGTACATTGACTGCTCTTTGGGGCACCTTTGCCTGAAAGTCTGGAGCTAAGACAGTGATCAGTCTGCCTCTGAGAAGTCTAGTGTTGGTGCTTGTGGTCTGGTAGGCTCTCAGAGTCTGAAGCTTCCATATGTCCTTAAAAGCAAGGATTGTCAGATACAGGGGGTGTTATTATTTTCATCTGTGAGCATTCATGGAGCCTCTCTAGTAATCTGTCCCAGATGTTGTATGTAAAAAGGTATTAGCTGTGATTCCTGCCCTCAGGGTGATTATATTCCATAGGATCTAGGGCAATATAATACATAATCATAGAGACTTTGGTCTTCCTCTTTGTTTTTTCAATTTGTTGTTGAAGAAGCTTATGAATAACTTTCCTCATAACACTCCTAAAAAGCAGATAAGGCAAGTATTATTTACAAGTTTTATGGATAAAGAAATTGACATTTATGGATAATTTGTCCAAGGTCACAATACATTGTCAGAACTGGAATTTGAATCTATGTCTTTTTATTCTAAAATAATTACATTTCCTACTATATCATGCTGTTTCTTGGAATTAAGAACCTGAGATAAAGTGCTTATAATATGTTTGCCAGACTCTTGAAGACTCACACCATCTCCTCAGTCCCTGAGAATTATTATGGATAGTTGTAGTTAGTCTGGAGTGGGTAGAGTGCCAGTCTTGGAGTCAGAAAGACTCATGTTTCTGAGTTCAAATTTGGTTTCAGACTATTTATTAGCTGTGTGACTCTGGCAAGTCACTTAATTCTATTTGTCTCAGTTTCCTCATCTGTCAAAATGAGTTGGAAAAGGAAATGGCAAACTACTCCAGTATTTTTGACAAGAAAACTCAAAATGGGGCCTCAAAGTCAGACATGACTAGTCAAGAAAACAAAATTAGCCTAGCTTGCAGTTGAAACAAATCTGCTTCCCCTAACTTAGGTATAATCCTGTTTTCAGAGGAGTAAAATATTTCTTTTTGTTTTTCCATCTTCTGCTCAGATCAATCAGCGTAATTGGAAACTCCCAGGAGTCATTTTTACCAGTCTTGGCTAAGTGAGTTCCTGATCTAAGAGTCCAATCCAGCTTTGACGGCATGTTGGGCTTAGCCTTCCATTGCCTTCAGCCCATTCTGTTCTGATAAACAAGAATCTGCTCTTGAAAGATTGGCCTAAATTCCAGTAGACTTGTGATGGAAAGCGCCATTCGTATCCAGAGAGAGAACCATGGAGACTGAATGTGGATCAAAGCATAGTATTTTCACCTTTGTTGTTGGTTGTTTGCTTATTTTTTTTCCTTGTGGTTTTTTACCTTTTGTTCTGATTTTTTTCTTACACAGCATGATGGATATGGAAATATTTAGATGAACTGCACATGTTTTATCTATATTGGATTGCTTGCTGCCTTGGGGAGGAGGGGATAGAGGGAGAAAAAAAATTGGAACAATGTTTAGCAAAAGTGAATGTTTAAAACTATCTTTGCATGTATTTGGGAAAAAAAATACTATTAAAATGGATCTGGAAAAAGAAAGACTGTTCCATACCCCAAACAAATCAAAGAAAGAGAAAAAGAACCTATATGGACAAGTATATTAGAAGAAATTCTTTTTGTGGCAGCTAAAAATTAGAAACTAAGCGAGAGCAGAAGTAGGAGAACAATTTATATAGTGCTAACATTATAGGAACAGTGATCAGAGAAATAATAAACCACAAGTCCAAAAGAATGAAGATGAAACACACTACTTGCCTTTTGACAGAAAGGTGATGAACTCAAGATATAGAAAGAGACATAACTAATAGGGGAATTTGTTTTTCCAGATTATGTAGATGTATATTAAATAATTTTTATTTTTTGTTTTAAAATTTACTCCACAGGGGAAGTAGTAAGAGGAATAGAATAACTTTTAAAATGCTTGTTATTTGAAAAAACAAAACACATGGAGAAAAGATTAAAGTACTGCTAAAGTCTTTTCTAATTGAATAGTGGATAGAATGCTGGATTTGCATTTAGAAACCTGTATTCAAATACTGTCTCACATATTTACTAGCAGTGAAACCCTGGATAATTTCCTTTCTGAGCTTCAGTTTCTATATCTGTTAAATGGGAATAATAATAGCACCTACTTCACAGACATGTTGTGTAAAGGAGATATTATTGGTAGAGCACTTAGCAAACCTTAAAGTACCTTATTACTATTTTACATTAAAAATCTATAGTTATAAACTCTCTAGTTCAATCACTTAACTTTAAAGATAAGGAAACTCAAGCCCACAAAAATTAGTGGTTTGACTAAAGTTTCCCTATAAAACACTAGAGCTAGAACTAGGCAGCTAGGTGATCCAGTGGATAGAACAAGCAATCTGGAGCCAAGAGATCATTAGTGTTTAGTTCTTTTCAGTTGTGTACAGCTTTTTGTGACCCCTTCTTGGGTTTTCTTTGAAGGTACTGGAGTGATTTTACATTTCATTTTTCATCTTATTTTATAGATGCGGAAACTGAGGTAAACAGGATTAAGTGAAATTTGAACTCAGATTATCCTGACCCTATTCCTGGGACTATTCAGTGCACCAACTAGCTGCCCTTAGAGTTCAAATTTGACCTCAAATACTTACTAGCTTTGTGATTGACAAATTATTTAACCTCTACACCCCTCAGTATTTTCATCTATAAAACAGGAGAATCATAGCACCTACCTTCCAGGGCTTTTGTGAAGATGAAATGTGTAAAGAATTTTTCAAGTATATATATATAATGATCAGACCCTAGTTTTCCTCCTTTAACTCTGGCTAAGTCTTGATTCTCCAAAGCTAAAAAATGGAAAAGACTTGTTATCTTTCCAGCAGGGATTGTATGAGGGACCCAGATTTAATATACACCCAAAGCTGCAATTTCCTGAGCCTCTAAGAGGGGGTACCTAAGCAAAGGTATTACAGAGAATTTTGTCATTGAAAAGTAGAGTTTACCTATTCCATCCAATAGAATTTAATAATGAGGTCCTCAAGGTAACAAACAGAATTTAGTGACAGTCCCTGGTGACATACCCAGAATTTAGTGACTTTAGGGTCACACATAAAGCTCGGTGACTATATCTGGGGATAAACAGAGAGCCTAGGGACAGTGTTTCCAGCTATCCACAGAGCACTTGGTGACAGTCCCTGGGGATGCATACAAAGCTTGGTGACAGGGTATGTACCTTCAGGGCACAGAGAGCTCTTAAGAACAAAGTTTCCAGTTACAATATAGAGTATAGTGACAGGATCCTTGGAAATACAAATGGAACTGAGTGACAAGGTCTATACAGACATACATAAAGCATAGCACATTTTCATATATTTATACATATTCATTATTTGTATATTTATATTTGTACATACTGTCTTCCCCAATAGAACACATGTTCCTTGAGGGAAGGGATTATTTCCATTTTATGTTTGTAACCATAGCAACTAGCACAGTGTCTAGCCTATGCTTAATTAATGCTTTTATTATTTCACTGGTTGATCTTAGTATGGGGTTGCTGAGGGTACCACAGAAACTAGTGACAGGACACCAGGTGATGCACATTGTCTGGCAGTGACAGAAACTCTGAAATACATTAACTGTCTCAGCACTACCAAAATATCCTTAGCACTAACAACATATTTTCTCCTGGGTGCCTGAGACCTCTATATTTCTGGAAGAATCAGCAGATAATCTATTAGTACTGTGCCCCAACTCTGAATTGTCTACACTGATCAGAGTTCACTGCAGACAGCATCTTTTTTGTGTGCACTCTCTATCAGGCTGAGATATGCATGCTCAAGTTGGACAGACCATAGAATCAACTCTGGATTTGGGGCTGCTGTTCATCCTTGAGATCAGAGGGAGGTATCATTTCTGTGATAAAAATGCAGAGCAAGGCCTAATCAATTTACTTATCTATTTGTCTGACTCCCAAAGACATAGAAATTTTATGAATGAGTTACGAAAATATTCCAACTTCCAATTTTTTCCCTTTGGAAATTTGAACTAAGATCCAGCTGCCTGCTTGCCTAGATCAGCCTTGTCCAAGAAGTAGCAAAGGATACACACTCACTAACAGAGAAGAGGCAGGTGGACAAAAACTATGAACTCAGCTGAATCTACCTCCTTCAGGATCAAGCAGCCTAGGCAGGTATGGAGTCCCTGTTGATCAGGGGAATTATCCTTAGCCTGATGCCTGCATTTCTATGTGACAAGCACAGGAGAAAAAAATGACAATAGCTAAGAACCAAAGTTTTGGAGATATTTAAAATTTAAAAAAAACTTTTATTTTTTTTACTGACAACTTTTGTTTCTATATCACGGTCATTTCCAAATATAACCCTCTGTCTTCTTTATTCAGTGAGATATTTCATAATAAAGACTAAAAAAGAAGTAGTTCAGCAAAATTAACCAATATATATAGACTAGATCTTCTTATATTATCTGCAATATTTCTTATCCATGGTAACCTATCTCTTCAATGAAAGAAAGGAGGTACAATTTCTTTAAGAAAACAAATTTTTATTTGTATCTTTTGTTTCTCCAATACCTATATATAACAATACATCCTCTTTTTCTCTCTCCCAGAGAGAAACATGATAAATAATAAAATAAAGAATAAAAAAGGAAAAAAAAACCAGTTCTACTACAAACTATTTATTACTTTGAAAAAGTCTGACATTGTCTGCAGTATTCTATACCCATAGTTTTTCTAAAGAAGTGGGTTAGGTCTCTCTCTTCTCATGGCTCTTTTTTGGGGCAAAAATTGCTCACTATAGTTTCTCTGCATTGAGTTTCAAATGTTTTATTATTTTTCTTTCCATTTCAGTTGTTTTAGTCATTGTTTATTTTGTTTTTCTCTAGAGTTTTGTTTCACTTTGCATCAATTCATAAAAGTTTCCTTATGCTTCTTTGAGTTTTTTCATATTTATAATTATTATGGCATAATAATTATTTATTAAATTTCTCACAATTTGTTTAGTTATTCCCCATCTAATTGGCAACTATTTTTTGTTTCCAGGTCCTTGCTATTACAAAAAGTACTGCTACAAATAATATGATCTATATAGGATTATTCTTTTTGCTTTTGATCTCTTTGGAATGCATACTTGATAATATTGCCTCTGCATCAAAGATCATGGAATTTTAATCACTTAAAAAAACCCATAATTCAGATAGCTTTTTATAATTGCTAGAACAATCCATGACTCCCTCAACAATGCATTAATGTGCTTCTCTTTCTGAAGTCCTTAAAACATTGACTATTTCCAGTTTTTGAACATTTTGGTCAGTTTTCTGAGTGTCAGTTAAGATTTAAGATCTACAATGATGGACAGAAATAACTACACCCAGAGAAGGAACACTGGGAAGTGAATGTAAATTGTTAGCACTACTGTCTACCCAGGTTACTTATACCTTCGGAATCTAATACTTAATGTGCAACAAGAAAATGGTATTTACACACATATATTGTATCTAGGTTATATTGTAACACATGGGATTGCCTGTCATTGGGGGGAGGGAGTGGAGGGAGGGGGGGATAATTTGGAAAAAATGAATACAAGGGATAATGTTATAAAAAAATTGCTCATGCATATATACTGTGGAAAAAAATTCTAAATAAAAAAAGAAGTTATTTACATTAAAAAAAAAAGATTTAAGATCTAGTCTGCTTTGTCTTTATTTAATTACCAAGCAATCTTTCACATGGTAATTAATTTGCAATTTTTGGGGAGAAACCCCCCTCCCCCACATTCTTTGACTAATTCCTTGAAGATGGATCTTGATCTTATGCATTTGTGTTAATTCTCTAGATAATGGTGATCAGATACTTGCTAGAGATATTAATGCAAATTTTTTTTATCCCCAGTTGATGGTTTCATTTCTTATCCTTGCTTGGCTGATTATTTTAGCCACTAAAGTTTTTCAATTTTATGAAACTGAATTTATTTTTTAAAAATAATTTCCTCTATCACTTGTTCAGTTAAGAATTTTCATCCTATATATACAGACAATTTTCAGAAGAATAAATCAAAGCTATCAATAGTCACATAAAAATGCTCCAAATTATTACTGATTAAAAATAAAAATTAAAACATAAGATTCTTTCTCCTCCTCCTCCTTCTCTTCTTCTTCTTCTTCTTCTTCTTCTTCTTCTTCTTCTTCTTCTTCTTCTTCTTCTTCTTCTTCTTCTTCTTCTTCTTCTTCTTCTTCTTCTTCTTCTTCTTCTTCTTCTTCTTCTTCTTCTTCTTCTTCTTCTTCTTCTTCTTCTTCTTCTTCTTCTTCTTCTTCTTTCTTCTTCCTGTATTCTCTTTTGCATCATGGCTAATACTAATTTTTTTTTTGCATGACTTTACACATATAATTTATATTAATTTGCTTGCCTTCTCAAGAAAAGTTTAGTGGTTGGAGAGAGAAAGGAAATTTGGAACTCAAAAATTCTTTAATGATTGTTAAAATTTTTATGTGTATTGAGAGATATTTAATGACTTTTAAAAATATTTCATCTTAGCCATCATTATGAAAAGCTGATCTTATTTTCCTTTTAATTTTTTTAATATTCAGAATGAATCTATATTTCAAATCTACTATGTCATATTGTATGACATATTGGTCTAAGCCTAATTTTTGTCTAATTGCTTTCCAGATTCCATACTAAGAGACTGTAGATATGTGAGGAAATTCAGAAACCATAGTAGAGAAGCATAATGGAGGTCATTTGAGAGAGGATCCCCAGAGGGAGAAGAAGAAATGATATTGTCTTAGGAATATATTACAGACTAACTGGGGAGAAGGAAGAAACATGAAAATTCTTCCTGGAAAGTTATGATGGTCAACTTCAGTTACTCAGATATTTGATAAAACTGTCTCTCTGCCAAAAGTAAAGTAACTGATAAATTCTTGACTCGCCTTCTTAATAACTGTATTCTTCAAAAAATGGGTGGCAGAAGCAATAGGAGCTATACTTTACATGTTATTTAATTAAAGAGAAGGCTGCTGGAATATAAATCAAGGAAACTTTGTAGGAAAATAATCATTTCATTTTGCAAAGTGTCATAGAAGAAAAGAAAGTTAGGGTACATGTGGTGCGATTTATAGCTGATATTATGAGAAAATAGATTTCAAAATGTTCAGGAAAAGGATAGATAGATAGATAGCTCCAATAGCCTAAACCTATTGGGTAAATCAACCCAAGAAGAATGGGAAAGCTATCAAGAATAAAATTCTGAAGACCCAAATAGAGATTATTTCATTGAAGAAGGAAATAGAGACATATTGATTATATCTAAATGGAGACATATGTAAGGAGAATTATTTAGATGCACAGGGAACTCACTGACCAGCCTAGATTTTTAAAAGACCCACATAAATGATAACAACAAGAGAAAGTAACAGAAGATGGTAACAAAAACACAGCATGACCTTGCAGTGTCAGAAATGCTAA
This sequence comes from Sminthopsis crassicaudata, assembly GCF_048593235.1. NCBI lineage: Eukaryota > Metazoa > Chordata > Mammalia > Dasyuromorphia > Dasyuridae > Sminthopsis > Sminthopsis crassicaudata. The sequence continues at coordinate 399,233,056 of NC_133618.1, forward strand.
AATTCAGAACGAGCTTAAGCTTGTGAGAAACTCTAAAGATAACAAATAAGAACTTTAAAATGTTGGACTCAAGAGATGGATCAAAGAAGAGATAGGACTGTTGCTGGGATTGAATGGGATGAAGATAATGAACAATGAAGTCAAGGCAGAACAACTTAGTTCTTAATTTGTCTGTGTTTTTTTCTGACAAGGAAGGCTAGAAAAATAGGGGAAAATGGTACACCAGGAATTAAAACTCAAGTAAGCAGAGGATGAGAGCACCTGATTGCCAAAATATATAATTGGCACCACATACTGATGGAATACAATCTAGGATTCAGAAAAAAACTAATATATTGTGATTGTTGAATTACTGTCAATGATCTTTGATAGATAATATAAAATGGGAAAAGTGCCCCAACATAAAAGTTTGAATAAAATGATTTTTTAAGGGAAGAGAGCAATTTATACAAAATATAGACGGGTAAGCTAGACTGCAATTATATTCTAGAATATATAATTAAATAAGTGGTTTGTGAGTATTTAGAAACAGAAGTAATTATCTCAAAGAGTTTGTATAACTTTATTAAGAACTGACCGTGTCACATTAAATTAGTTTCCTTTTCTTGAAAGAATTACTAGCATGGAAGATCAGGGAAATGTTATGGACATGGTATAGCTGGATGTTAGTAAAGCATTTGTGTTATTCTTGTAAAAAAATTAGAGAGATATATGCTAGATGATAGTACAATTAAGGGGATTTAAAAGTGGTTGAATGAACAGACTCAGAAAGTAGTTATTAATGGGTCAACATATTGAAGGAAAATATCAAGTGAAATACCCTAGAGGTCTGTCCTAGGCCTTATGCTGTTTAACATTTTTACCAGTGACTTTTGAAAAACCATATGGTATTAATCACAGTTGATATGAAGCTGAGAGGAATAGACAATAGTTTGGATTGCAAAATCAGGACTAAATTTTTTTCATCATGTTAGATCCATTTTTAAGACAAAATGTAATAGAAATAAATATGAAGTCCTACTTTGGGAGAGGCATCATGGCATAGTAGATGGAGAGCTCCTATTTCTAATCTTGGGCAAGTCACTTACCTTTTCTCTGCTTCAGTTTCTTCATCTGAAAAAGAGGGATAATAGTAGCACACAAAGTTTTTGTGAGGATCAAAAATGAGATTACACATACACATATATAAATGTAAAATGTGTAGTAAATCTTAAACATGTCAGTTATTATTAATCTTATTTATAGAGAAAAATAACTTTTCAGGTACAAGTTAGAGTCCAGATAATTTTTGGTATGAAAAAAAGATTGGGGATTTGGGTCAACTTCAAGTGCAGCACGAATCAACAGTGTGATGTGTCAGCCAAAAAAGTTAATGTAATTTGAGGCTGCATCAAAGAAGCATAATATCCAGTATGAAGGTGGTATGAGCCCTGCTGGACTTTACACTGGTCAAGTCAGGTCACATCTGGGGTACTGTGATAACTTCATCTTAGAAAGAACATTGGAAAACTAGTGTATGTTCTGAGGAAGGAGCTCTGGATTGATAGGGACCTTGAGATCATGCCATATGAAGATTAGATGAAGAAATGAAGGAAATATAGTTTGGAAAAGCCTTCTTTATTTTTCATTATTTCTTTTATATCATCCCCCTCCTTCTAATCCATTACAAAGTTCTGGTAATATTATATTTTTCATCCTAACAGACCAAGATATCTTGCCTGGGCTAATTTAATACTCTTTGAACTTGTATTCTCACCTCCAGTCTGTCCTGTCCTCTCCATCCTTCCATTCTCCACATTACTGAAAAAACCTTCTTAAGAAAAGCTGATCCTGTTACTTCCTTGCTCCAAAATCTTCAGGGATTTCCTATTGTCTTTCAGGTAAAAAATAAGCTCCTAAGTCAGACCTTGAAAATCGTTCACAATTAGGAACTAACATTTCTTTACAGCCTTATTTCATATTACTTCTTTTCATACACAAAGTTTCAGCCAGAGTAGAGTATTTGTTCCCTGAGGCAGCTAAGGGATGCTATCTATAGTGGATTGAACCTTGGAGTTGGGAATTTATCTTTCCTGAGTACAAATTTGTCTTCATACACTTACTAACTATGTGATCTTGGGCAAGTCACTGAAACCCGTTTGCCTCAGTTTCCTCAATTGTAAAATGAGTTGGAGAAGGAAATGGCAAACTATCCCAGTGTCTCTGTCAAGAAAATCCCAAATGAGGTCAGGAAGAATTATGTACATCTGAATGACAAAATTTATACAAGCTATCCCCAACGTTCCCTCAGAATCTGTCCATTCATTCAATCTTTCTTTAGCTCATTTGCCTCTTCCTTCATGAAGTCTTTCTTCATTTCTTTTCCTACCCCATCAAATTCCAGCTGAAATAATTCTTCTTTGTTCTTAAATGTCATCAGAATAGCTTTTGGGGGGATTTCTTCTTTGTCCCAGTAACACCATATATATTCATCCTTGCAATTGCTATATTTCGTCATCTGGATAAAACTCTCCAAAAAATAGATTTAATTTTAGTATGAGGAAGAATTTTCTAATAACCAGAAAGTTTCAACAATGGGATAGATTGTAAGTAATGTGCACTGCAAACCTGGTGTTATTCAAGAATTAAATTTGATGGCTATATGCCAAGGATTATGTGTAGAGGGGAAATTTATGTGAAGAGAGAGGTTGGATTCTACCTTCTAAGGTAGTTACTAGCACTGAAATTCTCTGATTCTGTATTAGTTAGTGGCAAAAGCAAAGAGAACAAAAATAAATGTGACTGTTTTTTCTTATCATTATTCCTGGTTAAGGACTAAGGAAAATTAAAAATAAATTAGCAGTGTTTTGTATAGCTTGGGAAACGATGGGAATTCTGCATTTAGGGTGAGCCCCAGAAGACACTTGAAGACACTTGATGTTTTTCCTGCATATCAGAGCTTGGAATTGGCTATAAAATTAGTATAAGGGAAATGAGTTTTAGAAAGCCTTTTAATTCCTTTTTTTGTTTTTTGTTGCAAGTGTAATCAGGAAGATACAGATGTCCTAGCTTGCCCTGGAGGACTAGAACTGGATTGTCCCTCACCAGTTGGTACCCGTGCCTGCATCTGCTGCCTTTGGTTTCTAGGTGAAAATTGCTTTTTGTTCTGTGCTCTGAATGTGCCTCCTTGATTCCATTTATAGTCACATATTTCCAGCTTTCCCTCCCCCTTCAAAAGCAGGCTGGACCTGGCACTTGTCCAGCAGTGGTCTTCATTTTGAATCTACTTAGGCCACTTCCTCTGAGTAAGTCACTTTTTACTTCCTTCTCTGTGGTCAATAGAAAATCATGATTCAATACTTTGATCAATCTGTAATTTCATCAATGTGAATAGTCCTAATGAAACTTAGCTCAAAGAATCATAGGTTTATAGCTGAACAGGAATTCAGAGGTTATTATTTTGTAGATGAGGAAGTTGAGGTTCAGGGATTTTAAGTGACTTGGTCATAGAAATAGTCAAGAAGCATTTATTAAGCACCTACTATATAGTATTATAGGTAGGATTTGAAACCATGTCCTCTGTTTCCTGAGTCATTGCTCTTTGTTGCTGTACACCTCTTGTCTATGTCCTCTTATAAATTCTTCCCAAGGAGTCCACCTATCATGAAGAGGTCCTTCCTTCAGTTCTCTTGATCCTATAGAAATACTATTTGATCATATGGGCTGTCTAATGATTATCCTTTCTTTTCTAGTAATAAATAATGTTTGTATAGTACTTTCATAATCACAATAATGATAATAATAATAGTTCCCACTTCTATCATGTTTAAGCCTTTACATTTATTATTTTGTTTAATCCTCAAAAAAAAAACTGTAGTGGTAAAAACTAGTATAATTCCCATTTTACAGATGAGGAAATACCTTACAAATAACTGAGCCTGAGTTTGTTTACAAACTATATGGCCTTTCCAATAATATGCGTAATCTTGATAGAGGGAAAATTGTCTATTAATTGTTGGAGTGAATAATAATTTTTTTTTGTATCTATGGGTACCAAGTACTGTTACTTTTTAGTTATTTTTTTTTCAGTCAGCAAATATTTGCCTTCTCTTAGTCTTCTAATGTCTCCCCTAATTGAGAAAGAAATCAAAATCTTGTTACAAAAGTGCATAATCAAAGGAAACAAATTTCCACATTATCCATATTTCAAAAAAAATCTCAATCCTTTAGTTATTTCTGAAGGTAGGTAGATAGGTAGGTAGGTAGCATGTTTCATCATGACTCTTCTGGAATCATGGCTGGTTTTTGCATTGATCAGAGTGCCTCAATATTTCAATGTTATTGTCATTATATAACTTATTCTTCTGGTTCTGCTTAATTCAGTCTATATCAGATCATCTAGGTCTTCTCAAGTTTCTCAGAACTATCCCCTTCAGCATTTCTTATTAATGTAATAGTGTTTCATTATATTTTTATGCCATAATAGATTTACTCATTATCTCCTTAATTTCTAATTATTTTTATCACCATAAAAGAATTGTTTTAAGTATTTTTTGTTTTTTTTAGAGTTTGTTTTGTTTAGGACTATCTGGTCCTTACTCTACCTTCTCTCTTATTTTTCCTTCTCTCTTCTCCCCTTTCCTTCCTGTTTCCTCATTGAGTGTGAACTGTGTATGAATGCATTTTTCCTCCCCACTCCCCTTGACCAGTTAAGATGAGTAAGATTGAAGTGTTAGCTACTTCCTTACTTCTTCCTCCGTGTTTATACAGACTTCCTTTTGGGCATCCTGATTTTTAAAGATAATTTTCCTATCCTTTCTTTCTCTTCCTTTTCCTTTCCTTTTCCATTCTTTTAAGATTATCAAAACACAAGAGAACTACTCCCAGATGCTCTGTCTAATTAGATTCTCTCTATGATCCCTGATACGATGAGATTATAAGGGGACAATTATACAATTTCTCCATATTTGAATGTGAGCCGTTTATCCTTATTCAGGGGGCAATTATATAATTTCTCCATATTTGAATGAGAGCCTTGTATCCTTATATTTAGTGCTTAATGATCATTTGCTCCTTTTACCTTTTTAAAAATTTCTCTTGACTCCAGTGTTTGCATTTCAAAATTTCTATGCAGTTCTGGTCTTTTAGCTGTATCCACTGTGCCACCTAGCTGCCCCAAGTCTTTTGATTTTTTAAAAAAATATTTTTTGTTGTTTCACATAGTTATTGTCTTTTATTTGGTTCATTCTAATTTTCAGGGAGTTTCTTGTAACAAGAAACATTAATAACTTTTTCAATTCTTTCTTCCATAGCTCTCATTTGTTTTCTATTTTTCCTCTATTGTCCTCATTAAAAAAAAAAACATTTAAACTTTAAAAATTTCTTGCTTTATCTTTCCTAGAAATTTTGATTGAGTTGTGCCCAAGCTGTTTCCCTGCCTTGAAGATTTGCTTATTGATGTTTGAAGTCACTCTCTTCTTTTAGGTTTGTGTCTTGAACTTCTCTGTCACCAAAATAAATGTTTATGTTCTGATTGTTTGTTTACTCATTCTTCTAGTTTATTTCTTGATGTTGAACCTTATCAGAAAGTAACTTCTGGAGGGAATATCTATCTTGAACCTGTAAATTTTATAATCATGTTGCTGCTTTCTTAGGGTATTGAATGCTATTTCAGAATTTTAAGGACACCTCATTCTGGAGATGAGTGTTCCCAGTGCTCAGTGTTCCCAGAATGATGTGATCTAGGGCTATGCTTTATTTTGCTCTCCTGATCAATTATCTTCCATTTAGGTTTGAATCTTACATTTGTAAGCTTTCCCTGGTTGGAGTTCCAGTACACTACTGCTGGACCCAGCCATTATTAGCTAGCTATGAAGTTCTGCTAGATCAGAGTGATAGTATTCCATGTTTGTCTTTGATCTGGGATTCCTGCACTGGCTATTCTGGCTTTGGACTGAACTGAAGACTGGATCTGAGACCATCTTCTGCTTCTGGGATCAGAACTATAGAGATGCTATGGTCTTATGATCCTAAATAAAACTTTTTCTATGCCTAAGGCCATGTTAGCCTGAGTATTTTCAAGGGAGTTTAGTGTAGTTTTTGGTTATGAAACAATCCACATTTGAAAATTTCTACCATTTCCCTTATTGGAAACACCATATTCTAAGAGGGCAGTACCCACCCTATACCATTAAGGTTACTGTATTAATTCTACTTTTACATTCAGATTTGTTTTGGTTCAGCCTAATGAAATGCAATTCATCAAACACTTAAAGAGATATGCTCATATTTTTTCAGTTTCTATTAAAAAGAAAAAAAAGGAAGCCATAATCTTATCCCACTGGGGTTTTAATCTATTGGTTGGTTGCTTAGGGTCCTCTTCAATCTTGTCTGTTTGTTGCTATTCACTATCCTTGCCATATGGTCTGTTTCTCATCTTCAATACATGTGTCATCCTCTCTTCCTGCCCCACTATTCTACAATATTATTCATTTGGGGTAAAATCACAGAGGAAATTCTATACATTTTTTCTCTCCATCACAATGTAATTCATGTGATGAATGTAGATTTCTTCACTCTCTTTTGAAGAGAGCATTCTGATGCATAGATCTTTAGAACTCCTTAGAACTTAACTTAATGGACCTATATCTTCATGGATATCTCATTATTAGTCAGCCTTCTAAGAAAGTGAGTGAAACTTAATCAAGGTACTTTGCACTTTTTGGTTTGCTTTCAGGTCAAGGTATTTGCTGGAATGTAAATTCTTTGAGGGCAGGGACTGTCTCAATTTTGTCTTTTTATCTCCAGCTCCAAATATAGTGCGCGGTACATAGAAGGCACAAAATAAATGCTTGTTCATTGATTACTTAGGACCTATGGTCAAACATGATGATTATCCAATCAGAATTAAGATTCACAGACTTTTGAAATATTGGGCCTAGAAAGGACCCTAGATAACAGAGATAATCTATCCTTTACCTAAGCAGAAATCTCTTCTGCAACATTCTGACTTGTCTGCTTTAACTTGAGGTTCTCTATTGATGGGGAAACAGCTACCTCCTGAAAGAATCCATTTTACTTTTGCATAGTTTTTTATTGTTAGGAGGATTTTTCTTATGTTGAATAAAAATGTTTCTCTGAAATTTCCAACCACTGATATTAACCTTTGCAAATAGAACTCTTCTTTTCCATGAAGGACCATTAATGGTTGAGTGGCTGGAATGTTGAATTTTGATTCAGGTACTCTGGGGTTCAAATTCTGCTTTTAAACCTAGGTGTTCATGTGCCAAACACTTAATCTTCTATATGTCACTTGGAGATAATGACACTGAGAGCACCTATTTCACAAAGTTACTGAGGTTCAAATGAGACTATATATGCAAAATGTTTTGCAAACTATGAAGCATTTATATAAAAATCAACTATAATTATTGTTATTTAAAAACCATGACTATTATCATCCCCAATTCACAGTAAAAGAAACTGAGGTTCAGAGTGTTTCCAAGGACTTGAAAGGAAGTCTAATACAAAAGAATGTACTAGACTTAGAGGCTGGAATCCTAGTTTCTAATTCTAGTTTTGTAAACAATTTGCTGGATGATCTTCCACCAGTCTTTTCACTTCCTCTGGGTCACAGATTTTTTTTTTAATCAGTAAAATGAGAATGTTAGATTAGAAGATAAACATTTTTCAAAAAAATGTCTTTAGTGAACCAGCTGCAACCAGCGAAAAAATTCTGGGAGATGACTATGAACCACTACATAGAATTCCCAATTCCTCTATTTTTGTCCACCTGTATTTTGGATTTCCTTCATTCTTTTTGTACAGCAAAACAACTGTTTGGACATGTATACATATATTGTATTTAATTTATACTTTAACATATTTAACATGTATTGGTAAACCTGCCATCTGGGGTGGGGGAAGTAAGGGAAAAATTGGAACAAAAGGTTTGGCAATTGTCAATGCTATAAAATTACTCATGCATATAGACAACATAAAAAAACAAAAAAATTTCTTTGACTGAGGTTGAGGTGAGGAGCAGAAGGAATGAGACTCACTCATGTCTGAAGTGAAATTTTAGCTACTTTGGAATTAGATGTGTTCAACAAAAATTTTCTCTGATTCTCTTGGTTTCTTAACAGCTTTCCATCAGACAGCCATGATCGAAAGGTTTGTCTTTATCTTGGATGCCTCTGATTGTTGACATTGAACTAGCTACTGACCTTTCCCAAATCCAATTTTTCAAGCTCTGGACATTCCTGGTTCTTAGGAATGTGATCAAAGAACCATAGAATATCAGAACTAGAAGGAATTTTGAAGACCTTCTAGTCCAGGGATTCTAAATTTTTTATATCTCTTGGACTATTGAGTCCAAGAGACTCATAGTATGTTGAAGCCCATACACTCTTTTACAAAATAATGTTGTTTTTTTCTTTCCTTAAATTGATAATTGAAAGAAGGGATAAATTTCAATGAGTGAAAATAAAGACATGATTAAAGACATGATTTTTTTTTTCTTATCCAAGTTCATGTACTGCCTGAAATCTATTCATGGACCCAGGTTTCTGTGGTCCAATTCCTCCTTTAGGAGTGGAATGGACTTATCTAAAGTCACATAGGGAATTAATGGAAAAGCCAGGACTTAAATTGAGATACTCATTTATGACCTCATTTTAGGCAGTCAATACAGTATTTTTGTATGAAAATCATTAAACCTTTCTGGGACCCAGTTTCTTTATCTATAAAATGAGGGGATTGGATTAGGTGAGTTTTTAAAATTCCTATGGGACAGCTAGGTGACAATAGTGGATAGAATAACAAGCCTGGGGTCAGGAAAACTCATTTTCTTGAATTCAAATCTGGCCTCAGACACTTAGTGTCTATGTGACTCTGGATAAATCACTTAACCTTCTTTTCTTCATTTGTAAAATCTGGAGAAGGAAATAGAAAGTGGTTTACCATTTACAAGATACTAGAAAATCCAAGAAAAATCACAAAATGGGGTCACAAAAATAGGCAACAACAACAAACAAAACCACAAAAATCCCTATGATCTCTGGAAAGTTTCACAATATTCGCTCTCTCCTCCCTAACTCTTCTCTGTGGTAGGGGACTTGGGGAGGGCAGGATTCTAACAAGGATATTTCCATCACACTTGCCATTGAAGCTGATTTCTGCCACAGCTTTTCAGAGAAGGGTATGACCTCTGGGATGATTCTGCTGCAGAAAGGGCTAAAAAGATGCTTGGCTGGCCAGAAGGTCTTGATTTTTATGTATCTTTCTCCCTCCATTCATTCTCTAGCCTATCCATATTGGCCTATTTTCTATTCCTCACCCATGATGTTCTGTCTGTTGTCTCAATGTCTTTGCCCTGGTTGTCCCAGTGCTTAGAATAATATTCCTTCCTCATCTCCATCTCTTAGATGTCCTTCCAGACTTTTTTTTTTTTTAAAGTACTACCTTGTAAATGGAGCCTTTCCCTCTCTCTCCCAAACTACCTTGTATTTATTTATTTTGCATATGTTACGTATGCATTAATGCATGGACAGCTAGAGGTAACAGTGGATAGAATGCCAGGTGTGGAATCAGGAGGACATGAGCTCAAATTACTAGTAGCAAAAACAACAAATGTCCTCCTTTAGAAGATAAGTTCCTTGAAGGCAGAAACTGTTTCACTTTTGCTTTTGAATCTACAGCACTTTGGACAGTGCCTGGCACATAGCACTTAATAAATACCTGTTAATGTATTATTCAGGAACCAAGGATTTTCATGGAAAGAATGGTGCCAAAGCTAAATTTATTTCAAATTGTAGTTTCTCTTCTTTTCTATCAGTAAGAAAACAGTATAAAGGTCACATAATGATTCACATTAAATTTCACTGAAATGTCTGGAAACTGCCTGACAGACAGGAGACAGGAAAGCAACTTCCAGACAGTGACTGTGGTAAATAACCATCCTGCTCTGCCCATAGACGAAGGAGTCACCTTTTGTGACCCCAAAGACAATAACATATCAGTCCCTTCTATACTCCAGTATCTCTAGAAGTCTGTCCAAATTCATGTTCATTATTTCCATGACATTATCTATCCATCTCAATCTCTGCTGTAGGAGAAGCTAAATGATGACAAAAACAAAATAGTAGGAGCCACAATATTGGATGTGATTAATGTTACAAAATAATTGTTTAGTTGTATATAACTTTTAGTGACCTCATTTGGATTTTTCTTGGCAAGAATACTGGAGTGATTTGCCATTTTCATTTTATAACTGGTTTCCAGTTGAGGAAATTGAGGCAAACAAGATTAAGTGACTTGCCCAGGGTCACACAGGTAACAAGTATTTGGGATCATATTTGAACTTATCTTTCTTATTCCAGGATTGATATTTTGTCTATTGCATTATCTTACTAGCTGACAGCAAACTTTTATCTTTCTTTGTATCCCCACAGATTGGCACAGTACCTGGCACACAGTAGGCACTTAATAAATAGTTATTGACTGACTGACTACTCCCTTGCTCACCTTTTTTAGGGGAAGAAGAGCAACTCTATTCAGACACTAAACACTATAGGTTTGGAGAAAAGGAGTAAGTCACTGTAGGCTGGGATAGTCAGGCAAATATTTTGAATAGAAAAGGCCTTGACTTGGGTTTTAAAGAATGGAGAGAGAGAGAGAGAGAGAGAGAGAGAGAGAGAGAGAGAGAGAGAGAGAGAGAGAGAGAGAGAGAGAGAGAGAGAGAGAGAGAGAGAAGTTTTGGAGAAACTGAAAGAAGTGGGGAGGACATTCCATTTGGAAATTGTTACCTGGGAGGTTCACAACTTTTGGAAAGGATCTTAGATGAGGGAAAAGGAAATAGGCATTTATAAGGCATCTCCAAATAAATAAGGTTTTGGAAGCATTTTGCAAATAGGTTCTATTAGTTTTATTTTACAGTTGAGGCAATTGAGGCAGAGTAACTCATTGTCCAGAGCCATGCATCTAGTACATGTCTGAGAGCAGATTTGAACTCAGGTTGCTGACTTGAGGTCTTGTCCACTGTTCTACCTAGATGCCCCTAGGAACCCAGATTTGCTGAAGTTAACACAAGAATAGGCAGAACTGGGAACTTGATCTTTTGACTGCATGTCTAATATTGTTTCTATTATATCACAGAGTATTAGTAAAAATGTGGAGGTGGAAATGTGTATGTTATATTTAGCCAACAGTGAGGAGCCCAATTCCGCTGACATGGAGGAGGGTTCCTGTAGAGATTGTCCAGGTCTGAGAAAAGCAACTGAATAGGGTTGCTTTCCTGCCGCTTAAAAAGTGAATTAATCAGTTAATAAACATTTATTAAGTGCCTACTAAGTGCCAGGTGCTGTGCTAATCTCTGGGGATAAAAAGAAAAGTAAAAGGCAGTCCTCAAGCAGCTAGGTGATGGAATAAAGTGTCAGCTCTGGAGTCAGGAGGAACTGACTTAAATATGACCTGAGGCACGAACTAGCTGTGTCATCCTGGCCAAGTGACTTAACCCTGTTTGCCTCAGTTTCCTCCTGTGTAAAATGAGTTGAAGAAGGAATTGGCAAACTACTCCAGTATGTTTGCCAAGAAAACTCCAAATAGGCTCACAAAGAATCAGACTCAGCTAAATAACAACAGATCAGGTGCAAAGATAAGACAGTGCAGAATCAGTCTGCCAACAAGCATTTGATTAAGTGCTGTGATCAGGAACTGTGCACGCTTCTTCGCGTCCAGACCAGGTTTTAGAAAGACTCAGGGGTCGCGTTTTTCGTGTTCCTTATACTCCGACCTGACTGGTCTACTCACCATCGCCAAACGTAATAATTTCCCTCTTTTTTTTTTTTTTTTTTTTTTTTTTTTTTTTTTTTGAGACGCCACTCATGTTAATCCCTTTACCTAGATGTTCTTTTCCTCAAAAACCTATGCAACTTTTCAGGCCCACTTAGTGGCACCTTTTCCTTGAAACCCGCTTGTTCAGTTTGAAGTGAACTTCCCTTCTGTGCATTCCCACAATCTCCTGCTTGTTCCCCGTCCCTTTCTGGACCTTACTCCCTCCTGCTTGATTTGCAGCATTTATTTGTTGCTCCTTTTATCTCCTAGGACTGTGAGCCTCCTGAGAATTCATGTTTCCTTTCAAGTCTTTCTTGACTTGCTGATATCCCCATAAAGGGACCCCAGGTCCCGGAGTACAGTAGGAAAGTCTGCCCCGTCTATTGGATTCTGGGGCCCTGTGTGGACTGAGGAAGCAAGATTTACTCTCCTCTCCTACCAGCAGCGGAAGCTTAGTAGCCGTGACAATCAGCTGGCCTGTCCCTCGGACCCCGACTCCCTTTTCTGTTAAGAACCCAAGAAAAGCAACTTTGGCGCAGCGCGGAGCTCTAGGGCGCACGGAGGTGGGGCGTACGGGAGAAGGTGCTTTGGAGAGAGAGCGTGGAGCTCCCGGATAGTCGGGAGCCGAAGTTTGACCCTCTCTGCGGTCCCCCTCGCTCTCCTGGGGAGCCGGGGCACCTCCCACAAGGACGGGAGATAGCCGGGTTCGGGGCTGGCCCCACGCGAAGCTGGGCGGGCAGCTTTTCCGTCAATCAGCCTGACTTCACTGCGCGCCCCGGCCTCTTGGCGTTACCCTCGAACCGCCTCCTGGTGTCTCTGCTTCGCTGCGATTGCAGCGTGTGGGCTAGGGCGGGAGGGAGCGAGGTAGGGGAGGGAAGGAGGGAGGCAGGGAAGGAGCCGCTGCTGAGTGAACAAACGCGCTGAGGAGAAGCAGCCGGGTCACCGCAGGCTGGGGCGTCCTCGCCTCTCCGTCTCCTCCTTCTCTTCCTCCCCACGCCGCGCCCCTAGCCTTCCCCTCCCTCCGCCCCGCGCCCCGGGGGACTGCAGCTGCGGGCGGCTCCAGCTGCCCCAGATGTGGGCTGGGCGGCTCGCGGGCAACTTTAGCGCGGCTCCGCTTGCGGGGCTCGGGCTGCGGTTCGGCTGCCATGGATCTGCCGGCGGGAGCCGCTCGCTTCCTGCTCTGCTGGGCGCTGCTGCTGCTGCCGCCACTGCCCACTGGCGCCCTGAGCCGCTCCGGCCCCCGAGGTAGGTCCCGCTCCAGCCCGGACTCCGATCCCCCCTGCCCCGCGCCAGAGGGACTTAGGCTAACTCCGCTCGCCCCGGGTGTGAGTTGGCTAACTTTGGGGCCGGGGCGCGCCCAGTCTCGGAGCCCTGGGAGCCCTGGAGAAGACGCGGGTTGGGGGGACGTGGCGCCCTCAATCTTCAGTGCCCCGGCCAGTAGAACCCGAGAAACCTGAGGCAGGGACCCCAGAACCGGCCTCTGCCCACTCCTACCCCCACCCAACGCTCTTGTTGGGGACCGCAAGCGGAGGGACGGGGATGATGGGGAAAATGCAATTCGCTCCTTCCTCAGCTGGAGCCCCTGGACCGCAAACTCTAATTCAAGCATCAAGTTTCACTTAGTGCCTGTCCCCGGAAGGGCCAAACCCAGAGCCAGCACGGGGCACAAAAGTAGAGAAAGGTCTTTCCCCTCAAAGGGTTAAAGAACACCACCACCAGGTCCCTCTCAGGGGATCTCCTGGAGCTGCCCCAGTTGGCCGATGACACTCCCCTTCCCAACTGCCCAGGGCGCCTTCTGTGCGTGGGAATCTCCAACAGGAACCTCCCTGCGATTGGACCGTGTGTTTCCCAGAGAGAAATTGGGGATGCCTAGGAAGGCTGAAGCCAGTTAGAGCATTTTAAGTTGATGACCTGCTGATGTTTCTGGGTTTCCCCTCCTGTGGCCTCTGAAGATTCCCCTCCATTCGGTCTCCCTCTCTCCTTCCCTCCCTCCCGTCCCACACCTCCCTCATTCCCAGTGCATTGTAAAAACTGGGGTTCAACGAAATCTAATGCATCCTAGTGAGGTGACCAATGGCTAGCATTGGTGGGAACTCTTGGGATGTCGGTGACTAAATGGTGTTCACCAAAGTGGTTGAGGATGGGAAGTACTCATGTTGCCTTCTCATTTCTGTCTTTGGCCCTTTTCTCCAATTGGTGACAGCCTAGGCTCTTAAATATTCCCTGGTCTTCTACATCTTATTATTACAAGCTTATTAAGCTTATTAAGGAGGAGGGATGGTGGGGGGCAAAGATCCCAGTCTTGGATATTGAGAGATCTGGAATCAGATCCTGGTCCTGCAAGCTTCTTCATTATGTGACCTTGCTCACATCATTTCCCGCTGGCCTCAGTTTCCCCATCTGTAAAATGAAGGGTTTGGAAAAGACGACCTTGGGATGATGGAGAATTGAGTTTAAATTTACATATCTTCTTCTTACCCCTTCCATTTTCAGGTCCACTTCTGGGAAACATAGAGGAGTATAGACTTGTTATCCCAACCAGCACAGATGCAGAGGGCAAGTTCTTATCACATTTGGTATCTGGAGCTGGTAAAGGCCGATCCCGAAGGGATGTTGGGGACTTGCCCAGGGAGGATGCCAACGAACAGATATTTTACAATGTCACTGTGTTTGGAAGAGACTTCCACTTCAGGCTGCGGCGGAACTCCCGGCTTGTGGCCCCGGGTGCGACTGTTGAATGGCAGGAAGATTCCCATGAGACTCGAGTAGAGCCACTCTTGGGGAACTGCCTCTATGTGGGAGGCATTACTGGTCTGCCTAATGCTTCTGTTGCTATCAGTAACTGTGATGGGCTGGTGAGTCCTTTTCTCTTATACAGTGCATGCACTAAGAATCACAAATTCAGTCTCTGCCCAGCAATGCAGCTGGAATACTCCAGAGCAAGAATAGCCTTGGGTTGCAATTAGGTTCATTTGTATTTGAATACAGGAGGATAGTCAGGGAGAACTCTAGGTAGTATGTCCTGTGAGAATTAGTTAAAAGAAGTGGGATTATCTAGAGAGAGTTAGAAGGACTTGATAGATGCTGACAAATATCTGAAGGACCACCATGGTTCAGAGGGGATGTCTAGAAAGTTTCAAAGAGGTTGATTTTGATTTAATTTAAGGCAGACCTTTCTAATAATTAAGGCTGCTTTGTTAGATGGTGAGTTCTGGATCATCAGAAGTATTCAAGTGGGGACTGACAGCCTTCCTTCTCCCCCACTTTGTCAGGAATAGAAGGAGATTCCTTGCATTGGGTGGCAGGCTAAGTGTAGATCGACTTTAAGCCCAGATTCTAGGATTCTGTAGCTGTAACATTCAACATTTGTATAGTGCTTTAAGATTTGTAACATGTTTCACACATATCACCTCATTTGATAAGGCTGGTCCATCTATTGGCTTGGTGTAGCTAATAACTATCTTCACAGAGCTCCCTTTGGCTCAGCAAGCCCTTTCTGTGAAACTACTTCCCCCATCTCCTCTCTCTCTCTCTCTCTCTCTCTCTCTCTCTCTCTCTCTCTCTCTCTCTCTCTCTCTCTCTCTCTCTCTCTCTCTCTCTCTCTCGATTTAGTATCTCTCAGGATACTTGTGGTTACAGCCCCCAAAAGGGCAGGTGAATAGCTATTATTTCTTTTGTGCCTTACCTCCCCCCAACCTCTCAGTGCCTGATAAGTAGTACTGGCTTAGTAGATGGATAACTCTTTTGGTCTGGTTATTTTGTGATGGGGGGGGTGGTAAGGAAAGAGAGAGGAAGTTAGCTTCCTAGGGCTTGCTTTATAAATTGGTAATTGGACAGCATCCACAGTGCAGAAATTCCTGGTTATTCCCTAGCTCCTGAATCTCAAGATGTACAGACTCAGTATTGCATTGAGTCAAACTGTCAGACACTTGTTGGCATGCTATGCTCTGGCTCTTATACCCTGGGATTTGGAAATGTAATTTGCTTTTGCCCTTTTTGGCAGGGGTTAGGAGTAGGGATAGGAGCATGTGCAAATACAGAAATTTACCCATTCCTGTCCCCAGTACTTGTTTTTTGCCTCTTTTTTGTTACCTCCACCCTTTAACTGCAAAGCTATAGCCCCTAGATTCAGCTTTTACAAATATTCAGCTTCAAATATTCATGATTAAACATGAGGAGATGCTGCAGCCAGGACAGACTGACCTGGGTTTGGAAAATGAGATGAGATCAGAGCTTGGGGTGAAGTCCCAGTGTTTGCTAAGACCCAGAGTGGGGCATTTCTCTGAGCCTAAATGGGTCGTCCTCAGTGGATGGGAGAAAAAACTCTAACACTTGCTGGCCCTGCTCTGGACAGGGATGTTCCGGGTGGAGCGGCAGGCCTGAAACTGCAGATTTTGAGTTTGGAATGCGAGACAAGTGGTCAGACTGTATCTGTTAGTGCCAGACATCTGAAGCAGGCGCACTGTGTGTTTAACACTAATTGCTACGTGGCACACACTCACTCTGTCTAGTTGAGAAAGGCAGTTTTTGTCATGAATTGCTGCTCAGCTCCTGTGATTTCTCCTTCTCTGTTGCAGGCTAGAGGTTTCCACTAGAGGTAATTGTTCCATACTTTTCTGTACCCTGCTGTTGGATAGAGTTGACTGGCTCTGTGAATCTTAGAAAACTCTTCCTTGACAGGCCTAGGCAGACAAAGAATTGGGTTTAGAAGACATAAATGCTTCAGGGACCTACACTTTAATCTAGATAGTCAAAATGAAGCTGCTTTTCAGACTTGATATTTCCAAGAATGTTTCTTTTCCTCCAAGGTATCTATCAATAAAAATCCTTACACATTGTACAGGCATCCTTCACTTTATAAAATAGGCTTGTTTCTGGAAAGTGAAAAGTAGGACCCAGTACTCAGATAGCCCAGAACTTGTTGATCTGAAAAAAGGAAAAAACAAAACAAAACACTAAACTCTGTCCCCCCCCCCCAACAGAGTGTAAAGTTAATATTATTTTCACATTAAATTATAACTGCATAAAAGGGTTTCTGTTATTATTTCTGATTGACTTTTCGTGACACCCAGACTTTTTATATCTTCATTTTTTCTGTTGAGTAGAAAATTATCTGTGAATCAATATTCAAATGTGCCATAGGAGCTGATGTGTGCAGATTTTTTTTTTTAATTAAGGATAAGTATCTCTAAATGTAAATAGTCACTCCCTGGCTTTGTTGGTCTCCCAACCTCAGGTTTCTCCCTCTTATGATCCATTCTCCACCTGATCGTTTATGTCACATTCCTATAGGACGGATCTGACCATGTCACTTACAGTGCTCAAAAAGCTCTATTGGCTTTCTATATTGTTTTAAGAATAAAAAACAAAACAAGAGATAGGGAGATTTACAGGAGGCAAAATAAACTTTTTTGACTACATACAAATTGAAAAAAGATTTTGTATAAACAAAAACAATGCAGCTAAAATTAGAAGAGAAACAGTATTTGGGAAAAACTATGTTTAGTGGATTTCTCTGATAAAGGTCTCATTTCCAAGAACTATAGAAAATGAAGTCAAATCTATAAGAATAAGTCACTTCCCATTTGATGAATGTAAAAGGATATAAAGAGGATGTTTTCAGAGGAAAACATTTAACCTATCAAGATGAAAAATGCTCTAAATCATTAATAATTAGAGCAAACATGAATAACTCTGAGATACCACTTCATACCTACAGATTGGGCATATTGACAAAAAAGGAAGGTGACAAATACTGGAAGATCAGTAGGAAAATGCATTCTAATATACTATGTGTAGAGCTGTAGATTGGTCTAAAATTCTGGAAAGTAATTTAGAGCTATGCCTCTGTGCATACCCTTGGCCCAGTGAAATTACCACTAAGTCTATACCAAAATCAAACCAAAGGCAGCAGAGAATGTGAAAAGGACCTATACAAATACAAAAATATCCATAGCAGCTCTTTTTGTGGTGGCAAAGTCTTGGAAGCTGAGGGGATACCCATAAATGAGGAATGGTTGAACAAACTGTAAATATGATGGAATACTATAAGAGATAAGGAAAGGGATGGTTTCAGAAAAACCTTAAAAGACAGATATGAATTGATGCAAAGTAAAGTTAGCAGAACTGGGAGAGCAATTTATATTGTAAATAGCAATCCTTTATTCATTGGGCAGAAATCCTAAAGGTCTTCCGCTCCTAGATTTATTTATTTAGTTAGTTTTTGGGTTTTTTTTTTTGTTGTTGTTGTTGTTGTTTTTTTTTTTGTTGGGTTTGCTTGTTTTTTTGTTTTTTTGACTAGGTGAAAGAGGAAATTCTTTACCTCAATTGCTAGCTATCTATCTACATTGAATGGGTGTTGCCTTAATTAAACTGAGACCTATTGAAGATCTTAGCTTACAAAGGTCAAGGTCTCCCATTTCATTAAGGGCCATCTCCAGTTGTCTTGATTTATATCTTGCCACTGGACCCAGATGGCTCTGAAGGGGAAAGTGAGACAGGTGACCTTGCACAGCCCTCCCTCACTTAAATCCAATTCACTTGCATGTCATGGAATCATTTTTCTGATTCCATGGTCTCCTTTGAGAAATAAGGACAAACAACAACCAATTATGTGACCTTAGGTGAGTAACTTAACCCTGCTTGCAAACCACTCTAGTCTCTTTGCCAAGAAAACCCAGATGGTGCCATTCACAAAGAATCAGAAGTAGTTGAAATGACTGAACAGCAACAAAGAGGAATTCTGAAGAACACAATGACAATTTGGCTTCCGCCTATATTTCCAAGCTTATGATATGTCATTCCCTTTTTGTGCACTCTGCATTCCAACCAAACTAGATTTATTATTGATCTTATTTTCCATCCCCTATCTCCATGCTTTGTCTCTCGGAATCACTAGTTTCTTTGAGAAGTTAGCTCATGTATCATCTTCTAATAAGATCTTTCTTGATTCTCCCAGCTGCCAGTGCTCTTATTTCATCTGTATTTTTTATTATACCCATACATGTTGCTTCCTCAGATTGAATGTAACTCAATACCTTGAGGGCAGAGGCTATTTTTCATTTTTTTCTGTGTCATTAGACCCTAGCATGTTGGTATAGACCTGGTATATCAACTGTGTGGGGAAATCCTGGTAAAGAAAATACATCTACCAATGCATATTGACAACTGTTCTACAACTATTTAGTCCTAGTTATTTGAGGACTTGGTTGTTCAGTCATTTTTCAGGTATGTCTGACTTTTCATGATCCCATTTCTAGTTTTCTTGGCAAAGATACTGGAGTAGTTTGCTATTTCTTTCTCCAGCTCATTTTACTGAGGAGGAAACTGTGGCAATCAGATTTAAGTGACTTGGCTAGAGTCACATAGCTAGGAAGTGTCTGAGGCTAGATTTGAACTCAGGAAGATGAATCTTCCTGACCCACTTGTCCTAGTCACATAGTTAGTCTGTGTTAGAAACCAACCTTAAACTCAGATTTTTCTCCACTATATTATACTGCCATTCTCTATCTTATAAATACTAGATACTTAATATATGCTTGTTGATTGATGTCCTATAAGATTGGACTCTCAATTTAGTAATAAGTATAGGCAATCATTATGGCAAGAAATCGTATGAGAGGTGTCACAAGACATATTTTATTATTAAAACAACAGATTAAAATGTAGAGAGTTCACCTTTGTTCCCTTTAATTGCATTCAGAATATAAATTGCTTATAAGCTTCAAAGTCTCATTATAGTAGATGCTGTTAATTAGATATTTGTCTTAATTTAAACTGATGAGAGATGAAATTCATATTTATACTTTCTATCCATTTATTAAGCCATAGAAGAGGTGCTTAATAAATGTTTGTTGAGTTGAAAAGTACTTTAATGAGTAATTAAAGTAAACATGATTGCTGAGGTAATGTTTAACCTACTTCAGAATAAGGATTCTTATCCACTGATATATACATAAAGGATTGATTTAAATCACTGGTTATTTTTGTCTGTTCCTGTATTCAGTAATACTTTGTCAGTCTGGATGACATAATTTACAGACCTGAAAATTCAAACCAAAGAAGACTATAGTTCTCTAAGAAGATTCTGCAATTCTTACTTTGGATGAATTCAGAGGGCCCTTTCCCATTCAAACTGAGTCAGAGAGGCCTGGATGTTGAAAACTGCAGACTTCAGTGCTAGTCCTGTCTACAGGATGATGTGACTTTGGTGGAGAGGGGATTCTAGGGAAATGAAGGTGTTTGTGAAATGCTATGTGCAGAGAATGGACCTTTTTCTTCACTTCCAATACTAAGCCTCTAGGGGAGGCTGCAGAAGGCAAAGTATGGGTCAGTTATTCTGAGTATCTGGCAGAAGCTGAATTGGACAATGTGGGGGACAATGAGGTCTTGAGACTCTGCGTGTCTGGCCCAGGTTTCCCAGGGCAATGAACCTACTGGTGCTCAGTTCAATAAGTCTGAGTATCCATAGGTTGCTGCCCAGAGTAAATGGGAAACAAAGGCCAGTCATTGTGAATATTGGTCTCAATTAGCAAAAGCAGAATTTCATCAAACAATTGATCCTCATAGAGACATTTTCTTTCCTGCTTCTTAAAGGGAAAGAGGATTCTTGTGGCCCAATAAATCTAATCCTTGAGGGATAAACATGATAGAAGGGAAAAAAAAAAACCTGGGTTTGAAATCAGGAGAAATTTGAGTTTGAATCTTGGCTCAGATGCTTAACTGTGTGATCATGGGAGAAATCACTTTGCTTTTCTAGTCTCAGTTTATACATCTGTAAAATAGGTATAATACTTGTATTATCTATATTACAGGGTTATTTAAGTGAAGGAAGGATAAGAATAGGCACCTGAAACTGTGATTTCATTGATTTAGGGAACTCCCAGGTGAGGAAATTCCTTCTATTAATATGTCAACCCCTTAAATAACTTGTCTAGGGTCACAACCAGTAAATGTTACAGGGATTTGGATCTGGATATTCCTGGCCTTTAAGAAGACTCTTTATTCATTAGACGCTGATGCCTCTCTATTAGAAGCCAAGAATTTTCTAAGGTTTCAAATATTCAAAATTCTAAATTTTCTAATGTTATAGAAATATGGATTATTATTATAATCATTAGTAGTCATTGCTATTTCTTTAAACTTTTAAAATAAAAAATAATCTTTTTATTTTCAAAATATATGCAAAGATAGTTTTCAACATTCACCCTTGCAAAACCTTGTGTTCCAAATTTTTTCTCCCTCTCTTCCCTCCCAGAGAGCAAATAATCCAATATATGTCAAACATGTGCAATTCTTCTATACATATTTCCATAATTATCATGCTACACAAGAAAAATCAGATCAAAAAGGAAAAAAAATGAGAAAGGAAACAAAAAGCAAACAAACAACAATAACGAAAAAGATGAAAATATTATGTTGTGATCCACATTCAGTCCTCACAGTCCTCTCTCTAGATGCAGATGACCCTCTACGTTTATTAGAATTGGCCTGAATCACTTCATTGTGAAAAGAACCACATCCTTCAAAATTGATTGTCATATAATCTTCTTGTTGCCATGTACAACGTTTTCTTGGTTCTACTCACTTCACTCAACATCAGTTCATGTAAGTCTCTCCAGGCCTCTCTGAAATCATCCTATTGATCATTTCTTATAGAACGATAATATTCTATAACATTCACATATCCTAACTTATTCAGCCATTCTCCAACTGATGGGCATCCTCTCAGTTTCCAGTTCTTTATCACTACAAAAAGGGCTGCTACAACCTTTTTTTTCACATATAGGTCCTTTTCCCTTTTTTATGATCTCTTTGGGATATAAGCCCAATAGACACACTGCTAGATCAAAGATATGCAGTTTGATAGCCCTTTGATAGCCCTATGCCTTAAAAGGAAAATAAATATTTCACAAATACTCTAGACTGATAAAACAGCCACAAAGGTATGAATGAATACATTTAAAAAACACTTATTGAGTGCTTACTTTGTACAAAGCATGGGGCTCAGTGCTGGAGGAACTCTTCAAATAGAGGAGACCACATACAGAGGAGATTTCAATTGCAAGTGAGATGGAAAAGTCCCATGGTCCTTAGAGTGTAATGACAAAGCAGATGGTAATGCATCTTTAATGTCATTTCTAGTGATAAAATCATATAATCTTCTGATGCTGAACTATTTGACAATGCAGGGACTTTGCTGATAAAAGCTTTCTTTTTGGGGTCTTGAGTAGTTACAGATAAAGTGCCTGAAGTAGTTTCCTAGCTGTGTCTCCATAAGTTTTGCTTTTTGGAGCGATGGCTTTGGTGGCTGGGCTTGAAAAATGGACCAATCTTCGGGAAAGGGGGGGGTGCTGTCACTCCATGGGCTGTTAGGTTTACCTGACCAACTGCTAATCACCAATTGGTATTGTTGATGGTGAGGAAGGTGCACTCCTTTACCATAGTAATTGCTCTTCTCTTCGAGGGCTGAGGGTCTAAGAGACACTGCCATTCTCAAAGATCTTGGTTTTAGGATCTTGGGTTACCTGCATTGGGTTATTAATAGAAATAGTTGGTGTTTGCCTTTTCTGTTTTGTGCCACCTTCTGTCTTTTAATTAAAAAAAAAACTAAGCAAATAGTTTTTCTTTTGTTCTGTGTTCTCTCTAAAGCCTATCCAAAATTCTATCAAATTTGGCTCTCATTAATGCTATTTCTAGGACAGGCTAGTTCAAGCCCTCACCTGGACTACTATAATATCCTTCTTAATTGGACTTCCTGCCTTGAGTTTTTTAGTTTAGTTTTTTTTTTTAAATTCCATATCAGTCATATTGTGAAAGAAGTCAAAGCCAAAACAAAACGAAGCAAAAACAAACCACAGGATAAATAAAGTGAAAAATAGTATGCTTTGATCTGCATTTATATTCTATCAGTTTTTCTATGAAGCATTTTTCATCAAGAATCCTTTAGAATTACCTTGGATCAATATATTTCAGAGAAGAGCTAAGTCATTCACAGCATATTATCACAATGTTGCTCTTATTGGGTACAATGTTCTCCCAATTCTGCTCACTTTGTATCAGTTCATGTAAGTCTTTCCAAGTTTTTCTGAAACTATCTCCCACAACATTCCTCATAGCATAATAGTATTTCATCACGATCATATACTATAACTTGTTCAGCTATTCCCCAATTGATAAAAATTCCCTCAATTTCCAATTCTATGTCACCACAAAAAGAGCTGTTTTAAAATATTTTTGCAGGCCTTTTTCCCTTAAAAAAATCTCTTTGTGATTTTTCTAAAGTCTTACCATGTCACTCTCCTACTCAATAACTCTAATGGCTTCCTAGCTTCCTAAAATCTAGTCAAGTTAACATGGATTTGGTAAGTTCTTACCATGTGTCAGGCACTGTGCTAAGTGCTGGGGACAGAAAGAAAAGCAAAATTACTTTTTTTCCTTAAAGAATTATATGCTAAAGGGGGAGACAGCATAGAAATAACCAGACACAAAATAGATTTATATGGAATACATAGTAGGCCATCAGAAAGGAGAAGCTAAGGGGACTGGGAAAGGTTTTTTGTTTTTGTTTTTGTTTTTTTAGCAGAAGGTTGGATTCATGCTGAGTCTTGAAGGTAGGTGGAGATGAGGAGCAGATGTTTATGGGTATGGATTGGGGGGCAGTCAATGCAATTGGATAGAGATAGGAGATGAGGCTCTTGAGGAACACCAGGTAAGCCAGTGTAGCCAGATAGTAGACTACACATGGGGGAGTAGAGATTGGAAGGGTAAAAAAGATGACAGTTTATGATGAGGTTTAAAAGTCCAACAGAGGGGAAAATATTTGATCCTGGAGGTAATAGGGAGATAACCTGGAGCTCATTGAACAAGGATATGATATGGCTAGGTCTTTGATTTAGAAAAATCACCTTCTTGGGGCAATTAAATGGTGCAGTGGATAGGCCACTGGCCCTGGCTGGAGTCAGGAGGACCTGAGTTCAAAACTAACCTCAGACACTTAATACTTCCTAGCTATGTGATCCTGGGCAAGTCATTTAAAAAAGAAAAATCAATAGCTGAGGGATAGATTAGAGTAGGGGTAGACTTGAGGCAGAAATGTCAAAATAGAATCCTCTGTTTAGATTTGAAAGTCCTTTACTACCTGGCTCCACCCGACATTTCCAACATTTTTATGTATTGCCCCTCTTTTTCCACTCTACAATTCAATCAAACTGGTCTTCTTGCTGCTCCTTTATACAATACCTTATTTCCCATCTTTGTGCCTTAGCAAAGGTTATGCCCTCCCTTATCACTTCTACTTCTTAGGATTTCTTATTTCTTTCAAAGCCTTACCCAGGAAATACCGGTGTGAAGTCTTTCCTGAGCTCTACCTGATAGTATCGTAGCACATCATCTTGGGCTTTTTGGTTATTTTATTAAAAAAATTAGGTTAGCTCTCTAAGGTCACTCTGACAAGCTTTGATTCTATACCCATGTTATAGAGTGAAAAACAGAGATCCAGAGAGGAGAAGCCCTAGGCTTATCAATTTACAATTAGGAAAAACTTTGGAGATCATCTAGTTCAATCACCTCATTTTTACAGTTGAAGAAACTGAAGCACATAGAGATGAAATAACTTATTACATTGATTGGAAATTCCAGAGGCAAGGTTGAAGACCAAGTCCTCTGACTAACTTTGTGGCTCTCTGCTGGACCACATTATTTGCCCAAGGCCACATAACAGTTTAGTAGCAGAACTTGAATTGGGCATTCAGTCCTAGACCTTTCGAGTGGACACCCTTTTAGCAGGCCAACCTGAAGGGTCATTGGTGACCCCGATCAGGAAAGACTTCATTGGTTACCCCAAGGGAATCTGAATGCCTGCCAAAGACAGAGCTTTCCAAGTGGCAAAGAAGTCCTGGAGGTGCATTCACAGGTAAAGCTGTTGGTGTGACTGGAAATGTGTTAGTGACCGTGCCAGACAGAGTTGATGTTGCTTGGTTCAGGAAGACCAGACTGAAAAACATGCACCTGGAAAATGAGTTTGTTTCCGTGTAGAGAGTCTGATAGGCCAGTGTTATCAGTCCTCTCTCCAACAGCTGCACAGAGGAGCAGGGGCAAGATCATACTACCCCTTTTGGGCTTTCCATGTTAAATGAGGGGAAATTGGGTTATATATGTTACATATTGAGCCTACAGCTCTGATATCCCATGTTCTTAGACTCTTTCAAGCTTGCTAACTCTGTGTTTATGTTTTAAGGTTCCTTCCAACTTAGGCAGTCTATATTCATGTTAATTATAAGGACTTTCTAAACTTCTATTATTATGCAACAATAACAATGCAAGTTATTATAATAGTTTCTGGAAAGTATATTTGTTGACATTTTAGTGGTAAATGATCATTTTAGTTTTGGTGTCTTAGCTTAGAGAGACCCTATATAGGTAGCTGTTGAAAATCTCAGCTTTCCTAACCAATGATTTTTAAATCAGGCACATCCTTAAATTTGAAGAACCTTTGTTTTCTCATGTTTACAATGAGAATAATATTTCCCCATCATTTTCTCATAGTTTAGCAATGGAAAGAAGTATTTTTTAGTCATTTTTTTTCAGTGATGGCCAACTCTTTGTGACCCTATTTAGGGTTTTATTGACAAATATACTGGAGTGGATTGTCAGTTCCTTTTCCAGTTCATATTATAGATGAGGAAACTGAGGCAAACAGAGATAAATGACTTTTCAAATATCACACTACTAAATGTCTGAAACTGAATTTGAACTTCAGAAGCTGAGTTCTCCTGAGTCTAGACCTGGTGCTTTATCCACTGTGCCATCTGGCCACTATTGGAGAAATATACAGCAGCACCAATGTTTCTCCTTACCTGATAATTCTAATTAGTTTCTTTGCTGAAAATTTCTTCCCATTCTACTCCATCAAAGTGAGCTGTCAAAGTAAGTTTTCAATACCTTAGATCTATCCAGATCAATCCCATATTTAATAAACTCCAGTGATTCCCTATTTCCTCTAGGATGAAATACCAACTCTTATGTTTGACATTTAAAGCCTTCCACATTCTGGGCCCAGCTTACAATTTCTACCCTTATTACTTACACATTAATTGCCTTCACTTTTACTTTACTTTACCCATCTTCTGTACAAAGCATTTTCTAATACTCACCCTCTCTAATTGCTAGTGACTTTTCCTATCAAGAAAGACCTTATTCCTATTTCTCCACATCTGTATTTGCACACATTGTCTCCCCTGAGAGAATCCACGTCCTTCAAATGAGTGAACTTTTTTATTTCTGTCTTTGTACAACTAGCTTCAAGCAAAGTACTTGGCATATAGTTGGTGTTCAATAAATGTTTACCTGTTTTGCTCAATAGATTCTAGGATTAATTGTCATTGTTTATGCATCTTGAGCACAGCATTGCACAATATGATTTTCTTCCCACCACTTGCCCAAGCTCTCACTCCTCAGCCAAATAGGTTTTATACATCTTTATCTCAACATGAGGCAACAGGATGAGAGGGTAATAGGGAAAGTTTATGTAGTTGTAAGCTACCTTGGGGGAGGTGTGATGCCCTTAGCTAAGGAGGCAAGAATTCTGAATTCCCAGATCTGCTTTTGTCACACCCCAAGTGGAGTATTGTTTTTGATTCTGGGTACCACATTTTAAGTAGGACTTTGACAAGCTGGAGTAGATGCAGATGAAGGTAACTAAAGGTGGTGAGATGAATGGAGATTATGTCTTATGAGGTTATGTGAAAAAAAAAACCAGAAAGGAACATTTGGAGGACACCATAATTGTCTTCAAACATCGAACTTTTTATTTCATGGAATAATAATAATAGTTAACATTTATATAATGCTTTAAGCTTTGCAAATATCTTATTTGAGCCTTATAACAACTTTGGGACATTGGAATTATTATTATCCCCATTTTACAGCTGAGGAGACTATACACACAGATTAAGTGACTTGCTTAGGGCCACACACCTAAGTGTCTGAGGTCACATTTGAACTCGGATCTTCTAGACTCTAGGCCTGACACTCTGTCCACTGTGCCACCCAGCTGCCCCAAGTAGATGATCACTCACATAGATTGAGAATGGAATTTCATTTGGGGAGAATTTAGTATAAGTGATCAAGTGAGATAATATTTGTAAAGCACTCAGCAAATACCTGGAATATAGTCAGTGCTATACAAATGTTGGCTATATCCAGGTTTCTGGGCTCCTCACATCTTTCATTTCTGCTCTGAACTCTACTTAGCTAGCTGCAGAATAAGAAGCTGGACTGACTCAGAGCTGCCATGGTAGTCCCCACTCACATATTAGAACATCCCTCTTTCCCTAGTTTTTACTTGAATAAATTAAGTGGTCAACATCTGATAACATGGTTGCTTCAAGCTCCCCCACTGGCTCTTCTCTTCATCCTTCTCAGGAGTTGGACATCCAGAGAAGCGGCTTCTCTCTTTGGCCCAGGAGAATAAGGAGGAAAGATGTTTTATAGAAAAAAAAATTTCCTTTTCTCCTCCATACACACAAGGAAGTGCCATGATTTCTGCTTGAACCCACAGAAATTATTTGCTTTCAGAAACTAATTGGATTGAAACTAATTGGATAGGGAGTGGGGGTAGAGAGGAGGAGAGAGAAACTTTCCTATTAGCTGCTTGCATAGCTATGGATGAGAACCCAGTCTTCCTTGGTGAGGGAGTTATAATGAATGTATCCTCTGATTTTTCTTGTCCCATAAGTGAGCCTTTGAGAGGGGAAGGTATGTTTGCTAAGGACAGGTAAACACAGATGTGAAAGGTCAGCACCACTTCAGCAGTGATTGCTAAGCTCACTGCTATTTGTAGGATGATTCACAATATTATCTCTCCTGTCTGACCCTAGACAATTAATTGCTATCATTTATTCCAAGATGATTAATTAATGAGCAATGACATTTTAAAAAATGCATTAGAGGATTTCTATATAAATGGGAGACTGCACTTCTAAGGTCTCTCTGGTTTTGAGAAATATGGCTTCCTTGGTGAGAAGGCTCATCTTTGACCAGTGCTGGTTAATAAATCCTGGTTAAGTTTCAGCATCCCAAGAGAACTCTTTTAAGGTCATAAATTGTAGTATAGTTTCTAGTCTACATCAGTAGAAATTTACCTACTAAAAGCCTCCTTATATTAGTAATATCACAAGGATCATTAGATTGTAAGCTCCTTGAGGTCAGGGACTGCATTTTGTCTTTTTGTATCTTAATGCTTAGCCCAGTCTGGCATGTAATAGATACTTAATAAAGGCTTATTAATTTGAGAAGATGCCCACCATCATCACTAGCATCTCTGAAATCTTAGGATACCATAGAATTGGAATCAGCCCCAAATGTCTCTGGAATCCTAAAATATCACAGAATCAGAATCATAGAATAATAAAACTAGAAGAGGCCTGGCACATAGTAAGTGATACTTCCTGCCCCAAATCACTACTAGCATTCCTTTAAACTTAGAATATTATAGAATCAGAATTAGCCCTGTACATCCCTGAAATGCTAGACTATCATAGAGTCATAGTCACAGAATATAAGAATTGGAAATAGAACTTAGATATAATCTTGTCCAGTTTCTTCATTTTACAGAGAAGAATTTACCTAAGGTCACACAGCTAGCTAATAGTGAAGGTAGCCTTAGAATATAGATTTCCTAACTTCTAGTCTAGAGTTCTTTATACTATTTGTCTTTGCTATGTTCCTTGAGTCCACAGTGTAATTCTAACCCTCACAAATCTTTATGAGGCCATTGGTGAGATAGCAGTGAGTCTTCCTTATAACTAGGGGAAGGCACTCTCTTACCTTTCCACCAACGGGAGGACCCTCTGAATCATGTTGTCTGGATATTTAGTGCTGATAGAAAGACTTGATTCCATTGTCAATTCAGACTCATTGATTGAGTAAAGTGGCTGGTGTGGTGAATATGGTCTGAATTTGATTAGTGATGTCTGGATCAGGGTTTGGGGGGTTTTTGTTTGTTTTGAGTCTTAGGGGATATCAATAATTTCATGAGCTCCTTTCTGCTTGGGGCTGGTGGATCCCCTATGACTTAGGGTGGAAGGCAAGAGTAAAAAGTAAAAATAAATTATAAAAAATATAAGTAAGAGTAAATCGCACAGCCCTGAGATATTCTTGTCTTAAGAAGAAAGTTCTTCTATGCAGGAATCCTATAGTGATAAGAAATGTCAGAATGTAAGTTCCTTCATGGCTCAAACTATTGCATTTTTTTGTCTGTATATCTCTAGGGCATTGCACAATGCCTGGCACACATTAACTGTTTAATAAATGCTTGTTGATTGATGATCCCCATTGCCTGAGTAAGCATCTTTCCCAAAGCATTTGTAACATGTGATTATCAGGATTTTTAAAAAATAGCTTTTTATTTTCAAAATACTTGCAAAGATAGTTTTCAACATTCGCCCTTGCAAAACCTTGTGTTCCAAATTTTTCTTCTTCCCTTCCTTCCACACCCCTTCCCTAGACAGCAAGTAATCCAGTAGAGATTAAATATGTGCAATTTTTCTAAACATATTTCCACATTTATCATGCTACACAAGAAAAATTAGATCAAAAAGAGGAAAAAATGAAAGAAAAGCAAGAAAACCACAACCAAGATGATGAAAATATATGTTGTGATCCACATTCAGTTCTGATAGTTTTCATTCTGGATGTAGATGGTTCTCCCCATCACAAGCCTACTGGAACTGGCCTCAATCACCTCATTGTTGAAAAGAGCCATGTTATCAATACTGTTTTTGAAGAAAGCTACTCATCAGGTTCTTCTGCTTCTTAAAGTAGCCCATGTTATTTTGAGCAGGAGAAATCTATTTCAGAAGTATTTGGCTCCTGCGGTGGACCTCTCTCTAGTGCTTTCTGGTCCTGAAGCACTTATGTTCCAAAGATGATTCTTTTATTTGAGAGTGATCCATGTATGAGATGGACACTTTCTCAAAGCCTGCTGAAGGCTCCCACTCTGTAGGGTTGCAGGGCAGTCAAAGTGGCTGTGATTTGCACGAATGCTCCTTTGAGTTGGCCTTTTTGGACATCTGTGCTCTACTGTGATTTACTGAGCTGGAGCACAAGCCCTCTGAGGGATGGGGGCTTCTGTGAGAATGGAATCTGTGGGGGGCTAGAAGCTGATTAGAACAAGGATTATACGAACTCCCCAACTCTTGAATCTGTGAAGGGCATTAAATCCCAACTACATCAATGCCTTCCTGTACTACTAAGGCTTATATAGGATGCTATTTACTGCACATGTTTCATATTAAATGTCAGCTGTCCACCATGCCTGCAGCGTTTCCATTAATATGGAAAAGTTATTGCACCCTGAGCAGTAAGAACTCTGAGGACTTTAGTTCTCCCATGAATTTAAATTGCATTATGTCTCTCCTACTTTCGGGGTCTTCAGAATGGGACGCACAGCTTCAGATTGCTACTCTACCGGAATACAGAAACATCAGCCATTCTGATTGGCTTCTTTCCTGAATGCTAATTCCCTGGAAGGGCTTGGGACACTGTGGTGTCCTTTAGAGAGAGGGCTGTTACTTTTTTCCCAGTAGTTGCACAACATGATGGGTAAGGGCGCTCTCTCCTGCTAGTCCCTGCTCCCCAGGAAACACCGTAGGGTTTGTACCCTTTTGGTCTCTTATAGAAAGCCTTAGGAGAGAATTTAGTTCCTTAAGAGTGAAAGTTTTTTCCTGAGGCTGGAAAGAGCAGATCAGCCCCCCCCCCCCCCCCCTGTGGCTGTGGAATGGGAGAGTTTAGTGCAGCTGGTGGTTGTCTGTATTTGCCTGATGATTTGCAGCCATCCTGACTGTGTCTGCGACTGGCACTTGGATATTGTATAAGATCTGCCAAAGGCAGTGGTGGGATAGCATTTCACTGGGGCCTATGGCAAGCCCCAGAGGAAGGGCTATTGCTTTGTTTTGGGGGTTGCAATCCTGAAGTCTGGAGGACAAGTTCCCTTAGAAGTTAGCTGTGAATAGGACCTAACCCGATAATTCTTGTTTTCTCTATAGATTACTCTCATTAGAGTCTAGTTAGACAAAAAAAGGGATTTAAAAATATTTTTATTTGTTATATTTTGTTTTATTGGGAGAAAAATGTCTGGAACAATGAAATAAATCGTGATTCCAAATGTAACCTTTAGGCATTGTGGGATGGAGCAAATCTTGTCTCTCAGAAAGGAAAGGTAAAGCATCTTGACAGCTTTTTGACTGCAAAGGAATTTCCAGGCATAGCTAGTAAATTGACCAAAACCTGTAAAGTTCTAAAAATAAATTTCTGAAACCAAGGTATTTCTTTCATCATGACTGGAAAAGGAGATGGGATGGCTTTGGGATGGCTTATACAAGAGCCAGGGTTAACTCATAAATAGCTTATCTACTTGATTAGTGTCTAAGTAATGGTAAAAAAAAAAATCTAAAGAAAAGCCTCCAGCATGTTAGATGGCTCCCAAAGTTGAGGATTTAGGGAAGATATAGACAAGAGTCCTGCATTATGAGAAGATATGGATGGGTTGCAATCTGTACTAATGGAGGGATTCCTTGCACAGATTTATTGAAGTATCAATGTAAAGCATTCCTATATACTTAAATAGGATGTCTAAAATTTCATGGGAAAATGAACACAAACTGATATTTTAAAGACTTTGGAGTTTTGACATAAAAGATGACAAGATATTTCCCAGTATATAGGAGATTCTTAAAGTGGTGGAGAGAGACACAGAATGTCAAAGGACAGTGGTAACAATGTATGATTTATTTACCCAGTTATCCATGGTTTAAGTGAATAATAGCAATGCTTTTTACAAAAGAATCTGCTAACTCTTTATCTCTTCTATTGTCTTCTCATTTTCTTAGAACCTTCATAATTGTCCTCCCTCTCTACTCTCTACAACCCTTCCTTTTCCTATCTCTCTATCTTTCTCATTTAATTGAACTGGAACTGCTGAGAAAACATTTCTGTCCTTAAGGGATATAGTTTTTACTCTTTCCCAATGGTGGTACAGGTATCTCCCCTGCAGGACCTGGGTCCCCAGGAGACATTGCCAAGTTTTCTCTCCTTTCGTTTCTTACCAAATGCTAATATCCAAGACTCTCTATTTCCCTTGTTGAATTGACCATAATACAGAAAAGGACATAATTTATTGTATTAATTGAATCAAGTTTCTATTTTCCTTTTTTTTAATTTACAGAATTGTTGTGCTAAGCAATTTCTTTTTTCTCCTCTCTCTTACACACACACACACACACACCCACACACACACACACACACACACACAAAATTTGATTATTGTTCTTTTCCACCCATCAAAACACTCTTCCACTACTGACCATGGCATTGTGGAGGACTCTGGGCATGCCATATGGAACACATCCTCTGGCAGGTCCAGTTACTTGTAATTTTTCAAATCCATTTTGAAAGACAAATGCAATTGTTGGGGGAATGCTGGGTGAAGTAAACTTCAAGGAGAGCTCTTAGATCTTAAGACACAAAGCCCCGTGGAGGTGATAGAATGCAGGACATTGCTCTGTTGATGGAAAGATAAATGTCATGATTGAGGAACAGAGGAGAGTTGTGAACAGGAAGATTTCACTTGGTGTTCAGCTGTCAACGAAAGGAAGAATTTTTACAAATTATTCTTGTGAACTAGGTATTAAGTCAAGTTATTTCTATGTTGAAGAAATAAAAGTGCTATTTAAGTGTTGGTACTCTGGAGGCAAGGTCCAGTGGCCCTGCCCTTGTTAAACCTCTTCATAGGTTCCTGCAAGTTGGAAAAAACTTCAAATATGGTGCCAGTAAGATTGTGTATCTAAGGATCTGCCAAACCAAACATAGTGAAGCTTACCAGCAGGTGGTGATTTTTTGGGCCATGTAATTTCTTAGAATTGAGCAGCCAGGTACTATGGTAGACAGAGCATTGGGCTTGAAGTCATTTTAACCCTGAGTTTAAGCTATCCTTAGGTAGTTATTAGCTATGTTACCCTAGGCAAGTTCCTTACTTTGCTCAACTTTTCTATTCTCTTAAAATGTGTGTAATGATACCATCTACCTCTTAGAATTGTTGTGAGCCTCAAATAATATAACATTTGTAAAATTCTTTGCCAACCTGAAAGCAATAAATGCTAGCTGATAAATATATACACACATAATACATATGTAAGTAAAACAAATGTTTACGTATACATATGTATATACATTCACTATGTACATATATAATGCCAACTATTATTATAAATATTATGAAGGTTTATTCAGGCTGCCTTCTGTGCTGATGGGGCAGATAGCCATACCAAAGTCTTTAAGGTCCTGAAATATACACATTTTAAAATTATCTTCTATTTGGTTCTTGGTATGTTTTTCATTGAGTTGGTGGTCCTCAACAGAAAAGGGGTTCCTCACCAATGGCCTACAGACTAGGAATGGAAATAATTTATAATTTCTAGGAGGATGGACGGATGTGGAAGCAAAGAGCAAGGGAAGAAGACAAGGGAGGGATCTTTGGATAGGAGGAGGTTAAGTAATAGTAAGGTGAGTTAGGGAGCAGAATTTAATTAAAGAGCAGAAATAGGAAAGATGTGTGTGTGTATTGGGGTATGTGTGTGTATGTATGTATACAGATGTATACATAAATATATGTATTTATACATATCTGTATACATAAATATATCTTTTTCTTAACTGTAGCTTGCTTAGGATGAAAGGGGAAAAAAGAATAAAGTAATTAAGTAATTACTTTAGTAGTAATAAAGTAATTAAGGTGTGCAGAGAACCAAAGAACAATTTAAAGGGAGTGAAGAAAAAGTGGACATTCATGAATATAATTTCTTCACACACACACACACTTTCTTGAAGTAGCAATTTGTTGTTATATATTTTGAATCCTCCCTGAAGTTCTGTTGGGCACATGACAACATTCTCTTTTGTTTTGCTTTATTTTGTTTTGTATTTCTTTTCTGTTTTTCTTTCTTTTTATTCGATTTTTTTCAAATAAAATAAATTTAATAAAAATAAAATTAAATTTAAAGAAAGAGAAAAAAAATCTCTCTTCTAGCTCTGATCATGTCTTGTTCAATGTTCTAAGTTCCTTCCAACTCTGACACTCTTAGATTTTCTGTGATTCTTCCTAGAGTGGGTTTGTGTTCATTTCCTTCCTTTTAGCCATGCATAGGGTCTGGAAGCTGAGATCTGATAGTGTGAGTCTGTGCACACATCTGGGGAGGTTGAAGGCCCTGACACTTAGGAAGCCCTCTTGAAACATTCCAGCCAAAGCTTTTGTTTCAAGCTGTGGTGAAGCTGCAGGGCCTTTTTCATTACAAGCAGATTTTGTTGTCCTGGAGAGGGCTGTTGTGGGGTGTGTGTGTGTGTGTGTGTGTGTGTGTGTGTGTGTGTGTGTGTGATTAATATCAGTGATGTGTTTGCAAATGCACTCCATGTCTAAATCCTGGACAGGGGATGTTTTCCACAGACTTGGACTGCATCTCAGCTTCCTTTGGGTGTCTCCTCCTTGCCTCTTGAATCACACCCTGTATCAAGCCATTGTTGGGTCAAGAAGAAAATTGCAGAGAGTGCATTGTTCTAGGGTTTGAATCAAATCCGGCGACTGACGGAGAACAGATGTAAGGTGCACATGGGCCCAGTGGTGCAGTCTCTTTCTCAGGGACTCAGTGTCTCCATTGTAAATATTCTCTTGGAGAGATTATTACCAGCTTGCAAGAACTGGCAAAGGGCTGAACAATGGCATCTGTGTCCATTCTCCAAGTTCATAAGCAGACATATTTTTATAAAAATGTGTTTTTTCTTTTCTGTTTTAGTACCGTCAGCCAAAGAAGATTCTTCTTCCTGTTTTATCTCAAGAAATATAAACAGATGCAGGTTCTCTTCTCAAATACAGAGAGAAAGAGGAGACATTTAGGATTAAGGAGCAATAGATAAAAAGATCGACAGAAAATTTACCTGGCCTATAAACTTGGCACGCTGTTGGATATCCTTCTCTCTCCTGTCCTCTCCATTCTACCACCATAGTCTGCCTGGGTTTCTTGGGTTTAGTGATGGTGGTGATGATAACAACTATAACTTCTCCTTAAGATTTGGATAGCTGGAGGCCCTGTGGAGAGAGAGCTAGGCCTGGAGTCAGGGGGACCTGAGTTTGAATCCAGCCGCAGATATTAACTAGCTATGTGATCTTAATTAAGTCACTTAACCCTGTTTACCTAATTTTCCTCAGATATAAAATAAGCTGGAAAAGAAAATTGCAAAGCATTCCATTATCTCTGCCAAGATAAGCCTGGACACAACTGAAATGACTGAAGAACAATACTTTAAGATTTTCAAAATGCTTTTCTTACACTACTAAGTGATAATAGTGATGATAATGATGATGATGATAACTTGTGGTATATTGGTAAGCGCACAGGAGTGAGCTACAGGGGACCTGGGTAGTAGTCCTGGCTTTGTTCCCATGAACCGTGTAACTATAGGCAGTCTATGTCACCTTTTTGAGCCTCTGTTTCTTTTGTAAGACAAAAGTAGGGTTAGCTGGATGATCTCCAAGATTCCTTCCAGCTCTGATATTCTCAAGTCTTGGCTTTGTATGATGCTCTTGCAAACTTCTCTCAGCTTATCAGAAGAATCCTTATGACTAGGAGTGGGAACTTGGGTTTAGAGCTGCAGGGTCTGTTCCATTAGAGGCAACTGCTATTGTCCTGGGGAAGACTCGTGTGCTTCCATGAGGATCCTAGCATACTAAGAGCATGGACAGTTACATAATTTACCCTTAGTGATTTTGTGATCAGTTTTAGATGGTCTAGGTAGAGCAGAGAAAATTAAGGAAAAAATGAAAAGGCAATTATTAAGGGTCTATTATGTCTTAGGTCATAAGAGATGGAAATACTAAAAGTAAAATAATCCCTATCCTCAAGGAGCTTATGTTTTAAGAAGGGAAGATAATAATATGGGGGAGTAGTGGCTAGGGAGGAATATTTTAGTCCAGAAAGCCACTGGGATGGGTGGTGAGTGGGATAATAGAGCAACAATTGACATGTTTTTCCTAGGAATGATAGTGTTGATTTGACTACTATTCTTTGAAGTAGAGTTGGAATTGGGGTGGGGGAAGGGTATGGTAATATCCCATGAAGATGGAGGGGGAACAGCATATAGAAGGTCTGAATTGGAGCTAGAAGTGTGAATGCTCACCAATCAGAAGCCCAGAGTTCTAGAATGGGAGCAGATAATTTGGGTAAGATCCCTCCATGAATGGGAAGCCTATTTGTGGAGAGCTGAGACTTGGGTCCTACCTTCCCTTAAGGTTTTATCACTTCCTCCCATAAAAGAGTGAGAGTAACATGTGGTCTTACTGTGGGTTTCCAGGATTCCTTGCTTGGGACTGTGACTTGGGGCTCAGACCTAAATCCTCTGCCTCTGAGTCTTTGGAGATGCTTTTGGTCCAGGCTGCTGCATTTGATTGCAGGCTTGCAGGTATGAGAATCAAAATCTATAGCCTCAGTTGTGAGCTCAAAACCAATTAAGACAGCTTAACAGTAGTGAATGTTTGCCTAGTCAATAATAGCTGACATTTCCATTGTACTGGGAGATTTACAGAGGACTTTATTTCCATCATCTTATTTGAGCTATCTTCACAACTATGAGGCAGATACTACAGGTATTATCCCCAATTTTATGGAACTGGAAACCAAGACTCAGAGATTCATGCAGAGAGTAAGAGAGTGAGAAACAGGGTTTCATCCCAGATCTACTCTAGACCATATTGCCTCTTGGAAAATACTTTAAAGTTTACTAATCATTTTTTTAAACATGATCTTATCAGAACTTTTTCTCACTCCTCTGAGGTAGGGCATGCAAATATTATACCCATTTAACAGATGATTTCCAAGAGAACTGCCAAACCAACAAAAAATAGTCCCTTTTGCACACAGAAATATTTGCTCAGTCAAAAGCAATTGAGGTTTAGTCTCAGGTGTGAAAAAGGGGAATTTCAGAGGAATTTAGCTGAAAATAAGCTCAGAGGTCAGCTAGTCCAAATGCCTCATTTTACCAATAGGGTTTAGGAAGGAGGATGCTGAGAGAATGCTGTATTCTTTTTCCTTTCTTCTCCTTCATCACTTCTCCTCTCCCCACCTTCAGGGTCTCAGAATAGTACTGAAATTGGCAAATTTGTGACATAGGATTTCTTATAGTAATGGGTTGAATATTATCTACAAGTCCTGCCTTGTCACATATATGGGAGCAGGAAACTGAATTGGGAATCGAGATTTGGCTGTGTTTAGCTTGCTGGGTAACCTTCCTTCTCTGGGTTCCTTTCACCTCATATGTAAAATGAAAGTTACATTGGTCCATTTCTAAGGTAGCTTTCAGCTCTGATTCTATTTGTCTCTGTGATGGGACCCAGTAGGGCAAGATGGGAAGTGCGCATGCTTAGGGCTACATAGTTAAATCTGCCAGAAGCAAAAAAGTTCAATCTCCCCTCACAGTCTCCTGCAATGGTAACTTCTCCCAGCTGGATCGAGTTTCATTGTTGTACGGCATTTGTGGTTTTGAACACACGCCCAAAGACCTCTGGGTAAGGAACACATTTTAAATAAATCATACTCGGTATCTATGGATGGGGCCAGCCCTTTAGTATCTTGGGTTTTTAGCAGCAGACTTAGTTTAAAATGATTTTAAAAATGTTTTGCCATGGCTTTGGGGTTCCTTCTTTTCCTTGGTGGCCATTTGGGTGATATCTTTCTTATAGTTTTTATATCTGGCTATTTCTCTGTAGTGAGGGGGAGCCTGTGTTTTCACAAGTTTTATAGGAGGTCTCTAAGAAAGAATTATATCAATTGATACTTAATTGGTGACATTCCTTTGGCAGGCTGCTATGTCTGGTTTGGATGTCAGAAATTTTCTATCTTCATGCATTTTTCCCCCCACATCCCTTCTAAAGCATCCCTTTTCTGAGATGAAGGGATATGGAAGTAGGGATGTTGCCTCTTTTTGATTCAGCAAACATTTATTAAGCACCTACCATAAACTAAGTCTCCATTCAGTGTTGGGAATTTACTTTTTAATTTTTTTGTTATCACAATTTCTTTTTATTTTCAACATTTATTTTTTGTAAGATTTTGAGTTCCAAAGATCTGTTTTCTCCCTCTTTTTCTCCCTTACCCTCTTCCCAAGATGACAACAATCTGACATAGGTTATACATGTGCAATCATATTAAACAGACTTCCATTAGTCATGTTGTGAAAGAAGAATGAGAGCAAAAGGAAAAAACCATGAGAAAAAAGTGAAAATGGTATGCTTTGATCTACATTCAGATTTTCTTTATGCTTCTTTCTCTGGTTGTGGATAGTATTTTCCACCATTAGTCCTTTGGAATTGTTTTAGATTATTATGCTGCTGAGAAGGGCTAAGTCTATCAAAAATGAGCATTGCATGATGTTGCTATAACTATTTGCAGTATTCTCCTGGTTCTTCTCACTTTGCAGTATTGGGAATTTGAAGAAAGATGTGACACAGACTTGTTCTCAAGAATTTTACAATCATCTAATAAGGCATAATAAGGGGAGGGGAGAAGGTCAAATATACAAATAATACAAGGGAATTGAGGT
Organism: Sminthopsis crassicaudata; assembly: GCF_048593235.1. Classification (NCBI taxonomy): domain Eukaryota; kingdom Metazoa; phylum Chordata; class Mammalia; order Dasyuromorphia; family Dasyuridae; genus Sminthopsis; species Sminthopsis crassicaudata. The sequence goes on from NC_133618.1 coordinate 399,271,510, forward strand.
CAATATGTAAGTTATGCTCTAATATCTTCAGGCTCTGAGCTTTAGAAACAATCTTGTAAATGCCATCCCCTCACCTTCTTTCTCCCCACTTCTATTTGCCTCATATTATCCTTACTTCTAATTGCCTTAAGGAAATTTCAAAATGTAGCTCAAATATAGCTCTTGTTTAGATCTCCCCAGATGTGGGTAATAGAATCCTTAGGTACTTTACAAGTTGTCAAGGTATATAATGTTTTGACCATGATCAATGCTCATGAAAGAAGAAAAGGCAAAGTAAAGATCTGAATTTATGGAAAAATCTTTCTATTAATTTAGGCTTAACTCAAAGACTATCCAAGCCAACTTATTCATGATTGATCCAATTTGAGTCAATGAATTCTTCCCTAATGGATCAGACTTAAGGATCTGTCCTCTTTATGATGTGATGTTATTGGGCATGTCCCAGTAGATGTTTGGCATCCTTTTAAAGAGGTTTTCCATGGCCTTTTGGTGCCATTCATTGGTCCTCTTCAAAAATAAAGGCTGACTTCCAAATATCCTTGTCTCTTTTTTCCTTTTTTTTTAATTTTCAAAACATATGGATAGATAATTCTTCAACATTAACCCTTGCAATACCTTGTGTTCCAATTTCCCCCCTTCTCCATCTCCTAGATGGCAAGTAGTCCTATACATGGTAGAAATATATGTTGAATCCAATATATGCATCCATATTTGTACAATTATCCTGTTGCACAAGAAAAATCAAATCAAAGCAGAAAAAAATGAGAAAGAAAATAAAATTCAAGAAATAACAACAAAAAAGTGAAAATGCTATGTTGTGAACCACATTCAGCTCCCACAGTCCTTTCTCTGGGTATAGATGACTCTCTCTATCACAAGTCTATTGGAACTGGTTTGAATGATCTCATTGTTGAAAGGAGCTATGTCCATCAGAATTGATCATCATATAGTTTTCTTGTTGCCGTGTATAATGATCTCCTGGTCCTTCTCATTTCACTCAGCATCAGTTCATGTAAGTCTCTCCAGGCCTCTCTGAAATCATCCTGCTGGTCATTTCTTACAGAACAATAATACTCCATAACATTCATATACCACAACTTATTCAGCCAATCTCCAATTGATGGGCATCCACTCAGTTTCCAGTTTCTGGCCACTACAAAAAGGACTGTCACAAACATTTTTGTACATGTGGGTATATTTCCCTCCTTTAACATCTCTTTGGAATATAAGCCCAGTAGAAACACTGCTGGATCAAAGTTTGATAACTTTGGGCATAGTTCCAAATTGCTGAGCATCCTATTCCACTCTATTACTTCTGACTGATCTGTACTTTTTCAGTTCTTATATATGCTTCCTCTCCACTTCACTATTTTCATTCATTTCACATTATGTACATCTTAGCAATATAATGATCTGAAATTCCAAATGTTGTCCACTTTAAATCTTAGGCACTTAACAGTTGTTTTTTTTTTTTCTTCAATAAATACTTCCTGTTTGTTCCCAGTAGCTAAACCCAGTAACAGCCCAACCCCATTAAGGCTCTACATTGAAATTCTTTTTTTTTTTTTTTTTTTTTGATGGCAAGAAAATGCAATATATTTTCACCATTCCTCTTTGGTGGTGTAGTACAGTGCCTGAATTTTTAATTCAGAGCAGCATTATTGCATGGTAAAAAGTTGTATTGAAATACATGTAGCTTAACAGAGCAGAAATGTCCAGAACTTGTAGATTTGGAAAGATCTAGAAAATTTGGATTTCCTAAGGGTACTCTAGTACTATGTCTTCAAAAATGGAGTAGGTGAAGGCAAGGTCTATATGAGGGACAAAAACAAATTAGAGACACACACACAAAAAGACAGCTCCATAAGGAACCCAGCAGAAATCTATACTTCCTAAGGGGAACTTTGTGAGAACCCTAGAAAAGGGAGAAAAGATTTCCAGAAAAAGATGTTGAAGGGGCAGGTAGGTGGTGTAGTGGTTACCAGCCCTGTAGTCAGCAGTACCTGAATTCAAATGTGACCTCATACACTTTACACTTCCTAGTTGTGTGACCCTGGGCAAGTCACTTAACCCCAATTGCCTCAGCAAAATAAATAAATAAATAAGATAAAATAAAATAAAATAAAAATAAAAAAGAAAAGAAAGAAAAAAGAAAAAGACATTGAACTCAATACCTCTGATCACAAATTCAGTATTCTTTCCAGTGAAACTTATTACTTTCTTCAAGGAGGTAAATATTGGTATTTATTAAGAGGTAAAATCTTAGGAAAAAATTCTTTGAAAGGTAAGGTTTGGTGCTTGGACTTGAGAAGATAGATTAGGAATTCAAGAGAGCAGGGCAATCAAATATTTATTTTCTTTTGGACCTTAAAAACTTATCACAAGTGGGATATGGGTTATTTAAAAGTTGTTGATATAGTTTGTTTTTACATCACTTGTTTACTCCAGAGATCTATCTTTCCCCCCAATGACCAGTCTTTCAGATGGATAAATAAAAAAGAGAAAAACTCCCCCAATATATCAACAAAGTTTGACACTATAGGTAGTGTTCATATCCATAGACCATTCACCTCTAAAAAAAGGAGAGAAGGATATTCTCATATCTCTTCTTTGAGGATGACCTTGGTCATGACAATTCGAAGAATTCAATTTGGGTTATTTTATAGATACTGTTCTTTGTTTTGTATATTGTTTTTCTGGTTCTGTTTACTTCACTTTGTATCAGTTCATTTGAGTCTTTCCATGCTTGTCTGTATTTCTCTACTTGTCATTTCTTTCTGTACAATAATATGCCATAACATTGATGTCCTTCAGGATATTTGGCCATTTCCCAATTAATTGTTTCCAATATTTTTTGCCATTACAGAAGTAATGCTTTGTAAATATTTTGGTTTATGTGGGACTTTTTTCATTATTTATGACATTTTAGTTGCTTTCTTATCATTATTCCACAATGATACAAGGCTCTTTTGTGGGTTTGCAAATAGGTAAGCCATTTGAGTTCTATGCCTCTTGACCCTGGAAAAGGGAAAATAATTATTGAAATCAGTTTGAATTCATAAAAACAATTCATAACAGACAGCCTCATTCTCCATATTTATTAAACTCATAGATCAGGAGAAAGACATAGCCAGATTTCAACAAGTCATTTGTCCAAGTTTCCCATGCTATCCTTGTGGATAGGATAGAGAGATGGGTTTTGGATGATAGCGTACATAGAAAGAAACTGATGTTATGGGAGGAAAAAGTCCAGGTAACGGGTATTTATTATGGTTCCTAAAGGAGTTAACAAGAAACACACCCAGGACTCTCTTATAATCTATGTGGAATTGTTATTTTCCTGTCAGGAATAAAATTTTTATCCAGTGAAGAGTAGTAAATATTAAGCCTGAGGTAATGGAGAAGGTCATGGTTGGGGAGTTTATGGGATCACAGAATCCTAAATTTAGAGTTGGAAAATACCTTAGATGTCATTTAATCCAAATCCCTTATTTTATGGATGCAAAAACTGAAGCCCAGAGATGTTTGGAAAGCATGAAATAGAATTTTACTTATATCATTTCTAAACCCTGTGACCTAGGGCTAAGACAATGGCATTCGACTAATCCTTTGTTTACTCATTTTTAATATAGGTGTGATTCTATCTGCTTTGCAAAAGGAATGGTATGAGGGTTATTGTTAGGATGCAGAAAGGCATAGCAAAAATCTAGTATCCAGAGTAGGAGAAAAGACAGTCCCAATCTTTTCTGTATAAATCAGTCCTCATCTGGAGAACTGCATTCAGTTCTCAGTCACATTTTAGGAGGTTTATTGACAAACTGGAGCTATCCAGAGTCTCCAATGTCCAGAGGAAGTGATCGCAATGGTGAGGGGATTAGAAACAATAATATATGATTAATGATTGAAGAAAGTGGGGATGTTTAATCTGGGGAAAAGTTAGGAGTTATGTTCATTGCTTTCAAGTATTTGGGTGGTGGAAGAGAGCTTAGTTTTTTGGTTTTTTTTTTTTTTTTTGAGCCTACAGAATAGATTTGGTATCAGTGAATAACATTTATAGGGAGGCAGGTTTCAACTCAATATCTGGAATATAGAGCTTTCTAAGAATTAAAGCTAACAATGAAATTCATGCGCTTCCTGTGACTGGAGTGGTTCAAGTAGAGGAGTGTGTGGTATTGGTTAGAAGGTTGGCTTAGATGACTGACCTAAAAATATCTTCCTGTTCTAAGACTCTGAATTTATAACATGATATAATGTAAAATGCTTTGCAAATATTGATAGATTTAACCAAAAAGTTAATTTATGCAATTGCTATTTATTTTAAATATTGTTTTTCTTTTATTCTGCTTTTCCGTTCTTTCACCTTTGATTCCCTGGTGAATTTACCAGGTTTTAACATCAACCTTTTAGTATATGCATTTCTCTCTGACTTTGTCTCTGTTTCTGTCTCTGCTGTCTCTCTGTCTCTGTCTTTCTCCCTCCCCTCTCTCCCCTCTCTGTATTTAACTCATCTTTGTATGATTCAGATGAAAGTAAGGTTCATGTATGGCCCATGTGTGTTGTCTTCTAATGCATCCAGTTATGTGAAATAGTAAATCTCACTCCCTTAATCGTTTTCTCTAGTGTATTCCATTTTCCTTCCCTTTTCTTCTTTTTTTCTCTTAAGATAACAAAAATATATAAAACTCCTTCCAGATTATCTGTTTTATTTACTCCATTACTTCTGAAGTCATTAGAGTTCCAAAAGGATTATTAGAATAAAAATTTTTCATTATCATAAAGTCTTTTTCAGTTGCTCAAGTGTATTTACTTTTCTGTTTTTCTCTCAATTCTTCTGCTATTTCAAAGTATCTGTTCAGTTTTGATGTCTTTATCAGGAATACTTGGAAACATTACATTTCAGTAAAGGTTCATTTCCCCCCTGTAAGATTATATTTACCTTTGCTAGGTACTCTGTTCTTGGTTGTTAGCCTTTATCTTTTGCCTTTTGGGATATCATATTCCAAACTCTTCTCTTTTTTATAGTGATAGCTTCCAGGTTTTGTATAATCCTGATTGCCTTCATATTTGAACTCTTTCTTTCTGGTCTCTTACAATATTTTTTCTTTGACCTGGCAGCTTTGGATTTTAGCTATGATGTGACTGGAAGTTTTGATTTGAAGATTTCTCTCAGGAAGTGACTTGGAGTATTTTTATTTTCACTTTTATTTCTGATCCTAATAGGTCTGGTTAATTTTCACTCACAAGTTCTTGAATTATAATAACTTGGGTTTTTATGATTGAGGTTTTAAGGTAGTCCACTGATTCTTTAATTATCCATCTTCATGACCTGTTTTCTAGGTTAGTTGTTATAGGAGATACTTTAAACTTTCTGATCTTTTTTAGTCTTTTATTTTGTTCTGATATTATTTTATTAAGCCATTGTTCTCTAGTTGGTCTAATCTAATTTTCAAGATATTGGTTACTTAAGAAAGATTTTATACCTCCTATACTAAACTGTTATTTCCCCTGTTCTTATCTCTACAGCTCTCGTTTTATTTATATTACTATTAAATGCAAATTCTTGTTTTATCATTTCTTATTTTAATTATTTCATTATTTTTATGTTTATTCATTATATAAATATAAACAACATTTATTCGTTATTATTATTTAGATATTAGTAGAGCTTTGGGAAAATTTGTGATTTTACTTGAAGTTTTATTTATAGATGATTTGAAGTTATTCTCTTATTTTAAATTTGCGTCTTAAGCTTTTCTGGTTCCATAATATTTCTTTATCATCAGTACTTTCTTCTGTTTACTCATTTTTACATCTTTACTTAGTGAATCGATGTTTCTTGGTGGAACCATTCAGGCTTTGTACACTTCTGGAAGGAATGATGGAGCCTTCTTTGATAATGATCTATATAACTTGGGGTTTAGGTAATCAGTGATATATTCTCCAAGGAAGAAGTGACTGGCCAAAAATCACTATCAGTGTGACATATATTAGAGCTGTCTATGTAGATAGACAGTGATTTTCTGTGCAGCAATAGTCTGAGCCAGGGTGTACTCTGATCATTGTCTTTTAACTCTGAGCCCTATGAATTTCTTTATTGTGGTTTAGGGTTAGAATTATACAACCACAGACTTCAGGTATCTTTGGAAGGATCCTGATCCAGGTTCTCATCTTGCCTCTGGGACATGGCTTCATGCTTTAGGCTTCCCTGGCTTACGTCTGGTCTTTAATGTGTAAGGCTTTCATGAGCTACCCTCCCGGACCAACCTTTTCTGCCTGGATCCCTTCCCTCCTGCCTACAAACTTTGGCTATCTTTTTGTGGGAATTTCATCTAATAAAATGTACTTACTGCTATTTCTCCTTGGATTTCTTGATCTTTTATCAGTCTAGTGCTCTCTTAAAAATCATTGTTGGAATAATTTTCAGAGAACTTGACCAGTTTTCTTTCACTCTACTATCTTGGGGACAGTCTGTTGCTATGTTATTTACTATTTGTTGATCACCTACTGTGTTTGGCACTGAGAGCATTAGACAGGTTCAAATTGTCCTGCTAAATCTTTCCCAGATTAGACACCATTTAGAGTATTATTTTTAATTTTGAAGATATGTTTTAGGAAGCATACTTATAAACTAGTGCTTGTCCAGGGAAGAGCTATAAGGAAAGGGGACCTTTTTGGAAATCGTTTTCTATTCCTGTTGATTAAAGGACTTAGGATATTTGTCCTGAAGAATGCAAGATTTTTGAGGAAAAGGACAATTTCATTTTTATCTTTGTATATCCAGTACCTAGCATGATATCTTGAACATATTAGGTGCTTAATAAGTACTTAGTGAATTGAGAAGACTTGAGGGGAATATGGTAGCTATCTTCAATTATTTTGAGGGCTATCAAGTGGAAAAGATTAGACTTATTCTGCTGGACTCTGGAGAACAGATCTAGAATTATTATATAGAAGCAGATAATGACTTGATATAAGGAAAACTCCATGACAATTAAAGCTAGCTAAGAAGTGAAATGGGAGAAATAGTTAATCCTTTCATCATTGAAGATTTTCAAGTGGAGACTGGATGACATTTGTTGGGGAGATTATAGAGTATATATTACTACTTAGATAGAGCTTGTTGGCTGAGACCCCTAAGGTGCTTTTCAGGTCAGTTATTTTGTAATTTTTTTAGCTTTTTAGTGTCTGGGCTGATTAATGGAGTTGGTTAGAATGTGGGCCTGATGTGATCCTAATAAGTGTGTATGAATATGTATATGTGTGTGTTCTGTTCCACAAAAGTGGCCTGTGTGTATATGTATATTCTAACCACAAAGAAAGCCACTGTGTATAAATGAGTGTTCTGTCCACAAAAGTGATCTGTGTCCCAAATCCTGTCCAGCTGCTTTACAAATGAGGACTCTTGCGAGAGCGAGAATGGCTCCTTGCAAGCCCATCATTATGCTTGGAAAAGCTAACCAGTACTAATTTTAGAGTAGTATTTAGATGCAGCATTTTTGGCTTATCCAGCCCAGTTGTCACCAGCCATTTACATTCCTTGGTCTGATATAGGTTGGCATCTGGACTGTTCTCTGTAGGCTCTTTGGAGAAAGGTAAGCAACTATTTCTAGTCTGTTGATTCTGTGGTAAACCATTACACGTCCTGGACTCTGAAAGGAGCACCATTCTTCAGAGGTTGGGTACACTCATTGGTATGATAATTGGATCCCTTTCTTTCCCAGTGACATGAACAGTGATAGTGTGAGCACCCCTGATTCATCCATTTCTCCCAATTAAAGACTTCCCCATTGATGGGGAGCTCCCTGTCCCATTCCATTCCATTTTTGGACAGCTCCTTCTTGAAGTATTTCCTTATATTAAACTGACCTTTCTCTGCAGTTTCTGCCTACTGGTCCTAGATAGGTAGGTAGATACATAGAAAATAGCTTTTCTAGGGGAAGTCAGAAGTCAGAAAAAGCATAATTTGCAGTGTATTTTTATATATTTGCTTTTTATTAATTCATTCTTTCATTTAAGGGATTGACAAATGTCACATCCCTTTCTTGCTCCTGAAGCACTACCTTTGCTAGTGTCTGCTCCATGGGGGTGACTTTTCTGATGTCTTATGGTCTTTATAGAGTGGCAAAGAGCATATCAAGTTGCTTGAGAAATGAAGAAATCAACTGCTTTGGCTAAGAGATGGATCCACACTAATGATGCGTCGACAGTAAGACGGTGCCATCAGCACCCATCGCTCTTTGTGTTCCTAGTGACCTGTCAGCGTGTGTATTGGCTGCACTTCAGGCAGGCAGCTAGCTCCTGTCTGACAGCTGCCCGCCAACTCGTCTGCCCCTGGGGACCCGTCTTTTCCCAATGGGTGGTTTGTTTACTTAACTGTCAACACAGCATCGGGCTTCAGGGTTGTGGTGAGAAAGTGCTGTTTGCCTAGCAGACGCTGCTATCTCAGGGTAGCCTGGCTTAACGACAAATGGGTCTCTGTGCACTCCTTTCCAAGGCTAATAGTCATTGTGGGTTGCTTTTTTGTTGCTGTTAACATCCCGCCCTGTGTCCCCCAGTGAGGACAAACCACCAGGAGTTGGGAACAGAACTGTCGATAGAAACTGGCACAGACTGTTTATTTGTTGATATTGATTGGCTATTTGCTTTATGCCAGAGAGACTTACCCAGATCCTCAAAGTTGTTTTTTTTCTCTTGAAGTTGCCAGAGGTTGTAAAAGATGCCACAAGAAATTTCACTTGTTCTGCTTGGCTCTGGAAGCCAGAATTAGAGCCAATTGATGGAAGTTATAGGACTTCAGATTTTGGCTCAATATAAGATAGAAATTATAATTAACAATTAGGGTTATTTACTGGTAGAATGAACTGATTGGAGAGGGAGGGGATTGGTGGTGAGTTCTGCACTTCTGGATATCTTGAAACAGAGATTAGATTGCTACTTGTTAAGAATGCTGTGAAGGGAGAAGCATTATTTTGGGGAAGGTTTGGACTAGCCCCATTTCTATGTCTATTGTGTAGAGCTTCACAAATTCTTAGAGTTAGAAGGACTCAGTGTGCATAAACAATGCATAGGTTCATGTATTGTTAAGAGTTGGAAGGGTAGTTCAACACATTTGTTTTCAAGATGGGGAAGCTGAGGACCAAAGAAGCTAAAATAACATGTGCAATGTCACAAAGAAAGTAGGGCCAGAAGGTAGACCACGTTCTATGACTTATCTTACTGTCTTCTGTATCCTTGCTCCAGCCAGCTTGAAATCATAGATTGAGACCTCAGGGACATGACTGCCCAAATCAAGATACTCTGTGGCTCTGCATTCTTAAAACATTAGCCCTTTCAAGTGTGTTTACCTTAAATATTGAGGCAGAAGTTACAATTGCTTACTGACCTTGTATGGCATTGATAAAGTAAAAAAATATATATTCCCTTCATAAATCTAGGGCACACCTTCTCACAAATTTGCCATCATTGAGAAAATGCTTTTTGCATATGGAACACACTAGTAGAAGGATGCATACTTAGGGAACATAAGTGGCTTAGGAAATTCAGAACTCAGTTATATATATATATATATATATATATATATATAGTTATAGAGGGATCAAATATTCTTTTTATTCTTGTAGTATTCTCATACTTTTTCTTGCTGGCCATATAGATTCTTTGCTAGGCAAGTCATTTAGCTGGGCTCTGTGGCCCAGATCTCCATATCTCCCTATCATGAATGGAAGGGATCTGTTAGAGTCCTCTCTGGTTCTGATATTTGCCATTCTGTGATTCATTAGGAATATACAAGTTATCATAATAATGATAACTAGCATTTATATATAGCGTTCTAAAGTTGGCAAAGTATTTTGCAATTGTGATCATCTTTAAGCCTGATAACCATATGGAGGAGATGTTATTATTACTCTTAATTTTCCTTGTTTTACAGATGGGGAAACTGAGTCAGGGATAGGGTAAGTGACAATATATTTGTGAAACAGATTTTGGACTTAAGCCTTCCTGATTCCAAATCTAGAACTCTTCTCTATTATGTCACTCAACTCCCAGATGGGACCAACTTTCTCCTTTTTTTTTTTTTTTTTCAGAGTCAAGATTATCCATCAAAATTAGCATCTCTTTTCTGTTTCAAGGAAGATGTCACTACTTAGAGTCTTTTCAGTGCTCCTCTTTTGTAGCAGTTTTTGGAGCTTATGAGATATTCTTCTGTATTTCTTTCTTGTGGGGAAACATATCTAATACTTAGGAAATGGATTTTATTTTTGGAAACAATCAAAGGCTATTTATTATTTGGAAGCCAGTATAGTGAATAAGGTGAGGAATTTTTTTTTTCAATCAGCAAAATTCTACCTTCTCTTCCTCTTTTACTCTCTTCCTCAATAAAGAGAAACAAAATTACTGTTACAAACATGTATAGTCAAGTAAAAATAAATTTCCACATTATCTCTCTCTTTTTCTCTTTTTTTCTTTCTCCCCATCCCTCCCTCCCTTCTTTCCTTCTCTCCTCTCCCTTACTTTCTTTCTTTCCCTCCCTCTTTCCTTCCCCTCCCTTTTTCCTTCTCCTCCTTCCTCCCTCAACATCTTTGTTCTGAGTCCTTCAGTTGGTCATTACACTAATCAAAATTTTAAAGACTTTCATTGTTGTTTGTCTTTCCATATTGTCATCACTGTATAAATTTTTCTCCTGGTTCTGTTTACTTCACTGCGCATCAGTTGGCTCAAGTTGGAACTTGAATGTATTGTGTCTGATGGCTTGCAGGATGTTTTCTTTGACTTGAAAGCTCTGAATTTTGTTTAGGATGTTCCTGACAGTTTTCTTTTTTTTTTTTTTCAGAAGGTGACTGATGAATTCTTTATGTTTCTGCTTTACTTTCCGGGTCTGAGAAAGTTTGAGTAGTTCTTTTTAATGGTATCTTTAATTTTGATGTCTTGACTCTTTTCCCTACTTCATCCCACAATGGTTTTTAAGCAGTCCAGTAATTATTAAATTCTCTTTCCTGGATCTGTTTTCCAAGTAAGTTTTTTTTCTATGAGATCTCTTACTTTTGCCCTATTTTCTAATCTTCTGACTTAAAAAAAATCCTGTATCTTATAAGACTATTATCTTCTATTTGGCCTATCCTAATTTCAGAGAGTTTGTTGTTTGGGCAAGATTTTATATCTCTTATGCCAAGCCATTAATTTTCTTTCCAATACTTTCTTCCACAGAGCTAATTTGTTTTCCAATATTTCCTCTCCTTTTCTAGTATCTTATCTCATTTATAAAAGCATCTTAAAATTCTTTGAAAAAAGCTTTTGTTTCATCTCTTTCAAGAATTTTAATCAGATTTGGGCCCATGCTATATTTTTAATGTTTTCTCTTCTGGCTTTGCATCTTGAACATCCCTATCACCATAACAATTTTTTATGTGGAGTTTTAAAAAAATTACTTATTCTTTCAGTCTATCTCCTGAATTTGAAACTTATGTTAGTGTCAGGTTCTGCATACTTCTGGATAGACTGTCTGGCATGGTCCTGCATTTTAGTATTAAATTTTGTATTATTCTAGGATCTCAAAGATAGCTCAGTCTGAGAAACCTACAAGCTTTCAATGTTCCCAAAATGTTCTAATCTGGGGTAAAATCTGATTCATTCCTCATGATCTGAGCTCTACAAGTTCCTGACCTGCATTTGTATCTGAGCAACACACCTGTGGGCTTCCCCTCTTGGGAACCCAGTAGACTGCTGCTGGTTCCAGCCATTATCAATTAGCAAGAAAGTTCTGCTGGTTTAAAATTGAGCTGCAGGAATCAGGAGATCATTATACATGGCAATAAAACTATGCGATGATCAATTCTGATGGACATGACTCTCTTCAACAATGAATTGATTCAGACCAGTTCCAATTGTTCAGTGATGAAGAGAGCCATCTACACCCAGAGAGAGAACCATGGGAACTGAGTGTGGACCACAACATAGCATTTTCACTGTTTCTATTGTTGTTTGCTTGCATTTTTTTTACTTCTCAGGCTTTTTTTTTCTTTGTAGATCTGATTTTTCTTGTGCAGCAAGATAACTGTATAAATATGTATACATATATTGGATTTAACATAATTTAACATATTTAACATGTATTAGACTACCTGCCATCTAAGGTCAGGGATGGGGGAAGGAAGAGAAAATTTGGAATAGAAGGTCAAGGATCAATGTTGAAAAATTACCCATGTTTATGTTTTGTAAATAAAAAGATAATAATAAAAAAACTGAAAACTGAGCTGTAGACTTCCCTTTGGTCTGGGATTCCTTCCATAGTTTTTCTACTGTAGGCTTCAGACAGGGCTGGAGGCTGGATTTAAGACTGATTTCTGGGATCAGAGCCACACAGCTGCTGTTTGCTTCTGAATTTGCCTTATCCTAGGTACAGAGCCTTAGACCCATATGACCACTCCTCATTTTGGAATACCACCCCAAGCACAGGCCTCCTTCTCAGACCACCCTGGATCTTTGATTCAGAATGGATAGTGAGTTGCCAGTTTGTACCTCTTCCTGCACAGTTTAGACACAATTAAATGGCACAGGATAGAGTACTGGACCTGGAATCAGGATGACCCAAAGTCAAACATTCAGACACTTACTATCTGTTTGCCTCTGTTTGCCTCAGTTGCCCCATCTGTAAAATGAGCTGGACAAGATAATTGTATAAATATGTATACATATATTGGATTCAACCTATATTTTAACATGTTTAACACATATGGGCTTACCTTCCATCTAGGGGAGGGGATGGGGGAAGGAGAGGAAAATTTTGCCAAAGGTCAATGTTGAAAAATTATCCATGCATATGTTTTGTAAATAAAAAGCTTTAATAAAAACGATGACTAAGGCAAGCTACTCCAGTATCTTTGCCAAGAAAACCCAAAGTCATTCACAATTCAACAATAACAACAACAACAATACCACAACAGCAGCATTGGATCTGAGAACATCTACGTCCTGATTTCACAGTTTTCTCTGTGCTGGAATGATATACCCACAAGGCACTTTTGTCCAGAACTGATCCTTAGTGTCCAAAAACTTTTCTGTCTGCTTCCATATGTTGATTTGAGCTGGAAAAATGATTCACCGCAATTTTTTTTCTTGGATTTCCCAATGAAGATTTGGTTTGGTACATTTTGTCGATCTGTTTGGATGATTGGGGAGATGAGGATGGAGCAGCTCTTGGGACTTCTTCCTTTTATCCCTCCATCTTGGCTTCACTTCAGAGGAGTTCTTTTAATCAAGCACCAGTGGAAAGCAGTGAAAACTGGTTTCCAAACTGGTCCCAAAGGCTTTTCTCATACAATATGTCTGTATACAATATGGGAAACAGCAGCATATTTGGATTAAGTGTAAGGCCTCCTAAAAAGAATAGTATGAAGAACAAAAATTTTCCTTTTCATATATATTTTTGCTTATTTAAAATTTTTATTTATTTTATTTTTAACTTATGAAATAAAACAAGCATTTCTATAATATAGTAGAATTGAAAAAAAGATGATTTCACATGGAACTGCAATTTATTTTGTCCAACTTATTATTCCTTTTAAATATATAATGAAGTAATCATGTAAATTTCTTTTTATTTTCCTTTTTTCCCATGTTAGAGATGACTATCATTAGATACAAATTATATATCCATTTATATATTATATGTATATTATATATATGTAAAAATCATTAAAAGTTATTTTTTCTTATTTTTAAAAAGGCTGTTTCTTTAGTGTCATCTTGCAGGAACACAACACTATACTCCTGAAAAAGCTAAAGTAGAAATCTTAAGGGCTGTGGCTGTGTGACCTTGGGAAGAAGTCTCTGGGCATCCGAAATATGGAGGTGACATTTTGTGGCATATGATAATGAATTAGCTATCTCATAAAATGTTGCCAAGTGTTTAGAGTTCCCTGGAAAATAGGTACTCTCCAAGCACAACCTTCTGCCAATTTTTGATAATGACTAGGGTGGTTGACCAAGAGGTGGAGCAAATAGCAGTTCCCTATGTGCCTATTATTTATTGATTTTTAAAAAGCACTTGACTCAGTGTAACCAACAGCAGCCTTGAAGGCTGTCTGTCCTCAAACAAGGCACCATCCACATATATGCTGAAATGATATAAGACTCATTGATCAGGATGAACAAGACCTGTCCAGTATTGACATCAAAAGGAATTTTTTTTAAAAAGAAGAAATATTTGTTCCCCCTAGGTATTTGCTAATGTAATGAAGGATATTCTGGGCAATCTCAGTAGAAGAAGAATCTCCTTTTGGTAGCAGAGTTCTCCAGATGCTTTATTTTACATATGTAATACATTAATTGCATAGGGCTCTAGAGTGCTGCAAAACTTCCTCTGGGAAATATCCAGCAATGTAAAAGAGATAGGTCTTAAGTATGTTGGGGAAAAAGTGGTTGATAATTGCACCTTGCCTAGACATGAGCATGTATGCTTCTTATATACATATGTGGAGGCAGTATGACATAATATACTCAGAAGAGGGAACCAGGTGGTACAATTGGTAGAACATTGGATTTAGAGTCAGGAAGATCTGAGTTAAAATCCTATTAGCTCTGTGACCCTGAGTAAATCACATAACTTCCCTCTGCCTTGGTTTCTTCATCTATAAAATAAAAGGACTCAATAATTTCTGAAATCTCTTTCAGCTATAATGACAGGCTCAAAAACTGACTCTATTTATGTGACAATGAACAAGTATTTTTCTTCTCCAGGCTTCCTTCCTTCCTTCCTTCCTTCCTTCCTTCCTTCCTTCCTTCCTTCCTTCCTTCCTTCCTTCCTTCCTTCCTTCCTTCCTTCCTTCCTTCCTTCCTTCCTCCCTCCCTCCCTCCCTCCCTCCCTCCCTCCCTCCCTCCCTCCCTCCCTCCCTTCCTTCCTTCCTTCCTTCCTTCCTTCCTTCCTTCCTTCCTTCCTCCCTCTCTCCCTCCCTCCCTCCTTCCCTCCTTCCTTCTTTCTTTCTTTCCTTCCTTCTTTCCTTTGTTCCCTCCTTCCTCCTTTGTCCCTCCCTCCCTTTTTCCTCCCTCCCTCTCTTTCTTTCTCCTCTAGCTCCTCTTCCTCTTTCTCCTCTTCTTTCTCCCTTTCCTTCTTTTCTTCCTCCTCCTCCTTTTCCTATCCTCCTTTATTCCTTTCATTTCTTTCTCCTTCTCCTCTTCCTTTTTCTTTTCTTCCTCCTCTTCTTCCTCCTTTTTCTCCTCCTTTTCCTCTTCCTCTTCCTCTTCCTCTTGCTTTTCCACTTTTCTTTAGCTTTTTAAGTTTTGGATTCTTCTTGCCTGGAAGGAAGTTGATACTAAAATATGTGTCAAGATTGAGCCAGTAGGTGGGGGTTTCAAAAACAACAACAACTGTGTTGTGAAGTTTAGAGGGTTAAGAGGCAAAAACTTTAAGGTTTAAGAAGTCCTTTTCTCACAATAATCCAATCCTGGAAAGCAGGTAGTACAAGATACTATTATTCATCCCATTTTACAGGTAGGGAAACTGAGGCTTGGAGAATAACTTGCTCAAGGTCTCAAAGTAAATGTTCATGCTGAGATTCAGACCTGGTCTTTCTGTTTTGAGTCTACCATTCTTTCCACTAAATCACATTCTCTTCCCATTGTATGCTTCATCAGATTCCCAATAAATGTGTGATACTTTTTCTTCTTTATCTCAAATGCATTTGGGGGCATGTTCAATGTCCTTTGCTTGTCTGTCCTTGTAACTGTGGTGTTTTCTCAGGTCATAGATTGTGAGACAGGTATCAAATACCCATTCTTCTTTTCCAAAGCCTCTGCCCTCGGTTGGCAGGTCTGATGGTGGGAGCTGATAGCAACTGCTACTGCTGAGTTTAACTTCTGTTCTTGAGAAGGAGAAATCCTGAATACTGCACTAACCTCACAGTGTGAGCCTTCTGTGTGGGAAGCATCTGGTCAGCTCTCTATTGCCCTGCTAAGTGTATCTGCTTTCCAGCAACAGGAAGGGAGGCATCCCCCAATCCAGTTCCACCTTTGGGACTCAATCAGCTGCTGACCTCAGGTACTTGGCGTGAATATCTCCTTCTCTCCTTGAAGTCTAGAAAGCTAAGTCCTACTTAATCTTTTTTTTCCTTTCCTTCCTTCCTTCCTTCCTTCCTTCTCTTCTTCCTTTCCTTCCTTCCTTCCTTCCTTCCTTCTTCCTTCCTTCCTTCCTTCCTTCTCTCCTTCCTCTTCCTTCCTTCCTTCTTTCCCTTCCTTCCTTCCTTCCTTCCTTCCTTCGTCCTTCCTTCCTTCCTTCCTTCCTTCCTTCCTTCCTTCTTTCTTCTCTTCTTTCTTTCTTTCTTCTTTCTTTCTTTCTTTCTTTCTCTTCTTCTCTTTCTTCTCTTTCTTCCTATTCTTTCTTTCTTTCTTTCTTCTTTCTTCTTTCTTTCTTTCTTCCTTCCTTCCTTCCTTCCTCCTTCCTCCTTCTTCCTTCCTCCTTCCTTCCTTCCTCTCCTTCCTTCCTTCCTCTCCTTCCTTCCTTCCTTCCTTCTTCCTTCTTCCTTCTTCTTCTTTCTTCTTCATTTCTTTCCTTCTTCTTTTCTTTCTTATCTTTCTTTCTTTCTTTCTCTTTCTTTCTCTTTCTTTCTTTCTTTCTTTTCTTTCTTTCTTTCTTTCTTTCTTTCTTTCTTTTCTTTCTTCTTTCTTTCTTTCTTTCTTTCCTCTTTCTTTCTTTCTTTTCTTTCCATCCAAACGCTGGGTTAAGTGACTTGCCAGGGTCATACAGCTAGGAAGTGTTAAGTGTCTGAGATCACATTTGAACTCGGGTCCTCCACAATTCAAGGCTGGGTGCTCTATCCACTGTGCCCCTAGCTGCCCCAGAAAAGATAGTTTCTGAGATAAATATTTGGAAGTTCTGGATTCAAATATTAATTTATCTGTGTAGTTTAACTTTTCTGGCCTCAGTTTTCCTCATTAAAAAATTGAAGGGTTGGAGTAGATGGTTTTTCAGGTGTATTTTCATTTTAAGACCTATGATTTCATATTCTTGGAGGTGCCTTTTCAAGAGATATAGATTGATCATAGATTTAGAGCTTTATGGTCAAGGATCATCTAGATTAGATAATCTTAACCTCCCCTGGTTAAGATTTAGTAAGAATCAGAGGTGTGATTTGAATACAGGACTCTTAATTCCAAAGCCACAGTTCCCTCTCCTATCCCTCACCAATATGCTTTCTGACTGAGCTAGGGAGACAAATTATCATTTGGCAGAAATATGGGGAAGAGGAAAGTTACAGGAGAAAGTCAAGTTGATTCCACAGGATCACAGTATTTGAGGTGGGAGGAACTTTAGAGATCATTTAGTCTAGAGGTTCTTGCCTATTTTGTAATATGGATCCTTTGCCAATTTGGTGATGTCAATGGATTTCTTCATGGAATAATGTAATTAAATGCATAAAATGTAATGCATAGAATGACAAAGGAAGCTAATTATATTGATATATAGTTATCAAAATATAAAAAATATCCTGAGTTCAAGGACCACAGATTAAAAATTCCTGATCCAACTGTTCCCTTTTCAAGAGGAGGATACAAAAAGGTGAGAAGTGACTTTCTCAGTCATATGGCTAATAAATAGCAATATAGGATTTGATTCTTAGTCATCCCACTCCAAACAATGCCTTTTCTTTTGAACCCCTTTACAGGCAGAACAACTGACGTACAGAGTATTTTGCCTCTTGTTGCATATCTTTGAATTTGGTTGTGAGCCTGAACTTTCAAGGAGTTTGTTGATAGTACTCACCCTCCTTTACTGAAGTTCTTTGAAGACTGTGGGATGTGATGTAATAATAATAATATACATTTCTGTGGTGCTTTAAGGTTTGAAAGGTACTTTCATTGCAGTAACCTTAAGTCAAGAGGAAATAGGCAGTTGATTTACCTTTTTTTTTTTTTTTTTTTAATATATGACAAAACTAGGCTCATAAAGATTAAGGAACTTGTCCAGGACTACATGCCTAGGAAATATCAGGACTAGGGCTGAAATGGACATTTTGGATGCCAAATTGAATCCTTTTTCTTCCTGCCTCAATTCAACAACAACCAAATTATCAGATGTCGTCTATGTGTGTCAGTGCATTAGGAATTGGGAATTAGGAATCCAATTTTCTGTAAGGTAACATCTGTGCCTCATTTGTACTCTTTATAGAACCATAGCGTTTAGAGTTGGGAGGGACCCCAGAGATCACTTAGTCCAGCCCCGGCATTTTATTGAGGCCTTAGAGAAAGGTAGCGATTTATCTTAGCTCACATAGCAATTCATTGCAGTCAGGTCTTGAATTTAGGTCTACTAACTCTCACTTCAAAGCCCTTCCTTCTATAACACATTACTCCTGATTACCAGTGGCAGTCTCAATAGTAGGCTAATCAGTTTTTCTGTCCTCTTTGACATTACTTCTTCCCTTCTTTCCTCTGGACCCTTTCTTCTGCCTTCATTTCCCATTTTGTAGACACAATAATTAGCCCCCAGGCCAAGATGGACTGGGGCCAAGTAGTTGTATGCATCTCTACTGGGAAACTCCAAATGTGGTTTCTGTTTTCTAATTTTCCACATCCCCATGGAGAAATCCCAATCAAAAGTGTTTTCCAGGACACTGAACAGTCCTGTTTTTCACCCCCATCCCCTTTTCTGGACTTTTAATCCTTTCCCTTTGTTTGGGGATGGTCTCCTAACTGAAGAAAACTCTAGCAGAAGCAGCAGGAGAGCTTCAACCTCATGGGACCAATCAAATTCCCTACAAATGGCAGAAACAGTCTTCCTTTGGCATTTTTGCTCAGGAGGGAGTTGCAAGCCATGTGTTCTAATTGGTTGGATCTGTCCACCAGTCATAAATTCCTATATTCCTCTACCCCTCCTCCCTCAACATACAATTTTCATTCTTGAGAAATTTTTAGTTGGGAAAATGTAGCTTTATCTTCTGAGTTTTTCTTAGTAGTTTTATACACACACACACACACACACACACACACACTACATCAATGTGTATATCTGTAGTATATATACACAGATACATACATATTTATATATTACATATACTTCTATATACAGATACATACATACTTCTATATATACATGCACACACTCACTAGGGTATCAACTAGAAAAAGCAAGATTCTAAAATTATGTATTTCCATTAATATTCTATCCATTCCTCTCTCTCCCATCCTCTGTTTGACTTTGCATGAATATGCAAATGATAGAGTAGAAACTAAGGCTTTGCAGCAGACCCACAGCTCCTAGATCTTGTAGGGCTTTCTCCTGTGAAGTCAAGGGGAAATAGGGCCTGAGCCAGATGTGGCCTCCCACCTCCTGGGGCCTCCTTACTCTTTTTTCTTTTACATGTGTAGAGGCTTGGAGCTAGGTTGTCTTAATATTAAAAGCAGGTGTTGTATTACCCTCTCTTAAGCTGTTTGTATTTAAGGGACTGTCAAGTAGTTACTGCTCCTGACTTGGCTCATCACAGGCCTATGTTGTTTCTGGTCACACTGAACCTTTACTGTGGCTGCTTTTTAGCTCTTCAGCCTCTCCCAGGTGCTCTTGCACCTGGTCCATATATCCTGGAAGAGCCCTTCTCCTATTCACAGTCATTGGGAAGCCCTCCCTTTCTCTGCCAGTTTGAGTAGCTTAAAGGGATGGGTTGGATCCCTTAGACTGTGGAGAACCTGAGGCTGAGTCCTGTAATTCAGTAATTCTAGTAATGCAGAATAATGATAATGATAAGATTGCAAAGTGCTTTCCATATGTTATCTCATTTTATGTAACTTAAGTATTTACTGGAAGGGACTTTAGATCATAGAGAGCAGAATGTCAGCAATAGAAGGGACCTTAGATCATAGAATACAGTGTTAAAGGTGGAAAGGATATTAGAGACCACCATTTTAGAGGTAAAATGAGATTCCCTTATTTGGTAGGTAAGGAAGCTAAATCCCAGAGGAGTGAAATAACTTGTCCAAAACTACACATTTAATTAGAGGTCAATCTGGGACTAGAACTCAGGTCTCTTAATTCTGAGGTCCAGTCTTTTTCTCTCATACTTGCTGCTTGTATCAAATTTCTATTCCTCACAATGAGATTGTGGAAGCTGTCTTTGCTGGGTGAAAATGACACTTTCTATGTCTAGAAATTCATCAATGTCAGAACTTTAGAACATTTCGATGGATAACTCAGTATAGCATTTAGGTTGTCTATGAAGATTTGCCAGGGACTTGAAACATGATTTCCCTGAGCTTCAAAGGATGGACCTCTTTCTTTTCTTTCATCTTGGCCAATCTAGAGTTGCCCTTTCTTTGACTTTTCTGGAGGAGAGCCGGCACAGCTGCTGGTTTTACATTGTTTTAATTAACGCCCTGCAGTAGGTCTGGGCGGTACCCAGTAATAATCCATTTCTCTTAGAATTTTGTAGTTGTTTATATTAAATGTTTCCATTTCATGTCTTACTCACTGGGAAAAGCCTTTTGGATTGTAAGAGTAATAGTTGTCTGCTGGAGAAGTTAGGAGTAACTCCATTTTAGTGTTTTTCAATGCTTCCAGCCATGTTTTTCTTTCATAGGAGATCTGACTAGTGAACAACAGTGGTGCTTTGATATCTTCACAACCTAGGCCTGCTCTGATTGTTAACATGATTTGTTACATTGTTTATATGATACTGTTGTGAAGTTGGGACCTTTCAAAATCTTAATATAATGATAACTATATCTCTTTAAAAAACATTTTCTTTTTCCAAATTATGTATAGTTTTCAACATTAATTTTTGTAAAACATTGTATTCCAAATTTTTCTCCCTTTCCCCTTTCCTCCCTTCTCTCCAAGACAAGTGCAATTCTTTTAAATATATTTCCATATTTGTCATGTTGTGTAAGAAAATTCAGATCAAAAGAAAAAACATAAGAAAGAAAAAAAAACCCACAAGCAAACAAACAAAAACAACAAAAGGGTAAAAATACTATGCTTCCATCCACATTCAGTCTCCATAGTTCTCTCTGGATACAGAGAGAACTCTCTCTCCATCCCAAGTTTATTGGAATTACCTTGAATCACCTCACTGTTGAAAAGAGCCATCCATCACAGTTGATCATAATCTTGTTACTATGTACAATATTCTCTTGGTTCTGCTCACTTCACTTAGACTCAGTTCATGTAAGTCTTTCTAGGCTTTTCTGAAATCAGCCTGCTCATCATTTCTTTTTTTTTTTTTTCTCTTGAGAATGATACTTTATTTTTATAGGTTGTGTTATATTTTGCTAATTAAATTTGGTGTAATGTAATATCTGCAATGGAGATTACATTAATTTTTCTATATATGAAATTGTTTTTGTAGCATAGGGTATCCTTGAATGACTATATATGGTAGAAAAAATGTTCTAAATACACATTCCTAAATACTAAAATTTAAGCTTAAAAGTCATGAGTAAGTGTAAAATGATACAAATGAGAAAATTCTATTACATAATCATTTGTATTTTTGAAAGAAGCTAAAACCAAAATTATGTTTATTAAAATATTTAAGCTTTTTTATTATAGCTTTTTATTTACAAGATATATGCATGGGTAATTTTTCAGCATTGACAATTGCAAAAGCTTTTGTTACAATTTTTCCCCTCCTTCTCCCCACCCCTCCCCCAGATGGCAGATTGACCAATACATGTTATATATGTTAAATACAATATATGTATACATACAGTTATTTTGCTGTACAAAAAGAATAGGACTTTGAAATAGTGTATAATTAACCTGTGAAAGAAATAAAAAATGCAGGTGAACAAAAATAGAAGGATTGGGAATTCTATGTAGTGGTTCATAATCATCTCCCAAAGTTCTTTCACTGGGTGTAGCTGGTTCAGTTCATTACTGCTCTATTGGAACTGATTTGGTTCATCTCATTGTTGGAGAGGGCCACATCCATCAGAATTAATCATCATATAGTATTGTTGTTGAAATATATAATGATCTCCTGGTCCTGCTCATTTCCCTCAGCATCCATCAGTTCATGTAAGTCTCTCCAGGCCTCTCTGAAATTCATCCTGCTGGTCATTTCTTACAGAACAATAATATTCCATAACATTCATATGCCACAATTTATTCAGTCTTTCTCCAATTGATGAGCATCCATTCATTTTCCAGTTTCTGACCACTACAAAAAGAGCTGCCACAAACATTCTTGCACATACAGTTTGATAACTTTTGGGGCATAATTCCAGGTTGCTCTCAAAAATGGCTGGATGTATTCACAATTCCACCAACAATGTATCAGTGTTCCAGTTTTCCCACATCCTCTGCAACATTTCGCATTATCTTTCCCTATCATTCTAGCCAATCTGACAGGTGTGTAGTGGTGTTTCAGAGTTGTCTTAATTTGCATTTCTCTGATTAACTTGGAGGATCTTTTCATATGACTAGAAATGGTTTCAATTTCTTCACCTAAGAATTGTCTGTTCATTGCTCATCATTTCTTATAGAAAAATAATGTTCCATAATATTCTCATACCATAACTTATTCAGCCATTTCCCAGCTGATGGGCATCCACTCAATTTCCAGTTTTTGCTACTATAAAAAGGGCTGCCACAGTTTTTCCTGTTTTATGATCTCTTGGGATACAGACCCAGTAGAGACACTGCTAGATCAAAGGGTATGTACAGTTTGGTAGTCCTTTGGGTATAGGTTTACTATATCTCTAAATATATATAAACAACACTGTACAGACACAAAGCACACACAGGTAAACATTCATTGTGCATGAGCATGAAGATTCATGATGATACATGGTTTATACATGTACCTATGAATCAAACTATATGCTTATAAATACATAAATACATGTATGTTTCTCTGTGTATATATATATATATATATATACCTACTAAGATATTTATAAAACCAAAAACAACATCATTCTGTAGACAAATACATCATTCAGAAATAGATTATTCACTTTTCTAGTTGTGTATAGTGACCTTTTCCAGTCTTTAGAGTCATAAGTTACAGAGTATTGGTGATCAAGAGCAGCAATAGGGAATAGAATGTGTGTGTGTGTGTGTGTGTGTGTGTGTGTGTGTGTGTGTGTGTGTGTGTATGAGTGTGCATGAGCATACATGTTGAAACCAGATATATACAGGTGTCTTACTCCCAGTAATCAATTTATTTCCTCTTTTCTCTGCTATCCTTTGTTGGAACTGGGTTCTTGTTCTGGTGAATGAAACTGAGCTTTGCTCCCAGCTGTGAAATGCAGACATATTTTCATTGAGTAATCAAACTGTAATCAAGGCAGAAAGCTTATTCATAAACAAACAACCTCTGGGAAAAAGGGTAAACTTAAGCATGGTTCATTAATTTACTAATTGATCTTCCCTGCTGTGGGTTTAGCCAGTGTTAGTCTGCACCATCACCACATATTGCATGATTATGTTTCCATATCTTTGTCAGAATGCTGCAAACTTCAAAATGGGTCATGTCTTAAGAGTTATGAGGTCTGACTAAGCCCACATAAGTGATTCTTTTCTCCTAAATAGTGTAGTGGAAAGAGCAGAGTCAGAAAATCTGGCTTCAAGTCCTGGCTGTGCCATTTACTAGCTGTGGTGAACTTGAGTAAACTTCCCCTGTTTCAGCCTTAGTTTCCACATTTGTAAAATAAGTGGGTTGGCTTAGATGTGCATAAAGGTCCCATCAAGCCTTGACATTCTAAAATTCTGTGAAAAGTTATGTGATTATACCCTTCTACCCTATTCATGGATGGGGAGGTGAATGGAATTTGTCCTGGGGTAAAGATTCCATAGTACAATTTGGAGCCTTTGAAGTGGGTTTGTGGGAAAAGGCTGTGACTGGGAAATCTCTACATAGTTGGATACCAGAAGCAAGAAGCCAGGAGTCTAAATGGAAGATGGACTGCTAAACTGAGGAACCACAAATGGAAATTGGAAACATTGTCAGTCCCAGAATTTGAAGAGGACCATAGGCGAAATGTGATCTGAGATTATAATACTATAATACTATGATTTTGTAAAGCTTTGATCCTGAGATAAGTAATAGAAATTTAAGAGTTTTCTTTATTCTGTCATATACAGGCAGCTGTATTCCCCATTTTCCTTTGCATTTGCTGCAGCTGGATGACTTTTGCCAGCTGGACCTCCCTCTTTGGTAGTTTCCATCTCTTGTTGGTAAACAGCATCTTATCAATATAATGTGGGCTTATCATATCATTGGGCATCAAACTGTGCCTGTGACTGCCTCTTGGTGTCCATGCTTCTAGTCAATGTAGATTATGTAATGATAGCATTGTTCAATCAGAATATTGGTGGAGCCTGTTCTGATAATAATAATGATGATGATGATTATAGTGATGGATAATCTATAATGCCTTGGATTTTATAAAGTACTTTATATTATCTCATTTGAGCCATAAAACAGCTTTGTAAGGTAGTAATATGAATAAGGGCATGGACCTATATTTTCATTAGTCTAGGGAATTTCTGGATTTGGAAACTGTCTCTTAGGGCAGGCCAGCATCTTCTCTGCTACTTATAGAGAATTATCTAGAGAACTGACTCGGGATCACACAGCCAATTGTGTGTCAGAGGTAAGGCTTGCACACAGGTTTTCTTGGTTCCAAGCCTTTTACTGCTCTATTCTGCCTCTTTTAGGTAGGTATTACAAATAATATGAACCCTATTATACCCTAGAGAGTCATACAGCTACTAAAGATCAAAAGCAAGATGGAAACTCAGGTCTTCTTGGCTCTGAAGGGAGTACGCTCTCTACTATCTCACATCATGTTCTTATTTTCTAAGAAGTTATAAAACCCTCCCCCATTTTTAGAATCAGAGGAAGATCATTCTTCTGAGAACAACAATATAGGTAGATTCTCATGGAATTTCTTTCTGTGACCTTAGGAGGAATTTTCCTGCTATCAGATATAGATTTCCTGATTTACAATCATTGGGATGACCTGGAGATGACTGAATGTCTACAAGTTTTAATGGAAATCTAGTAACACTTTTCTTCATTAGTGAGCTATGTGTATATATGCATATTATCTTTTTTTTAATTAAAGCTTTTTATTTTTCAAAACGTATGTATGGACAATTCTTTAACATTAGCCCTTGCAATTCCAATTTTGTGTTCCAATTTTCCCTCCCTTCCCCCATGCCATCACTTAGATGGCAAGTAGTCCAATATATGTTAAACATGGTAGAAACATATGTTAAAATCCAATTGCATATTATCTTTTACCTGATATATGGGACATCCCCAAAGTTTTAGTACAATTTTAAGTTTTAATAAGTCTGGAAGCATACATGCTACAAACTTACAAAAACATTGTTTGAAAGTTTATTTAAATTTCATTAACCCATATTTTTGTGAATTGTGAATAATAACTTTTAATTTAAATTTAAGCAAGGCAAAGCATCTTACCATTGTGCAATGTGAGTGTGACAACAATTTCTGAATGATACTTTCTTAGATTGGTGGATCTGTGGGGGGAAGTTTTTTTGCTTAGCTACTTTGGGCAACTGATTTATCTCCATTCAATTTGTTTCTTGTGGATTCACATCAAAATTATTATGTAGCATCAAAACCTAATTCTTTGCCTGATCTTTTGGTTAGGATGACAAATGCTATTGTTTTAGTCACTGAGCAAAAGCTGTTGAAGTTTTTACAAAGTTTGGAAGTTTCCCAGAGTGATATAGCACAAAATGGTAGTAATATTGAAATTTAGTGAGAAACATTTGAAATATTTCAACATTTAAATAATTTACCTTTCAGATTTTGGGGGTAAGTCTAGAGCATTCAAACTCTTAGAGTTATTAAAGCTCAAAGCTTTAGTAGGGCTTTTGAAATAACTCATATTTTCTTTGTTCCTCTAATTTTAAAGTACAGGAAGATCTTTTTTAAAAAAAGAGTTTTATCTATGCCTTTTGTTTTCACATCTTAGCTGTTTTCAGGTATATCCTACTTCTATATGTTTCAAAGTCCAATGAGATATCTTACAGTCAAATAAAAATAAGACCAAATGCTACATTGTCTGTGACAATATATATTGTATCTGTGATCTGAAGGGAAACACATATATTATCTCCTCTAAGACTTTGCTCTGTTACTTGTATTATTTTTCTTCATTTTGGTATTATCTTCATATAATTGTAGATCATCTGGTTTAGCTTACTTTGAATCCACTCATGTATGTCTTTGCATATTTCTCCAAATTCCTCATACCCATTGCTTCTTAGTAACATTCATACCACAATATGTGTAACCATTTTTCACTTGATGGGTGCCTACTTTTTTTTTTTTTTTTTTTTTTTGCTACCACAAAAAAGAGCTATGGTGAATATATGGTACAGTTTTTATAACTGATCTTGTAGTTTCAAAAGGAACCAAACAGTTTTTCCAAATCATTTCCATGATATATAATATATCTTGTCTGTAATCCACTTAGGAATGTTAAGGGAACAATGTTGTGTTGATATGTTGCTTAGTAATCTTGAATCATGAGACCATAGAATAACAGATTTACAGCTGGAAAGGACCCCAGAAACCAACTAATCAATTCCCTTCATTTCATACATGAAAAAACTAACCCCCTGGGATGTTAAATGACTTGCCAAAGATTACATAGTATTGTACGTATTAGAGGCAGGATTTGAATCCAGGTTTTCTGGCCCTAGAGCAGGGGTTTTTAACTTTTTGTGGGTGCCATGAACCCTTCTGGCAATCTGGTGAATGAAGGCTATGGACTCTTCAGGAAAATGGTTTTGAAGGTATAAAATAAGGTATAAAATAAAATGAATAAAATCACAAAGGAAATTAATTAAATTGTAATAATTATCAAAATATTTAAAAAACCCAAGATGACAGATCTCATGTTAAGAACCCCTTTGTCCACTGGTCTGTGGATAAATGTTTAACAATTAACTCTGAAAAAAATTACAAAGGAAAGACTTTTTTAAGTTGAATATGCACTATTAACATTTTTCTCCATTATTTTCTCAAGTCTAGATATTTGATAACACAATAAATCAAGCCTCAGATTTTATAGCATTTGCTGATTTCTGAGATGTAAATGCTCAAACTTAAGATTTAATAATTGGATTGGGAGCTCATATGAGCTGGCTTTAGCCCCTTGTCTAAAGCTAGATTTCTTTCTCATGTATTATTTTATCTCTATATGAAGATGGTAAAGGAAAGGCCATTGAATGCACGTAACCTAAAGCATACACCTAGAGTTTGCTCCACTTTACATTTAAGATGTAAAAAAAAAAGCAATGGAGCAGCTAGATGGCACTGATTCTGGATTCAGGAGAACCTGAGTTCTTAACATTTAGTAGCTGTGTGGCCCGGGGCAAATCACCTCCCCAATTACCTCGCCAAAAAAATAAAAAAAAGATTTAAGTCTGATCTATTGGTATTGATCTTTCTCCTCTAGTGTTCCATGCCTTCACATCCAGGACATTTCTCAAAATTGCTAGCATTTATATCATACTTTCAGGTCTGAAAAGCACGGTCATACATAATGTTGTCAATCCTTCTAACAGCCTTATTATTATCTCCATTTTACAGATGAGAAAACTGAGACTTAAAGTGGTTTAGTGATTTGCCCAGTGTCACACAGCTAAGTATTTCATTCAGGCAGGATTTGAACTCACATCTTTCTAATTCCATGCCCAACATGCTAAACTGCCATCTAAATCTTCTCAGAGGAGAATTTTTCTTTTTCAGGTTTCATTAATGTTTTGTGGATGTGATTCATTTCCTCTGGCATATGATACTTCTGTCTTTTGATTACCAAACACTGATATTTCTTTTAATTAGATGGTCTGAAAGTTGAGGGTATTCTCAATAGCCCCTCTCCGCTTCTCTGCCATTCTGCCTCTATTGATGCTGACATGGAAATGACAGAGGGCTAAGGCTTGTTGGTGATTTTCCCTCTGTGTTTCATAGGCCACTGAGACCCACCTGGGGGTCACTGTCCTGGCAATGAACCTCTTCACACTTGGCCAGACTGGTTTCTCGGACAGCAGGCACAGTCTGTCACTGGGCCTGCCCTACAAGTTTTCTCAGCATGGTCAGATTATGCCCTGTTGGCAGAGCTTAAGGAACCAGAGGCCCCTCTCCACCATGAGGAGACATCAAAGGGAGACTTCTGAGGGGTGCGATTAAAAACCAGAATTTATCCTATGTCGATGACTTCTTATTGTTTACAGAGGAATCCCCTCATGAGAGTCCTCAGTGGCAGGCAGGAGGAGTATGGCTTAATCATCCCCATTTCAGAGACGGGGAATGCTGTATAAACAAAAACCCAGAGAAATCAAGCAGTTGGTCCACAGCTACTCAGCTAGTAAACGAAAGAGCTAAGGACTCTCCCCTGAAGCTTCTGACATCCAGAGCAGAACCCCTTCCACTGACAGCTCCATGCTGCCTCAAAAGAGATATTGCTCTGTCCTTTTGATTCGTTTGTAAATCCATCAGCAGCGTGTGGGACTGAGAACGGATACCACTAAGACTGGGGATGCAGTAGACAAGCTGAATTTATTAGTGGCCATTTTTCTGTGACATATACTATTCCCTAGTCACCTATCCTTTCCCAGAATAAATCTATTTCTCTTATAGAGAGGAACAATCGGAAGGATCCTTCCCTCACCTAGTTACCAGGTCCTCCTGAGTTGGTTTCACATGGTATGACTCATATCCAAGAAGGCCAGATGGTTGGTTAGTAATGAAATCTTTCACTAGAATAGTGTACTTTTGATTCTATAACCTGGTCACCTAGACTTTAGGGGGAAATCACAGATTATAGTTTTTTTCCTTCTTCTCTCTCCCCCCAATCTTATATCTGAGCAGCAGAGTTCTAGAAAGATAAATGACTTGGCTAAGTTTATAGAGGTTATAGGGAGCATTTGAAATCAGGTCCTCTGACTTGAATCCAGTAATCCTTCCATTGTAGCATGCTACCTTGGGAGGGTAGTTGTTCTTTTATGTCCCACTCAATCCCAAAAGATCCAGGGGAAGGAAAGGTTACACTGAAAAGATTTCAGTGTACATGGGTGGATTCTGGGAGAAAGACTTTTTAGCACAAAGTTACATATGCGTCCTCTTGTCAGTTGAACTGCTTAGTTGGGGGGATTATGGCTCTGTCTATTTACTTTAATCTTGCTGTTTTTTTCTTCATTCCAAGAATTGCACCGGTTGCTGTATTTTGATGGTGCAATCCCAATATGTTTTCATAATATTTTTTTTTTCTTGTTTTGAACTTGACCAAGAAAGATAAGCACTTCCATGTACAGAGAAGACAAGAAAACAAAGATTGCACATTCTACAATTCTCCTTTACACTCAGCTTGATTTTTTAAAAAGCATATAATCAATTCAGCACATTAGTTTCAAATCTATCTTGCAAATCTGTCATCACTGTGTCTTAAGGCACTGATTGTATTGGCCCACTTTCCATAGGCAGAAAGGGGCAGTTTTCGCTTCTAGCTGAAACTTCTCTCGCTTCTAGCTTCTCTCTGACCTTATGTGCTATTATCATTGGAAAACAAAATCACAGGCTTGGAAAAAGTCAGACTCTGATCTCCATGTGAGACTTGATTCTCCAAATTGTTATTCAGGTCTCTGGGTGAAGATCCTTGACTTAGAATATGCTGAGAAGAAGGTGCTGAGGAATCAGCCACAGTTCCTGTGCTGTGTACCAAACCAAACTAGAGTAGGGTGTCTGAGGCTGGGAACTGATAGGATCATGTGTAGTTGACATCCACAGGGCTCAGTTTCTCCATTCAGCAGGACTCCTGTCCACTGGCTCCATGTTTCACAGTGGCTACTTGGTCTCCTACATGGGCTGCTAATACCAGGTTCTGGGCTTCCATTTCCAACAGTACTGTCTCCATCTACCATAGTTGGTAGGTTCTCCATGTAGTCTGAAGGTCCAGAATGTGCCTCTTTCTGTAATATTCATTTTCTTCTTGCCATTCTGTCTCTCCTGGGAATGAAAAGTTCACGGGTAATTAGCAATGCCAGTGTACTTTCACTGGGGAATAGAGTCTATGAGGAGCAGACTAATTCTTGGCCTAACTACACCCAGTGGAAGCAGATTTTAGGATATCCATTCAATTTTTCCTAAAACATGGATAAAGAAAGCAAAACCAAAAAGGTATATAACATAGGGCATAGTGACGTACTGAGCTCCAACTTGACCTGCTTCCATCCTTTGCCCTTACCTACAGGTGATGCAATCTCTTGATATTCTGTGGTCTCTGTCTCTCTGGGGCTTTTCCCAAGGTCTCTCTTCAGAGTCCCTCCTCCCAACTCCCACTCTTTCTAAAATTTTTATTAATTTTATAATTATAATTTTTTTGACAGTACATATGGATGAGTAATTTTTTTTGCAACATTATCCATTGTATTCATTTTTCTGAATTTTCCCCTCCATCCCTCTACTCCCTCCCCTAGATGACAGGCAACACATATTAAATGTGTTACAGTATAACCTAGATACAATATATGTGTGTAAATCCAATTTTCTTATTGCACAGTAAGAATTGGATTCCGAAGGTATAAGTAACCTGGGTAGAAAGACAGTAGTGCTAACAGTTTACATTCAATTCCCAGTGTTCCTTCTCTGGGTGTAGCTGTTTCTGTCCATCATTGATCAACTGGAGGTGAATTGGATCTTCTCTAAGTTGAAGATATCCACTTCCATCAGAATATATCTTCATACAATATTGTTGTTGAAGTGTATAGTGATCTCCTGGTTCTGCTCATTTCACTCAGTATCAGTTCATTTAAGTCTCTCCAAACCTCTCTGTATTCATCCTGCTGGTCATTTCTTACAGAGCAATAATATATAACGTTCATATACCATAATTTACCCAACCATTCTCCAATTGATGGAAATCCATTAATTTTCCAATTTCTAGCCACTACAAAAAGAGCTGCCACAAACATTTTGGCACATACAGGTCCCTTTCCCCTCTTTAGTATTTCTTTGGGATATAACCCCAATAGTAGCACTGCTGGATCAAAGGGTATGCACAGTTTGATAACTTTTTGGGCATAATTCCAGATTGCTCTCCAGAATGGCTGGATTCTTTCACAACTCTACCAACAATGTATCAGTGTCCCAGTTTTCCCACATTCCCTCCAACATTCATCATTATCTTTTCCTGTCATCTTAGCCAATCTGATAGGTGTATAGTGGTATCTCAGAGTTGTCTTAATTTGCATTTCTCTGATCAGTAGTGATTTGGAACACTCTTTCATATTAGTGGATATAGTTTTAATTTCATCATCTGAAAATTGTCTGTTCATATCCTTTGACCATTTATCAATTGGAGAATGGCTTGATTTCTTATAAATTAGAGTCAGTTCTCTATATATTTTGGAAATGAGGCCTTTATCAGAACCTTTAACTGTAAAAATATTTTCCTAATTTGTTACTTCCCTTTTAATCTTGTTTGCATTAGTTTTGTTTGTACAAAAGCTTTTTAATTTGATATAATCAAAATTTTCTGTTTTGTGATCAATAATGATCTCTAGTTCTCCTTTGGTCATAAATTCCTTCCTCCTCCACAGGTCTGAGAGGTAGACTATCCTCTGTTCCTCTAATCTATTTATGATCTCATTCTTTATGCTTAAATCATGGACCCATTTTGATCTTATCTTGGTATATGGTGTTAAGTGTGGGTCCATATGTAATTTCTGCCATACTAATTTCCAGTTTTCCCAACAGTTTTTTTCAAATGAATTCTTATCCCAAATGTTGGTATCTTTGGGTTTGTCAAACACTACATTGCTATAGTTGTACCCTATTTTGTCCTGTGTACCTAACTGTTCCACTGATCTAACTCCCACTCTTAACCCTTGACTTGATGGGGTTAGTTTTTGAGTCCTCTTTTCTTGATTATTCAGTAATGTTTTTGGAAGTGCTTGTCCCAGGCACCAGAGTTGCTGGTTACAATTCAGTATCCAGCTGATGACAGATTTAAGGCTGGGAGGTAACTCAGATATCATCTTGCATCTATTAGTTATAAACCTGTGTGACTTTGGGCAGATCAGAGAATAATAACAGGAATTATAGCTAATGTTTATATAACACTTGAAGATTACCAAAGCAATTCACATGGATTTTCTCATCTGATCCTCACAAAAAAGGTAGGTGCTATTCTTCTCTCCATTTTACAGATGTGGACACTGAACCTCAGAGAGGTTATATATTCCAAGTTTATACAGCTAAGAAGAGTCTGAGTTGGAATTCAAGGCAAGTTCTTCAGACTTCACTTCAGCATGTCATTAGTGTGTCAATAGTTACCATTTAATCTCTCTCATTCTCAGTTTCCTCATCTATAAAATGGGGATGGAAGTTGGACTAGATTTGGCCTCTGAGCCAGCTCTAGATCTGCAAGCCTATAATACATTCTAACTTGTTTATTTTATAAATGATGCAGCTGAGGCTCCAAAAGATTAATTGTCTTGGCTAAGATTACACATGTAGAAAGTCTCACTCTGTACTCTAGCACAGAGTCTAAGTATGTAAGAAATGCTTTTTGAACAAATAAGAAAGACACAAGCAGAGTGCTAAAGGAACCCCACAGAAAGAGAGCTAGCACTGCTGGCCCTGGGGGTGCAGAAGAGACCCCAAAAATCTTAGTGGAAGAAATCAAGACATGATGGTCAGTGCCATTTGAGAACCAACATGTAATAAAGAGCTTTTCATTAAGCATCAAGAGATTTGGGCTTTACTTATTTTATAATCTTGGAGAAATATCTTTAATTCTCAAGAAATTAGTATATTAATTATTTATATAATATTAATAGATATTTACATTATATAAATATATAATTACTAATTAATATTAATATAAAACCCTCCCTTCAAATGTTGGGTAGGTTGATGTAGGTTCAAACTATGATATTGATTCTTTCTGCAATAATGAGCAGATGCCTTTATCTCTTTAAGAGTCAGTTCTTTCAAGTATAAAATGGGAATAAGAGCCAATGTGATATACTAGAGAAAGGATCATCTTTGAAGTTAGCTAAGAGTTTAAGTTCTTCTGAGACATACTAACTTTGTGACTATGGGCAAATCACTTTCCCTCTCAGTGCTTCTAGGCAAATCTTTTAAACTATAGTTTATAGACCAGTCTTCATTGTTAGAGGAAAGGAAATCTCAGATTTTACCACCACTCTTCCTTTCCCTTGATCTCCTCCCAAAAGAAATAATAATATTAGCACTACTCTTATTTCCATGATAGTTAAGTACTTTCAATCACTTAGTTAATAAGCATTTATTAAATATTTCCTAAGTACTTATAGTACTTTCATTTTTTCTTATATTTGACTTATATTGCCTTATATTTGACTTGTATTCCTAGTAAATAGTATAAATTGTTGTTGGTTGATTGATTCACACTAAGTATTATGCAGGATTTTGGCTATACATCTTTTGGTTCTGTCCCCAAGGACTTTACATTCAAAAGTATGTTCTGATAGCTTGAAAGTATCACATAGAAATAAGAACAAATATTGTTGTTGATCTTATATTACAAAATTATACACACACACACACACACACACACACACACACATACACACACACACATATAAAATCCCTGCTTTACCTCCAACCCAGAGCTTCTGTGAAGAAAGGACAAAACACTGGATGGAAAAGGATTTTGAGCAGGACATGGTATTTTTACCAGATGTGATGAAAATACAAATAATTGTAATAAATGTTTGTCAAATTGATAGGAATTATTTTTCCTCAGCCCCACATGGTGGAGCAGGCTTGTTTTTCTCAGCAGAATGGTAGAGACAGCTGAAGTGAAGAAGGCAAATTTCATGTTCCTGAGGCTCTGACTAAAGATCAACAAATTTACTCTTGTTTAAAAAAGAAAAGGGGAAAAAAAGTGGTGTGTGTTTCAGCCTGTAATTGGCTCCTGAGAAGCCTCTCTCCTCGAGTTCCCTGGCCCCAACCTTCCGCACTTATCTCATTCTTGGCAACCTCCCATTTTCAAGTAAGACGTGGCAGCAAAGTATTCTGAGACTGTGCCAAGGAGCAGATTGTTGTAGGAAAAAATGTCTCTCATGTGCTCTGCTGAGCTCAGCTTCGGAGAGGAGGCAAGAGTGAGCCAGGGAGGGAAGGAAAGGTAGGAACTAGAGGCAGGGCTAGCCTGGCTTTTGCTCAGGTGCCCAAAGGGCAGCGAATCTCCATCTGTATCTTTTGGGGAGGTCTTCAGCCAGCCCCAGTGGCCTTGCTCAGAGAGGATTTGCTGGAGGCTCAGGAATTGGCTTTTGCAGTAGATGTAGATGTTTTGGTTGGACAATGGAAAGGACCAGGAAGCCTTAAGCTCTGGGCTCTGCCTTAGAAACTAGGCCTGGAGTTAGGAAGTCTCAAGTTTAAATATGACTACAGACACATACTAGCTGTGTGATCCTGAGCAAATCACTTGAATGCCTCCGTTTTCTTCAATGTAAAATGGAGATAAAATAATCTCTACTTCCCAGAGCTGTTGTGAAGATCAACTGAGATATTTTCAAAGTACTAAGCATGGTGCTTGGCATGTAGTAGTTGTTCTCTTTCCCTTCCCTTTGGTGAATTTTTCTATCTCTATTATTTTATCATCTCTAGAATCTTTTCCAGCTTTAGGACCTTTGGCTGAATAGCCTGAAATGATGCATGTACAGGAATGTGGAAGGGAAGGGATCAGCTTTGAATGTGGCTGTTGAGTTTATGTCCTGTCCTCTTTCCAGAAAACTTTTCAGCCAGAAAACCAAGTGACCTGTGGGTCCTTCACTCTGACTTCTTCTGTAGAAAAGTGTCATATCATCCGTTAGGCTGTTGCCACATGTGAAATCCAGCTAAGGAAAAACAGAGTGGGAGGCCCAGGCTAGTAGGAAAAGATGATGACTTTGAGGTTAAACATCTGTATTGGTTTGTAACAAACATCTGGGAAACATGCATCTCAAAATTATGTCATTTGCCTTGAAAAGTGATCCTGGGAAGAGAAGAATGATTCTTTCTCTTAAACACTGAATCCTGGGGTAGGAGGAGGCAGAAGGGGGCCAATCTACAGCCTCTTAGACAGGCAAAGATTGTGGCAGGGAGTGATGTGGCTGTCATAGTCCTATTTTCTTTCCTTACACTTTGCATATTTAAGATGGAGATGGAGCAATGGTTAGGGCACGGTATCAGTGAGGTTAGAGTTATGGGTCCAATCTCATGGCCAGGTAGCTGTACACAAAGGCGAAGGTCTGAGACCTTTTCCTACTTAGATTTACTTCCCCTTTTCCCCCTCATCCTCAATCCCAGTTTAAACTTTGAAAAGTCAGAATGTGGATCAATCAATTCAGAGTGGGTCCTGGGAGAGTGGATACTGGGTTTAGCTTTAGGAGCCTGTCTAGCTCTGGGTTCTGGTGTCCCCTCCTGGAATCATGTCAGACACCACATGTCTCTGGTGATGACCTTATAATTCTGAGCACCCAGGCTTTTCTATACAAGATAGACCAGCACTTGGGGAAAAGACAACAGACTTAGAGTTTGAAATGTGAGCATAATTAGTGAGAAGAGCATATGCACATGTAGGACTGTGTTACAGACTGGGGCATATGCCCTCTGGTTCACAGTTTCTGAGCTGCCTTCTGTGGTGATGTATTCAGACTCATGTCAACCATCACAGCATCCTAGATTTAGAGCTGGGAGAGATGTTGGAGGTCATTTATTCTAACCTCATTTTACAAATAAGGAAACAGATGGGAAAGGACTTCTGGCCTGCTTTACAGACATCCATATTGTGGGAAACAAGGGGCCCATAGAAAGCTTCTGGATCAGAGAATTTTCTCAGTGGCAGTGCCATATAACCCAATAGCCAAAGAAATAAATGATTGTCCCAGAAATGCAGATTCAAGGGGATATAAATTTCTATTTTATGCCAAATTTCATTATAAATAATTATTTTTCCATGAGGGGTATCCTTGGAATGGTTGCAATCTATTCTTAAAATACTTTAGTTCATTGCCATCATTAGCCTTTTATTCCTTTTGGTGAATAATTTTGCTCTTTTCTGGTTTTCTCTTGAAAATGTGAACCTCTTTAGGAAGGATAAGGATCACTAACACTTCAGGGAGAATATATTTATCACTCACACTTAGATGTTCTATCTTATTTGTTCCTCATAGAAGAGGCTCCCAGGATTCCTAGGGAGGGAATGACTAGAAATCAGGCCAGGTGGAAAAAAAGATGACAAAGTTCAGGCTTTCCTATTTTGACAAAGTCAGGACTGGGCTAAGATGCTGATAGTAAATGGCATTGAATTCTTCCTGGTATATGTATACATATGCTTCCCTTCTTTCTTGATTAAGGACAGCAATGGCAGAATGTTTTTGCCCTCAATCCTGTATTTAGTCTTTCTGCAAGCCTTTTCTCAGGCCTTATGCTTAATACCACCAGGTTAAGATGAAAAAACTATAATCATAATCTTCGTGGACTTTATGGATACAACTACAATATGAGGCAGAATGCACTGAGGGTCAGAGAGAAGTACAAGCCATTGCTGAGGATGGGGTGACATCCCAACAAGGAGAAATCACTTCTTTTTTGGGAAATCAAAAAGGGCTTCATGGAAGAGATTTGTGAGATGATTCTCAAAGAACAACTAATTCCAGTAGATGAAAATACATATGATGGTATTCCCAGTAATAAGAAGCAGCATGGTCAAAGCTGCAAAAAGTCACTGGATGTGCCTGAGAATTGGTGAATAGTTGGGCTGGAGCAGAGGATGCCTAAGGGAGTCATTGGAGATAAGGCTGGAAAGATAGGCTGGGTGTAAAGCATGATGGACCCAGATTTGGAAGGTTAAGTATTTGGCAGACAATGAAGAATCCTACCAGGAGGGGCAGAAAGAAATTGTCCTTGTTCTAAATAACCGAAGCATGTGTGGGTGCCCTTAATACCACCCACGAATGTGACCAAGGAGACTAGAGATATGATTCCTTGTAAGCTAGATCTATAGGATCTGAAGAAGGTAACAATGTCGCATTAGAGATAGTCTCCAGTTCCATTCTTCAGTAAAGCTTCCCTGAGTGTTCTTTTGAAATTTTGGCTTCCTAAGTATATCTGGTTCTTCTAGATGACAGTGTAATAATTAATAAATTTTAAATTAAATTTTAATTTATTCAGTATATACATATTAATATATTTAATATACAAACATTTAATATTTAATAAACAAATAATTAAAATAATTATTAGTAATAATTCACATTTTTGCAATTATTTAAGATTTTCTTAATAATGTATTTTCTTTATAATCCTGTAATATAGGTAGTAAAAACATCACTCTTTCTATTTTCCCCTGTTTTATAAGTGTAAACTGTTCAGAGAAGTCAGCTTACTTTTCCAAGATCATATAGATGTTCTACACTATTTAATCATTCTTTAAAAAAAAAAAAGAATTCTGAAGGAACCCACATATATTTTTAAAAGTCATGCTTGTGTGAATACATCTGTGTACATATACATGGATGTATATGCAGATACACAATGTCTGTGTACGTATGTGTGTTAATGAGGGATGGTATGAGTAAGAGGTACTCTGGAAAATTTAGGCAAGACATTATGGACAGGAGACAGCTTAACTCAGATCACTGCCTATGGTGTCCCTTGCATTTTGGACAGAAATAGTCTATCAAATGTTAAACTCCTTGCTAAAAGCACTAGGCCTTTTGTCTATCATTCTGAATGGTATCTTTACTCTCAAGAGTGCAAGGTGTTGAATCTAATACAATATAATCTTACCACTTGTCAAGCTGAAGAGCTTCGATTTCACTAATTACAGGACTCTGAAATGGGCTCTCATAGTTTTTGTATCTTTTCTTCCATTTGCTGTTAAATTAAACCAGCTCTTTTCTTTCATTTATCTCGGCACTCATTCAGGGATGTCTCATTTGTCTGGGGAGAGGGTTGCTGTGCTGTGATGGGAAGAGTGGGCAGAGGGACGCCTAGGTTCACCCAATTCTGACTTCTCTGGATTCCTTTGCCCTACAGGGTACTTCAGACATTACATGGTATGGGTACCCCCTTCTCCCAGGCTGGTCTCAGTTCTTCAGGGGGAGCTGGGATCATGTTAACTTCAAGATAGTCTGGAGGAATTGGCAGGGTTGCTTTTGCCAAGTCTGCCAGCCTGGAACCTGTCTGCCTTTCTCCTGAACCACTGCCCGAGTTTGTTTAGCCCTCCCTATCTGTTTCCAAGCCAGAGAGAGTCCAACAAAGCCTATAACCAGTCCTGCTGGACTGTGCTATCCCTCCTGAGCTCCCCAACAGGGGGACCTGCAAACCAGGAGCTCTTAGGAGCAGGTGGTTCAGGAGAACTTTCCACCAGAACTTTGGGCCAGTTTTCTTTCAAATCCTCTCAAAAACAGTTGGGTTGTTCCTTCTCTTTCTTTCTATCTTTGATGGAAAAGGGAGAATTTGGGGAAAGGAAAAGGAGCCAATGAATCTAGATTCAAATCTTAATTCCACTATTAATGGCCTGCATGAACTAGAGCAAACCAGTAGACATCTGTGTGCTGCAGAAGCTTTATATCTGTTGAATGAGATAGTTGGAGAACTATCTCTAAGGCTTCTTTTCACTTACTAGTTGTGTAACCCTAAGCAAGTAGCTTAACCCTAATTGCCTCAGCAAAAGAAAAATTGCATTGAACAGGGATTAATCTCATTGTAGTCACAATGACTGAATAGCAAGATGTATAGAGAACATTAAGACCTCCTCCTCCTTTCAGAACTATAGGGCATTTTCTCAACATTCAATGAAATAGAGTTTATGTCCTTGAAAGCTTTATCATCAATATTAGTCAGTTGACAAATCCAAAAGAGAAAGCACTGTCAGCAATACACGTGTTTCTTCAGAAAAGTGACCCCCCCCCCCCATCTCAGTTTCTGAATCTAGGCTACAAAAATGCTGGTTTACTGAGGAACATGAAGATTCTCTTTTCTGGAACAAGAGATTTGGACCTCCATAATCTTCTAGATCTAAATCTGTGTTTATAAACTTAAACCTCATTTTTTCCCCAGTTTCCTTCTCTATCTGCCGGGGCAAGCTGGAGGTCAGGGCGGACATAAAAATGTCAGAAAGGGAAATTGTATAGGGTAATCCAAATGTCACTGACTAAGCTGGAGGTAAAAATCTAGTTCTTTGCCAGAAAAAATAGATGAATTTAGAAGTGCGTAGTGCTGGATATGGAATCTGGAAGACCCTAGTTCAGATATTGCCTGAGGCACTTCTAGCTTTGTGAATCTGGATTCTTGAACTGCTTTCTGCTTGTTTCCTTCTATGTAAAATGGGAATATAATAACACCAACTTTGTAGGATTGTTAAAGCCTCAAACAAGACAACATATGTAAAGTGCTTTGCAAATTTTAAAGCATTACACTGTAGCAATAATTTGTTGTAATTACTAGTTGTAATTAGTAATTATTGCTGTTTTAAATTATAATTATATATCTTCTAAGAACAGACCACACTCTCCCCCTTTTGAGAATTCAGGGCACCCCAGGGGCAAGCTGAAGGAACAGCCCATGTCTGAAGGTAGGGATTTTGGGAAATGGTTCTTTGGGCTTGTGCTCCCACACCCAATGATGACATTAGTTTTTGGCCTCTCTGACTTTTACCATTGCACACACTGAAGTGGGACGTGGAGAGTTTCTGCTGGGAATATGGATTGGGTCATTTTCTTTGAATGTTCAAGGCCCCTTGGGGAAGCTGTGGCCCGCTTAGGCTGCATTGAGAAGCCAATTCATTGAGCTTTTAAAATTAATTTATGTTCCCTTCCCCGGACTTTGCTCTCCTAACCCTTTGTGACTACAGTCAGATCTATGACTAAAATAATTGAACCAAACAAATGGACCCTGCTGCTGCCTTTGATCTTATGATCATTACTGGCTGCCTGGAATGGTGCAATAGCTTTTAAATAGGTCTTTCCACTTCTACTCTGTTTCACACAATTCATTTGTCCTCCTCACAGTATCATTTTTCTTATGGCTGTTTTCACACTTGTGCTCAATAATCTTCAGTGACTCCCTATTGCCTGCTCTCATAGGAGTGTTAATTCCCCAAAATTCTTATTCTAATAGAAGTATTCCTGTTGTAGTATTCAGTCACCTTAGACCTCTCCTTCCACATCACCATCCAAGTTTGCATTACTTTGTCTTTCCAGCTACATCTCACAGTACAACATGGGAGTCAGTCTAGGCAGTTGGATGGGAAAAGAATGTTATTTCTGCAGTTGGAACATGGAATCAAATCCTGGCCCTGTTACTCAGTGTCTGATCTTGGGCAAGTCATTAACATCTTTGAACCTCAGTTTTGTGAGCTGTAAAATTGGTGCACACGTGTGTGTGTGTGTGTGTGTGTGTGTGTGTGTGTGTGTGTGTTGGACTATCTCTTCCAACTGTACATCTCTGATCAATTGATTTTACTTTATGATGAGCATGGGCTTTTCTTCCTTTTCTTACCTCCTCTTCCTTATTTGACTTCTTCAGGGTTATACAGCTGGTATCAGAGACCAGATTAAACTCATGAAGATGAGTCTTTCTAGTACAAGTCCAGTGCTCTATCCACTGTGTCACCTCTCTGTCCCCTCATAGCCAATAGCAGTTTAATTATTTAAAACCTATGTAAATATTACATAGTGTTTTAAGGTTTGCTTAGTGCTTTATATATGATATATAAATTTATCCTTATAGCAGTACTATATGGGAGATGCCATTATCATCTTCATTTTGTAGATGAGGAAACTGAGGCTGGAAGAAGTTGTGATTTTCCCAGGATTACCTAGTTAAGGACCTAAAGCAATATTTGAACTCAGCTCTTCCTGACTCTAAGTGCAGTACTCTATCTGCTGTGGCCTTGATTTATTCATTCAATTCCAATTCAAATGGCACCTTCTCTAGGAATCTTTTATTGATTCCTTCACTTTATAATAACTTTCTGTCTTAAAAGATCTTATATAGCTATTTGTTTTGCATGAAATTCAGGTTTATGTTGGATTAAATGGTCTTTCTAGACATTTGGTGACTCTTTACTTCCATAACCCTTTAATGAATTTATCATATATTATATTTAAGATTCTTGAAAACAAAAGCTCTGTTTTACCTGAATTCTGGCTCTTTCCCTTTGCCTAGCATAATATTATACAGGCTTTTAATCAGTTTTTGTTATTGTAACTCCTGGTCGGGGGTGCATTGGCTTGCTGTTTAGGAGAGATAATAGAGTAGTAACAGATGATGGGAATAATGATAGCAATAATAATAGCTAACATTTATGTAGTACGTCTATGGGCCAGACACTGTGCTAAGTGCTTTATAGATATTTTCTTATTTGATTCTCATAATAACCCTTGGAGGTAGTTGCTCTTATTATCCTCATTTTACATATCAAGAAGGTAAAGCAGAAAGATCAGATAACTTGCTGAGTGATGCAGGTAGTAAATATCTGAGGCCAGATTTGAACTCAGAACTTTTACTTATCTTTGAAGAACTTGAGGTAATGAGCAAGAAATCAGAAAGTTGCAAATGGACAAATGCCCAACTTGTCAAAAAGGAGACAATAGTGGCTTTTAAAAACTACAGATTCTTCATTTGAAGTCTGTGAGGTTTCATTTTGATTTAAAAAATTTTTTTGGCAAGGCATTTGGGGTTGTGACTTGCTCAGGATTGCACAGCTAGAAACTATTAAGTATCTGAAGTGAGATTTGATTTTTAAAAATGTTTTGATGGTTGTGTTTCAGTATGGTTTTCTTGTAATCTTATATATTTTATTTTGTACATTTAAAATATTCTTCTAAGAAGGGGTCATAATCTCTAAAAGATTATCAGAAAAGGTTAAAAATCTGCATTACAGACCAAGTTTTGATATAGAATCCCATCCAAACAATTTTAGAATATCAAGGAGATGCTTGGTACTTTGCAATAAATGAACATTAGGAGCCATTATAGGTTCAGAACTTTCAGTTATCTTTGAGGAACTTAAAGTAACTACTAAAACAAGTCATACCAAGCAAATCCCTGACAGAGAAGGGAACCTTAGTAGGAAGGAGAACTTTTTGGAATCACTGCATGTTATTTCATGAGATATGTTTTTATAAAAAGAAGTTTTAAAAAATAAACCAACCAACATTCTGCCCAAGAATCAATTTTGGAGACTAAGTTTAAGCCTGATGTTACATTAGAGTTGAAGGGAGTGGTTATTACATTGCAAGAAAATTGCTACGTGCTACTCTTCCAGATGCATGTAGCCTGCTTCTTTCTATTCTGGAATCTTTCTTCCTGTCTCAGTGACAAATAGTCTTGCACCACATCCTCTGCTGGCACTTTGGAATTCAAGCATCTTGTGTTCCAGCTGGTGTTTCTGACCTTTTGCATTCAAAGTTTAAATGTACTCTCTTGCTGCCATCTATTTCTGCAGTGTACCCAAAGTACTAATTTGCTAAGCCATTCCTGTTTTTCCCTCTTCCCTCCTATAGTCCAAGAGAAACCATATTAAAGAACTCTAAAGAATCTCCATCTTCCCTTCTTCCTAATATGCTTTAAACCAGTGCAATTATTTTTGGGTCATTTTCATGGATTATATACATAGTAGTGCCAATGGATAGAAAACAACTTTTTTTCCCCTCTCTTAGATTGGGGGAAAAACAAACAAAATAAAACACTGTTGTGAGGAGAAATTCATGAGTTGACAGAGTCCAGCTAGGAATATAAGAAGGAACTGTTATGTCTTACTTGTAGGTCAAGTACCTGGCGAGCCAGGAATGTAAGTGTTTGGTTCTTTATGTAGTTCTGAGTTTCTTCATTAGCTTCTATTGTACAAATAATAAAGAACATTATTACCAAGGTGGCAGTAAGGCTAGGTAAACCTGGTGACTCAGGCATCCTTTCAGAGCAGCTACAAATCTGAAAAACTGACATGCAAACAGAAGAGTGGGATATATAGTGTAGATAGCCAGAGGGGTGATGGCTGTGGAGATGGGTGATGGCTGGAATCTGAAATGACTGAGAAAAAAATTTGAGCTTCTGAGCATATCAGTATATTAAGTAATGAATGCCAATTGCATAACAAGTTGGGACCAGGCCTCCTCAGCTTGGCACTGGACTCTGGATAGAGGAAGAAACAGATTTTATGCATTAAAAGAAAACAATTAACAGGATTTAAACTAGCATACAAGATTAGGTAATCTGATTTCTAATTGGAGGAGAGATTAGGGGCTTTCTATGTTAGAAGGAGGAGGATAAAAAGGTTCCTTTCCCTGAAATTAAAAACAAGGGTTGTCATACTTCCCCCAACTGAATTCAATCAAAGGAACAAGGAAACCATTACTGATTGATCAATATGTACCACTCTTCTTAAATTATAATTGTGAGAAAACTCCTTTTATCAATCTTTAGATCTGACTTAGGCTAAGCAGCAGGTAGGAGTGGTCCAACTTCCTAGCCATGTAGGGATCGGTTCAAACATTGCAATCAA
Source organism: Sminthopsis crassicaudata (assembly GCF_048593235.1). Taxonomy (NCBI): domain Eukaryota; kingdom Metazoa; phylum Chordata; class Mammalia; order Dasyuromorphia; family Dasyuridae; genus Sminthopsis; species Sminthopsis crassicaudata. The sequence continues at coordinate 399,315,022 of NC_133618.1, forward strand.
GTTTTCTCACAATTCTTACAAGTGAATACAGTTTTTTCACATGGCAGAAATTGACTAATCCATAATCTAATAAATAGGTCATTAAGCTAGCTCTAGAACTTAGTCACAAAACGGAGTTGGTTTGGTTCACTCAATTCCCACAATTTCCACAGTTATCATGGTCTGTTTGATACTGATCAGCCTCGTAAGACAGAGACTTTGACCTTGAAAATGAGTATTTGAGTGTATATGAAGTGGATATGTTTGTGGATATGGATATGAGTGTAGCTATGTATGTAAAAGTGTTGGTGAAAGCATGCAATTGTATAGCTTTGTGTGAGTGTATTGTAGGCTCAGCCATTTTTCAGTTATGCCTTATTCACAATCTCATTTGGAGTTTTCTTGGCAAGGATGCTAGAGCAATTTGCCATTTCCCTCTCAAGCTCACTTTATAGATGTGGAAACTGAGGCAAACAGGATGAAATGACTTTCCCAGAGTCACATAGGCAATATTTGAACTTAGGAAGATGAGTCTTTCTGATTCCAGGCTCAGAACTCTATCCCCTGCACTTCCCAGCTATTCTTGTGTGAGTGTATATGCAGGTGAATTTGTGCATGTACATGGGCATGCATATATATATATATATATAGCTATGTGCATATATTTGGATTTATATTGTGCACACGAATGAGTAATTATGCTCAGGCATATGAGTGTGTACATGGGTTTGCAGATGGGTATACATGTAGGTGGGGGGGCAGGTAAATGTGTACAGTGTATTGTGTGGTATGTGAGTTGTGTGTGAGCTGTGTGAGTGTGTGTGAGCTACATATCTGTGGAGACTGTATTGGCGGTAACTATCCCTATCCATGGAGAGCAGGTGTGTATATATGGAGAACCTGCATTTATGTGTTTGTGTGTATGTAAGGGGAAGGAGGTGGGTGAGGAATCAATAACTTTTTTTTAATTATAGCTTTTTATATACAAAACATGCATAGGTAATTTTTCAACATTGTCCTTTGAAAAACTTCTGTTCCAACTTTTCCCCTCCTTCCCTCCACCCCCTCCCCTAGATGGCAGGTGGTCCCATACATGTTAAATATGTTAAAATATATGTTAAATACAATATATGTATACATATTTATAGTTATCCTGCAACACAAGAAAAATTGGATTTAGAAAGAAGGTTAAAAAATAACCTGGGAAGAAAAACAAAAATACAATAACAGAAAGAGGGTAAATACTAAGTTGTGGTCCATACTCATAGGAATCAATAACTGTTATCTGAGAAAAACACACACACACACATACATGCACACCCACACCCACACATAAACGCACGCACACAGTTATATTTTCTCATATTCTGAACATTGTTTAATGTCTAGCCCAGGTCCCATCTCCTTGCAGCCTTCTCTGGCTATTTCAGAACACATTGACCTCCATTTTTTGAGTTCCTTTTGTGCTTGGTACCTGAACCTCAATTTTGGCCCTTCATCAAACCCTGCCTTTCACTGGGATTTAACTCATTCAGATGTGAATATCATCTCTCACCCAAAAAAGTGCCATCCCTGAGGGCAGGACTCCCGGCCATATCCTGTGGGATGTGCTCCTTGCTGTCTGGGTGAGACTTCCCAAAAGGGCATGGGTGACCTTGTCCTAAATGATTTCATGGAAAACAGGTCATATCAGACCATCCTCATTTTTTGACAGAGTGACTAGACGGGTATTTCAGAGGAAATCCTAGACTTAAGATATTTAGATTTTTCCATACTGAAGAAATCTTCATATTTTTCTTATGAATAAGCCAAAGAGTTGAACCAATTAACAGAATTTGGCATTGGTAGAAGTTATTAGAGCCCAAAGCACAGCCATTGGTGGGCCAATGGCCTTTGGTGGAGTACTCCAGGGATCAATCTATTACTTGGTGCTATCCAGCATTTTTATCAGTGATGTAGAAAAGGCACTGAGAATTATGTTTGTAGATGACATGAAACAGGGAGGAGTTCCTGTCATGTTGGGTGATAGAATCAGCATCTGGGCAAGTTAGCATGCTATAATGAACCTAATAAGGTGAAATAGTATAGAGACAAAAATAAAATGGGGCTAAAATCAACTTTACAAGTAAAGTATGAATGGTGGTGATAACAATTTAGGTGAAAATATTTCAGAGTTTGAGTGAACAATAAGTTCAATGTGTAAGGCAGCAGTGTGTGACATGGTGGCCAAAAATGCTAATTTTGTCAGTGGCTGCTGTATAGAGAGGCATAGGATTCAGAATGAGAGAATTCCTTGTTATTCTGTCTTAGGCTGATGTACTGTATATAGTTGTGGACATACTATTCTTTTAGGAAAGATATAGACAAACCAGAAAATGCCTAAGGTCATTAACAGGACGGTGAAGAGGTTTGACCTCATGCTAGATGAGGATGGTTTGAAGGAATTGGAAATATTTAGTCAGTAGCAGAGAAAACTTAGAGGGGGCAGGTTTTAAGTATAGAAAGACTGACATGTATATAACACAGACCACCATGGTTCTCACTCTCTGGGAGGCCGGATAGATTATATATCACCACTCTTCTGGGGTTCTCTGGTACCCTTAAGAGAATCTTGGATGGGGGGCTAGTGCCTACTGCAACTGGCTGCAGTCCCCACAAATACTGTTTTTTCCATTATAGGAGATGGTCCCTTTCACCCCAGTTTCATTTAACCACTTATAATCATAGTATTTTTTACAAAGGCATGTTTACTTCAAAATGTAAATCACATAATCAGTCCCCTCCCTCTTTGAACCACATCAGTCTGTGGGAAGGGGAAGGGGATTAGGTTCATATTTTAGCTTGGTTCCTAGAGAGCACAGTCCCAGTTTGAATTCCAGAAACCCCTTTTGGCTTAAGTTCAAAGTGCCCTGGCTTCTCAGGGTTTCCACACAGAGCTAGCTGACTGCACTCTCCTGCTTGCAATCCTAGCTCCATGATTTGAACCTGGGATCCTCCGGCACCTGAATCTGAAGACAAACAATACAGAACAAAGCCAAATATCCTCAGGACCATTTCTTGGCCTGGGGTAAAGGAGGAAGAACAGTGGAAATAATTTTTTTCTTTCTCACCTGCTCAGTTCATGGCATCAGTGTTTTGGGTAAATGCACAAGAAGAAGAAACAAATAGGGATAAGTGACCAAAAAGATTGATGGTCTCAGTCTCTCAGTTTTAAAGATACAAGCTACCCTCTTCTTAACAACGTGGTGATTCAAGGTATTTCCAATAGATTAAGAACGTAAAAAGCCATCGGCATCCACAGAGAGAACTATGGAGACTGAAAGCAGATTGAAGCATAGTATTTTCACTCTTTTGTTTGTTTCTTTCTCATGGTTTCTTCCTTTTGGTCAGATTTTTTTTAAAAATATGTTTACAAGAATTGTATATATTTAATCTATATCAGATTGCTTGTTGTCTTGGGGAGAGCGAAGATAGAGAAGGAGAAAAATCTGGAACACAGTCTTAGGAAAATGAAGGTTGAAAATTATCTTTATGTGTATTTAGAAAATTTAATTTTATTGAATTGATTTTATTGAAAATAAAAAATAAGTAAATAAAATTCAAATATTTAAAGAAAAAAAGATACAAGCCACCAATCAAAGGAAGCCACATCCAGCCACATGAGAGAAGCCTTTGAGTTAATTCTCTTTATGAATTTGTGCTGTGAACTCAGGTGTGTTTTCATGATTGCTTACTACCCAAGTATTTTCTGGGTCTCAGTTTCTTGCTTTGTAAAAGATTAGATAAGAAGATATATAAGATTCATTTGATGCTAAATCTGTGTTATTCTTTTATGCTAAGTCCCTACCAAAGCAACTTCTGCCAAATTACAGAACAAGGTAGCTTGTTCCATCTCTGCTGCCTCTTGTCCCATGTGAAAGAACTAGACAAATCCAATTATTTCCTAATCTCTACATGTGCTCAGGTAGAAATGCCCACGGGCATTTCATCCTTGCTTTAAACTCTGTACCTTTGCCTAAGTTCTGTCTTCTTCCCTCCACTGGTTTTTATGATCTGCAGAATTAAATGGGGAATTGGGAATTGTGATTTTAACTTTTTCCCCCCTCTCCAAATTCTAGTTCTGCTATCTGAACCAATGCTTTCCAGGCTGGGAGGCTCAGATATACTTGAGAAACTGCTTCTGGTTCTCACTAAGCATCAAGGGACAAGCCTGACCTGTACTTTGATTTAGCTTAAGTGGAAGTTTTTGTGGGGGAGGAACAGTGTCAGGACCAACAACCTCTGGGAGGACTTACCTCCGAGTCTGTCCCCGTGGTTATGCCCTCATATATTATTGGCTCTCCATTACAAAATCTCCCTTCCAGATGGGCCTCCAGATGGATACATATGCTAATTATTCTTATTACTAGTCCTGAGATTTTGTAATTAATGTCTTCTTAAAAAGAAGACATCCCATGGCTCTGGAGTAGTAGTGTCAAATTCAGATCCCTGAAGGCCCCATATTGATTTAGAAAACCACAAATTAACATTATCTACATTATATTTTTATAAATTTTGTTATACATTTTTCTTTTTTTTTTTTTTTTTTTTTTTTTTTTTTTTAAATTTTTTTTTATTATATATATATATATATTTTATAATATTATCCCTTGTATTCATTTTTCCAAATTACCCCCCCTCCCTTATTCCCTCCCCCCGACGACAGGCAATACCATACATTTTACATGTGTTACAATATAGTCTAAGTAAAATATATGTGTGTGAATATCATTTTCTTGTTGCACAATAAACATTAGAATCCGAAGGTACATGCAACCTGGGCAGACAGATATTAGTGCTAACAATTTACATTCCCCTCCCAGTGTTTCTTCTCTGGGTGTATCTACCTCTGTCCATCATTGATCAACTGGAAGTGAGTTGGATCTTCTTTATGTTGAAGATTTCCACTTCCATCAGAATACATCCTCATACAGTATCGTTGTTGAAGTATACAGTGATCTTCTGGTTCTGCTCATTTCACTCAGCAACAGTTGATTTAAGTCTCTCCAGGCCTCTCTATATTCCTCCTGCTGGTCATTTCTTACTGAGCAATAATATTCCATAACTTTCATATACCACAATTTACCCAACCATTCTCCAACTGATGGACATCCATTCATCTTCCAGTTTCTAGCTACAACAAAAAGAGCTGCCACAAACATTTTGGCACATATATGTCTCTTTCCGCTCTTTAGTATTTCTTTGGGATATAATCCCAGTAGTAGCGCTGCTGGGTCAAAGGGTATGCACAGTTTGATAACTTTTTGGGCATAATTCCAGATTGCTCTCCAGAATGGCTGGATTCTTTCACAACTCCACCAGCAATGCATTAGTGTCCCAATTTCCCCACATCCCCTCCAACATTTGTCATTATTTGTTCCTGTCATCTTAGCCAATCTGACAGGTGTGTAGTGGTATCTCAGAGTGGTCTTAATTTGCATTTCTCTGATCAGTAGTGATTTGGAACACTCTTTCATGTGAGTGGATATAGTTTCAATTTCTTCCTCTGAGAATTGTCTGTTCATATCCTTTGACCATTTATCAATTGGAGAATGGTTTGGTTTCTTATAAATTATGGTCAGTTCTCTATATATTTTGGAAATGAGACCTTTGTCAGAACCTTTGTTTTTAAAAATATTTTCCCAATTTGTTACTTCCCTTCTAATCTTGTTTGCATTAGTATTATTTGTACAGAAACTTTTTAGTTTGATGTAATCAAAATCTTCTATTTTGTGATCAATAATGATCTCTAGTTCTCCTCTGGTCATAAATTCCTTCCTCCTCCACAAGTCTGAGAGGTAGATTATCCTCTGTTCCTCTAATCTATTTATTATCTCCCTCTTTATGCCTAAATCATGGACCCATTTTGATCTTATCTTTTATCATTTTTTCAATGGCATTATAATTTAGTTCTGGCCACACTGGGGAATTCTGCAGGTTGCCGAGTTGGACAATTTCTATTTTCTGCAGATGGCACAGTATGAATCCTGGTTGAGTTCCCCATACATTGGAGGTCGTCTTGCTGTGGCTGGACATTTACTTGCTGAAATGACATAGAGGGAATTCTGTTGCTCAAATCAGGAGAAAATGTGGTGCCCTAGACTTGAATTCAGGAGATTTGAGTTCATCAGCTTGGTGATACAGACACCTTGATTTTCAGAGCTTCTGTTTCCCCCTTTGGGAAAGGGTGATGATTTTCTGTGCACTCCCTACCTCACAGGGATGCCGAGGAGAAAGCATGCTGTAAACCTTAAAGTGCTCTAGAAATGTGTTTGTTGTTGCCATGGCCTCTTAAGGTCCCTTCCAGCTTTGAAGGCGCTGACTTTACCTTCTCATCCTTGTCACTAACAGGAGGGAGGTGCAGGACATGACCGCTTGTCTCTAAATAGCCTCTGCTCTCTGGCTTACCCCAGGCCTTACCTGGCCCAGTTAGGAGCACCTGCCAATCAGGATGACCCAGAAGTCTGGAAGCCAGCAGGCTTTCCTCCTGTTCCCTGAGCTTCTCATATTCGCCAATAGTGAAGGTCACCCAGGAGGTACGACTACCCCATTTCTTAGCATGGACTGGGCAGCTTCATCCTGTAGCAGGGCAGCTGCCAGAGCTCTGCTGGAGGTGACCAGACTCCTTGGCATGAGTCAGGGCAAGGATAGAAAGTCCTTAGAGGGCAGAATCTAGGATCAAATTCTCTTTCTGATGCTCTTGTTACTCCACTGAGTGACTGAATTCAAATTGGAGATGTCTTCTAGGGATTGACCCTTGTGACTGCTAAAGAGTGGGTGAAGGAGAGTGGGCTCATGCTACATTAGGACAGTATAGAGAGCACTGGATTTGGGGAGAGAGGGTCCTGGGTTACCACCATGTTCTAGGAGGGGTGGATTTTCATACTCTAAATCATATAGGAATGGGGCCACTAAACTGTACATAAGGATCTTTTCAGCTACAAAGTGATTTAGAAAACTACACATTAATATTTTCTGTGTTCTATTGCATTTTTATTGATTTTTAAATTTTTTTCTCAATTAATCTTAAACTGGTTCCAGTAGCACGGGTCTGTGGAGAGTTTGCATTTTGATACCTCTGTTCTGAGTCCTTTGATTGGACTGACTCAGGGAACTATTTTAATAACAATAAGGTTTTCAGTTTTGAAGTGGTTATAGAATTTCTGATGCTTTTTGTCAATAGGACAAAGATAATGATTGGTATACAAGATAGATGACAGAGAGGGCAGCCCTATATTCAATTTCTTTTTTGCTCTGACTCTTCCTCACCACATTTACACATTTCTTTCTTTACTAGGCTCAAATCCTATATTTTCTCTTTTCTTCTTACTCCTTCTCTCTGTCTTTCCCTTTTTGTTTCTTCTTAGCTGTGTAACCTGCCTACTCTACTCTACACTGTACTACTTTGCTTAGGAATAATTTTGGTTATATTCATCTACTAAATCACAAACCTCAGTTCCCCTTTTCAGAGAAATTAGATGATTCTTGTTTTGCTGTACTTCCATTGACACCTTCATCCACTTGTTCATGTGTCCATCTGTGTTTCCATCTAACCATCCATCCATCCTTCTAACCATCTAACCATCTATCCATCCATCTATCCACTATATATTCACTTGACAAGCATTTATTAATTAACTTCCGTTGTGCAGTGTGCCTCCAAAGTACAAAGTACCTGGTTGAATCATACAGAATAGGATCCAATCCCCACTCTTAGTGACTTTATAATTTAGCAAGAGGCATAAAAAATGGACACATAAATAAAAAAGCAGAAGATAAGGACAAAATGTCATGTAATGCAAAAGAGTACTGAACTTAGAAATCCAAAGATTTAGGTTTTAGTTTTTATCTAATTATTTACTAGTGACCTTGGGCATAACCCCTTATGGTCCTGGGTTTCCTCATTTGTAAAATTATGAAGTTGTAATGAATTCTCTTTAAGTTTTCTTCCAGCATTTAACATTCTCTGGCTCATCTGAGTGCATTAAGAAGGATACATAATGCTAGATCAGCCATAGGAGAGATCACACCTAGCTGGAAGGATCAGGGAATGCTCTCTTGTCATGGTCTTTTTTTCTCTCTAGTTCTGCTCTCCTTTCCTTGTTTGTTCCCAGTCTTCCAGGTGAATGCTAGACCACTGACCATCTGGTCAGATATCCAAGATTGCTTGGTTCTTTCCAAGAGTCTCATGGACTTCTCTGAAATCTGGATGGTTCTGGGAGGGTTTGGGGAAGGGCATTTTTGATTCTTAAATTTGGAGAGGTCCTCAACTGATTAGCTAATGTACTTAGAATAATCCTCCTTAAAATGTTTGCCACTTTTCACCCAAGAATTTCTCCTGGATTCTTTTCTTTTGACTGTTGGAATTCCTAGCTTTCTACTAGCTCTGCTTAAGTGCCACCACCTGTTGTTATTGTGAAGTCATTTCAATCCTGATCTACTCTGTGTGACCCCATTTGGGATTTTCTTGGCAGAGATACTGGAGGGGTTTGACATTTCCTTCTCCAGCTCATTTTATAGATGAGGAACTGAGGCTGCCTCCTACATGAAGCCTTTCTGGATCTCCTCTGTTGTTAGATCCCATTCCCCCTTATTATTTTTGTAACCCCAGTCCCAAAGCTCATTGGTATGGGACTTTCTCCTTATAGTGGTGGAGATGAATGATCCCCTGCATAAGAGATGGGGAGAAATTGTGCGAGTGTGGAGCTCCAGCCTCCATCAGTCTGATTATTGAATCACTTTGGATACTTCTGGCTTCCAGCTTTGAGAGGGAAGCTGGCTGCAGCCACTTCCTGTTACTGAAGGAAAAGACTGGGAAGACATGGGAGGAGCTGGTAGTTTCCAGCTTGCTACACTAGAGACCTCAGGGAACTTCTTAGGGGAGATCTAGGATTCTCTTGAGTGCGCTCGCTTTTCTTCTCTCTCCCAGTGGGAGAGCTCCTTCACTGTGTTGCCTGGTATATAATTTCCTATGCTTACCTTCTCAGATTTCTGTTGTGGTGTGATTTGGATAAGTGGGTTTCTTTGCTATTTGCTGTATGTATTCATCGTGGAACTGGTCTTTGATGGGAAGGGAATCAATGCTTTGGATTTAAAGCTTGGGGTCCTCTTTCCTCCCATAGATGACACAGCAGTCAGAAATTAGGTTGAACCTGATCTTTTCCTTGGGAGTAACAATATTTAAGGGAACAGATAGACATAACCCTAACCTCTCTGATGAGAGCAGAGTAGAAGCCTCTGCCCCCAATTCCTACTCCTTTTCCTGGTGGGAATGAAAGTTTTCTTTGGAGAAGGATGGGGGAGGGGAGCAGAAAGCTAAAGATGCCTATTCTGCCTCCCTTCAAGCCCCAGAGAAACATCCTCATGTTACATGTAGGGGAGGAGGAGAACGTCTGTATACAAGAACCAATATTTTATTTTATTTTGTAAATAATATTTTGTTTTAACCTAAATACATATAAGAACAATTTTAAACATTACAAAATGCTTTGAATTCCAAATTCTGTCCTTCCTTTTTCCTCTTCTCTTTTCTCTTCCCATCCCCCTCTCTATCTCTGAGATGGTAAGCACATGGCCCCTGGCCCCTTTATACTTAGCATTCACTTTGTATATTTTTTGTACTTGGTTTTCTATGTACATATTTTCCTTCAATGGAATAAGGGCATTTTTGAGGGCTAGGACCATTTTATTTTTGTTTCTCCAGTACCTAGGAGCAACGTCTGACACTTTTTATTTGTTTGTTTGAACCTGTGATTTCATTCTCAGAGGGAAGGCTCAACAAGGCAGTTCCTTCTACAAGTGAAGCTCTTAACCTGTACCACAGTCTAGGCTTAGAGAGTCGCCTGAAAGTACTGAGGAATTCATACACTTAGTACATGTCAGAGGATGGGACTTGAACTCATATCTTCTTGACTGAGGCAGGCTCTTTAGTCACTACACCACAGCGTCTCTCATGTCTGGCACATAGTAAACATTAAATACTGAATGAACATTCTTGTGGAGGAGGGAAGGAAAGGCCCAAAATTCTGCTGTGTGGTGGTGTTTCCCTTCCGCTGCCCCCACTTTATATCTGTGTGAATTCTGGTGACAGTACATGTGTGGCTCAGAGATATTAAGCTTGATTACCCACTGGGTGATTACAGCAAAGATGTGTTAAATTGTCTTTTGCTTCTAATTATAATGGTGTTCACATAATTAAGCAAACCCATTGTAGTGGAGTATTTTTCCTCATAGGTTCAAATGCTTATAACAAAATAAAAACTGCAGTTTTGGAGCAAATCTTATGGAGTTTTATCTTCTGTTTTCTGTTTATTTGCTACCCGGTCCAAACAACACCTCTACAGAAACAAGGTGACTTGTCTGTTCTTTCTAGTCAGACTTGCAAACCAGGTGTGAAGGATAAATGACTTTTGGTTTTCCCCTAGACTTTGTCTGGAACTCTTCCTGAGGGAAATGGAAAGAAATCTCACTGGGGCCAGGTGGGCAGCCATTTAACACTTGCAATGACCCAATCTCCACGGTCTCTCTGTTTTATATCAACAAGACCAAAGATAGGGCTTCTTATCCATGAGGAGGGGACACATTCATCAGTACCAACTTCAAAATACAGTTATCCCTTCCACATCACTTTTTTCCCAATAGAGGTTTTGCTCTATTGTGGTTTGACATAAGAAATTAAAGGGGAATTTTAGGGGAGTTTTGCAGAAACTACAGATGACACAGAATCTAAGATTAAATACTTGACCCAAGTTTTACAACAAGGTACTATAGGCACCTTATAAAAGGAAATAAAAAACTTCAGATTTCTAAGGGAGAGCCAAAAAGTTTTACTCAGAATTTTGAGATGGGGGCAGGGCAAGGCCATGTTCCCCCTGCCTTCCCATTATGGAAGGGATAACTGTAAAAGAGGCCTACAAACTTTTGATGTCTGAGCTGGGACTTAGTGAAAGGCTGAGAACTTTTTGACAGAATCTTGTCCCATGACATCTGGAGAAAGTCCAGGGCTGTCTCCTCCTCTAACTAAAGCTACAGCTAACTTTAATCTTCTGTTTATAATTTTAAACCCCTTTCTGTTTCCTTGTAGTCACCAGAAGCAAATCTCTAGTCATAGTTAAAAGTGGCTTTGGCCCTTTGGCCAAGAGTAGAGTGAGGCAGTATTGTGTGATGGAAAGAGCAATGCCTTTGCAGTAAAGGATGTGATCTTAAGCAAATCTTTAGCTTTTCTTGATTTTGGTTTCTTCATCTGTAAAATGATAGGGGTGAACTGAATGGTCCCTAAAATAATCCTATGAAACCAGTTAGTCCATCTGAGGATTAGCTTTCCTAGTCTTGTAGAATATCAGGGTTATAAGTGACTTAAAAGCCACATCCAATGATACTCCCTTATTTTTCATAGAAGATAATGGAGCTCTCAAGAGGAAAAGTGACTTACAAATAAACTTAGACGATCATTAGAATCCATGTCCTAGCAGCCCAGGGCTCTCTCCGTTGAATAGTCTCTTACCAGGAATATCAGGGTGCTAATTTCCTCCCATATGTGGATGGGTATATGGATATATGTATGTTTGTCTGTATATTTCCCAGAGTTACCCTGCCAGAGTTTCTCCTGAGTCCCAAAGATTGTAGCTTGTCTCAGCCCCCTCATACTTATTTTGAGAGCTACCCCAAATGTAACCCCAGAGTGATAGGGGCTTGTTTAACTATCTTGTCCCAGACATCCAGTGGTTGGAATGAAAATGAGTCATCAGAGTCGACTGTAAACTATTTTCCCGGATGAGAAATGCCTAGGGGGGACTAGGAGGAGCCAAGATTGTGTTCTCTTAGAAGGGGATAGCCGCTCTTTTCTTTCCAAACTCCTTAAAAAGTTTTCTCCGGTGCCCAGTAGGCATCGGGGCCAAGGCAACTGGTATAAAAAGGAGTGTGAAAGCTCAGTAAGGGAAAAGGGAGATGAGGAGATTGGGGACATTCATTGTGAGGCAATCCCCTCTGAGGGGCCACTGATAAGGCGCTCTGAGTCACTTGGTTAAGAAACCCGCTAATGCAGAGTGTGGCCCCAGGCCAGGCAGTGTAGCTAACGATTTCAGATGTACACTTGCCTTTGAGCAGAAGGGACCAGTACTAAGTGTTCATTATCAGGATCCAAATAAATGGAAAGATGGAAGTTACATGGCTGAGCCATGAGAGGTGACATCATCCTTTCAGCAGACTGTTTACAGGGCTGTACACAGGAAGAACAGGAGAGACACGCAGGTTCTGCCATTCATTCACTGGGTGAGCGCGGGCAAATCACTTCCCCTTCTCTTTTGGGAAAGGAGAGATATTAGACTGGAATGAAATTCCTTTCTCCAGCCCTAAAAGTCTGTGGTTCCTTCTGGAGCGGCTTACCTCCGGCAAAAGGGCCCACTTGGCGGGCTTGTGTAGAGGGAGGGATTTAAGAATCTTCATGGATGTGTGTCTGTGCCAGGTGGAAGAGGACCCAGGACAGGGCCTGGGTCCGTTAGTACCTTCTTGGGGGAAGTTCTGGGGTAAAGGAGGAAGATTAGAGACAAAAGCACTTGAAAATATGAAACACAGAATGCTAAAACTAGGAGGGACTACAGAATTCAAAGGGAAGGAACTTAGGCCCAGAGAAAAAACTGTCCCAAGGTTACAGAAAGAACAAGTGTCAGTGTAAGGGTTGGAAAATCACTTTTCTTTGTGCATAAAGAATTCAATTCAGCAAACTTTAAGCATGTACTATCTACCCTGTGCCAGGGGCTAGAGATATGAAAAAAAAATGAAATAATTCCTGTGCTGCAGAGGGTGTATATTCTACTGGAAGAGGAAATTGAAATGGTATTTTTGCTAGGATGTAAATGAACCTTGGAGGTACCTGGTTGGTCCCAAGTTTCTCTGGAAGAGAGAAGAGGGATGGAAAAGAGTATGGATTACCCTTTACCTAGGAAGGGACTACTTAGGAGCATTACTCCTGAGGGATGGCGATGGAATACAGTGAGTCCAAAACTCAAGACAAAGAACACAAATGATTAGTAAAGAGAGAGATCCTGGAAGATCTGGCCCAGCCCATTGTAAGTCCTGGTGCTCATTTTCACTCCACCCATTTTTCTGTAGTTATCAGTGTCCTTTGATAACCCTGGGATGGCCATGTGGCTGCTCTGAAAGAAAAGGGGTAGAGGAGAAATGTTGTGAACCTGCACAAGGGTCTAGAAGGAGAAGTGTGTGTGAGTGTGTGTGTGTGTGTGTGTGTGTGTGTGTGTGTGTGTGTGTGTGTGAGAGAGAGAGAGAGAGAGAGAGAGAGAGAGAGAGAGAGAGAGAGAGAGAGAGAGAGAGAGAGAGAGAAGGAGAGAGACAGAGACAGAGACAGACAGACAGACAGACAGAGACAGAGAGAGGAGGGAGGAAGAGAGAATGGGGAGACAGACAGACAAAGACAGGGGATGCAGAGATATAGAAAAATTGAGAAAGGGAGAAGAGAGGAAAGGGTGAGGGAAAAGAGACAGGTAAAGACAGAGAGAAACAGAGATAGAAAAGACAAAGAGACAGAAGGGAGAGAAGGAAATAGAGAAGGACAGAGAGAAGAGGAGGAGGAAGAAGAAGAGAAAAGAGACTGGTTGATTAATTGTATGTATTTCTATGGTGGGCTTAGTTCTTAATGGCTTACTAGACAGCTAGATGGTAATGATGATGTGCTGGAGTTGAACCCAAATATATATTGGCTTTACAGGCTTATGTCACAAGATATATCAGATCAATCTGTAGGCTTAGACTACAATCTGCAATCAAGAGGAAATGATTTAATTATGCGGTTGGTATTGGGCTAAGTCCCAAAAGAGAGTTTAGAGATTAACAAGGGGAGAGATGCCACAAGGCAGGCAGTTCCTAAAGAACTCGCCATTGTGATGCTTAAAGAGCTAAGTCCCTAGAAGGAATTAACGAAGAATTTATGGAGAAAAATAACCTTAGGGGCTGCCACCTATAGCTTAACCTTCTGATTGGATGCAATAACTGTGGGATCATAATAATTTTGTCAGTGCAAAGAATTTGGCAAGGAATTCTACAGGGGCAACAGAGATTCACTTCAGGACCACAAAGGGACCCATTTAAGGACAAATAATCCTGTTAATGCTCTTTCTCTCATGTCTTAAGGAATAGCTTTGGGAATTCAGCTGGAACCTCTTGCAATAAAGGCCCACTTAAATTCCACTAAAGCCTTTTCCTGTCTATGCCCTTTCCTATGGTTCATCTAACTACCAAGGACCAGGAGTCTGCTGGGGTTTTTATTCAATGCATAGTGTGTTGGACTTGGACTTGAAAAGATCCAAATTCAAATATTGGGGTTCAGTCATGTGAAAAATTCACAGTGGATATTCTCTTTGGCCAAAGATATGTTTATTTAGGAGAAGAGTTTATAGACAGAATGAAGACATTTGCCAGGAATGATAAATTTGAAATAGAATTGGGAGATCATATAGCTAGCAAGGAAATGGGTTTTAACAAT